>NC_143139.1:92335378-92638409 GCF_059928025.1 Delphinapterus leucas | reverse complement strand
CAACTTCATCTCCCTTCCTTGACTGTAAGCTCCCAGAGGGCAGGCTTTGGATCTGATTTGTTCACCATGTTATCCCCAGCATCTAGGCCTTGATGGGCTCCATGGCAATGCAGGCTAAAAGTGTTAGGACTGAGGGAGGCATAGAGGCCAAGGGAGCCGACATTGGGTCCTGGACCCTACTGAAGGCCCAGGGGTGGTTCCATGGGAGGTTAAACCTCTCAGTACTAGCTTTCCATCTATGACTGAGTCAACCAGCCATTCCCTCTTGCCCCCCACCCCCCTGGTCCCTAGCCCTATGCAGGGATGTTTCTTGCCCAGCTTTGAGGATGGGCCTGCTTGATTCCTGTGCTCCTGGCAGCCGCCTCCCTTACTTGGACCCCACACACTTCTGGACACCCTTGGCCTCAGCCTGGGGTGGTCAGCTCTGCTTTCTCTCCCACAGTTCCCCTGGAAATTAGTCTGTGTGTGCAGGCTGCCATACCTCCCCCATTCTACTCCCATCCTACCACCTTGGATGTTACCTAGTTCCTGTTGCAGATGGGGACATGGAAGTTCCCAGCTGTGGTAGCTGCTCAAAGATTCAAAGTTAAAAGTTTATCTGATCGGACTTCCCTGGTGGCTCAGTGGTTAAGAATCCGCCTGCCGATGCAGGGGACACAGGTTTGATCCCTGGTCCGGGAAGATCCTACATGCCGCGGAGCAACTAAGCCCGTGCACCACAACTACTGAGCCTGCGCTCTAGAGCCTGGGAGCCACAACTACTGAGCCCATGTGCCTTGAGCCTGTGCTCTGCAACAAGAGAAGCCACTGCAATGAGAAGCCCACGCACGGCAACGAAGAGCAGCCCCCCCCTCGCTGCAACTAGAGAAAGCCCACATGCAGCAACGAAGACCCAATGCAGCCAAAACTAAATAAATAAAGTAAATTAATTTTTTTAAAAAAAGGTAATCTAATCAAGCTCAATGCCCTCCTCCCAACCCCCATGATTCTGTAGCCTTGTGGGTGGGAGGACAGGGAGGGCAGAATAGGACCAAGGAATCCCTAACCCCCAGCCCACCCCTCAGCCTCCCTCAGCAGGGGGCTGATGGGGAGGGGGCGGGGCGAGGTTGGGGGCCCCACCCCTCACGCATTACCCCCTCATGCACCAAGACCAGCAGTCCCACTGCTTATTTTCCATGCCTGGCCCAGGCCCTCAACTATCTCCTCAGGTCCAGTCATCCATAGGTCTGCCTGACTAGTCCCACCTGTGAACTGAAACCACCAGGTGTGCAGAAACCAGCTCCACCCCAACCTTGGGTTCTCACCCTCCCTGACCCAGCAGGTACAACCTCTAGAACCCAGACCACCCAGAGGAAGCGTGGTATCCCTTCCTACCTCCGACTTTTGCCGTGGGTTTTTCTGGCTCTTCCTTTTCTCCTGAGACTGAAGGGTTGGGCAACCCTGGGGATGAAGGAGAGTCCTGAGGGGAGAGTCTGTCTTCCCCCAGCTAGCCAGAAAACCTGGGGACAAGGACCTGGACCCCAGCCTACTTTGTTGCCAGACCCACTAGGGTGCTGGGGCCAGGGGTGGCCCCCTCACCTCGTCGCCCAGACGAGCCCGGTGGGATCTTTGATATTTCGCCCCACCCTGTGGCTGAAGGCGCCGGCTCTGGGCGGGGGACAAACACCGCGGGTCACATGGCTGCGGTCCTGGGAAACTCCGGGGAGAGCAAGGGCCTGAACGCCGCCGGCTGGTGGAGAGGAGACAACCCGGGAGAGAATTCCCGGACCCCTTGTGACTATGGACTGGGGCGCTTCTCTAGCTGCGTCCCTATTCCATGTTTATTCCTGTGGTCACTCTCTCTCCGAGGTACGCTCCGCTGGTACACAGGCGCCAGGGTCCTTATCCTCCTGGGAGCGCGCGGACACACACACACACACACACACACTCACACACACGCACACTCCCCAAGGTACACGGCGCAAGCACGCACCTGACGGCATACCCAGGAAGGTGGCCAGGGAACACACACGCACAGCCGCCCTCGGACGTAAACAAACCGCGCACGCACGGCCCGCGGGCACCGGTCCAGGGACTGTTCTCACCGAGTCACGTACTTTCACACACCGCTCCCGGCCCCGCCTGGGCGGACGCTGACGCTCGCCAGCCCGCGCTGTCCCTTCCTGCCTGGCTTCGCCGCCTCTCGGCCTGCGCCCCCCAAATGGGGCCCATAACCCCCGCACCCCGCCAAGCTTGCTTCGGCCGCGTCTCGGCCCCGCCGGACCTCTGCCCTTCCCCCCCCCCACCAACTCCTCAAGCCAGTCGTCCCGGCGAGGGATCCGCGGGAGCACCGACCGAGTGAGCCCCGGCGCCCTGCCCCAGGCACGTTCCCGGGGTGCGGAGACCCTGCCGCCTCCGGGTCCCGCGCGCCCGTCCCGGTCCAGGACCAGCGACACTCACCCGCCTCTCGGCCTGCTTCGCCTGGCGTCCCTGGCACTCGCGGGTCCCGCTGCCTTCCGAGCTGCTGTCCCGGCCCGCGCCCTGGTCAGTCTCCCCTCAGGTCCCGACCGCGGGTCGCTCCGAGCCCAGCTCCTGGGAGCGACGCGCCGAGTTTTGTTGTGGGGCGGGAAGCGCAGGGGGCCGCGCGGAGTTGTAAGGCGAGCTTCCCGGAATTACTCACTCATAGGATTCCTTTCATTCATAAAAACTCAGTCATGCGGTGACGTCACCTCCCCGGCCGCCCCCCCGGCCCCGCAGCGCCCTCCCAGCTCCTCAGCCCCGCCCCCGGCCAACTCCGCCCCGGAAGACCCCGCCCACATCCAGGTCCCGCCCCCAGAATTTTCAATCCCAGTTAGAGCGCGGCTAGGGGCGTTCACGTGACACCTCACTAGAGCCGCTCGGATGAAGGTGTCATTTGTCTCATTTTACAGTCGACAGTTCTGGGCCTCCTTTCGACCTACACCCTCTGCCTTGATGATCTCATCTAGTCTCGTGGTTTTAAATGCCATCTATAGGCTCAGGAGCTCCAAATTTGTATTTCCAGAACGAACAGCTTCTCTGAGTTTCAGACTGTATCCAACTGCCCACTCAACGCCTCCACGTGGGTACCAGATGGGGCCTGCATACCCTGCACGGCCAAAATCCAACTCCTGAGCATTAACCCTACCTCAGCAACCCACACCCCCAGTCTCTCCCACATCAGCTGTTCAAGCCCAGACCTAGGAGCCTTGCTGCATCCCTTTCTCCTTCCTCTTCACTTCATGAGTCAGGCTGGCTCCACCTCCAACACTACCCTGCATCTGACCACCTCTGGCCACCCCCAGTCCTACCACCTGATCCAGGGACCATCAACTCACCTGGACAATGGCGGAGGGCTCCTGATAACTTCTTCACTTTTCCCCTAAAGGCTTTCTTTGCACACCAATGTTCTTCTCGAAACAAAGATCAGATTGTTTCACACTCTCCCACCCTCTGGCTTAACGCCCTCAAAGGTTTCCCTTTGCATTTAGAATATAAACTGTACTCCTCTCTTTGGCGTACAGGACCCTAAGCCATCTGACCTCTACCCAGCGCTGCAGCCTCACCTCCCGTCTCTCTCCCCTCACCACTACTCTTCAGCCACACTGCCCTTCTTACTGTTCCTCAAACACACCAAGCTCATTCCTGCCACAGGTCCTTTGCACTTGCTGTTTCCTCTTCTGTTCACTGCCTGGCTCTTTCTCATCTTTCAGGTGAGCTCAGATGTCCCTGCCTCAGAGACGTCTTTCCTGACAGCCCTGGCTAAAGGAGCCCCCACCTCTGAAATTCGTTTTTATACTACTTTAATATTCCCATAGGATATTATCTTGCTTATGTATTTGCTTATTATTCAGTGTCAGTCTTCAACCAGAATGTAAATTTCATGAAGGTAGAACCTTGTCTGTCTTGCTGACCACTTCACGTCCTGTACCTAGAGCAGTGCTCTGTACATAGTAAGCCTTCAATAAACGCACGTTGAAGAAATAAATGAGTGAAGGCTCAGAGAGGTAAAGTGACTTTCCAAAGTCACCCAGCCAGGAAGTATAAGAACTTGAGTTTGAATCCAGACCTAACTAATTCCTGATCCAGACGTTTGGGGCTCTGTCCAACTGGGTGGGGCCCAGCATAAATGTGGGGATGTATTCAGGGCCTGGAGCTCCACCCAAAAGAGGCGGCTTTGGGGGCAAAACGGGAGAGTGTCCCAGTTCCTTCTTTTCTTTGCTCATGGTGTTTCCATTGCCTGAAGTGCCTGCTGTCACTCCAAGAGCCATGTCTTTTTTTTTTGAAACTGACATCACAGCACCTACCTTATCTTACTGAGTAGGGCATAGGACCTCCCCGACTAGGAGGTCTTTGTGTGGAGCCCTGGTCACCAGCAAGGCTCCCTCTTCCTTTGATGTAGTGTACTTTGATTTCAGAGCCCTTGCTATGCTTCCTTGCCTCTGGGCTGTGGGCCTTTGTCCACCTGGGATTGTGACATCTATCCCTTACCTCCCAAAGGCCTTGGGTTTCATATGCAGATTGGCCCACTAGCTTCCCAAGTGACCAAATATTGCAGCAGTTATGTCTGGCACTCAAACAATTCCCCTTACCTTATATTTACATATCAAGGAGAGCCACTCATGTTACCTCTTGGGGTAAAAAGTTCTCAGCTTTAGAAACTGCACAATTGCGATTGTTTTCTTTACCCTCCATTTTCAATGAGCTTTTCAAAAGCTGAGGTCATAGTAGGTGCTCAGCTAGTGAATGAATCCCCAGTGGGTCTGCACAACACCCCTGGACACCAGGCTGCCTAAACACTCTCCCATCCCCTGCCTGCCTGCATTAGGGGGTCAGGGTTTCAGTATCCACCCAGCAGGGACTGCTCCCCACGGATGTGTCTCCCTTTCTGGTCAAGGTCAAGGGACATGGTGCAATGTCATATTTAGAAGTGGGAGCTCTCTGGCTTGAAGGGGGTTCCTAATGGCCAAACCTGGGACAATTTGAACATCAAAAGAAGTAACAGTAACCATGGATTATAACCTACTGAATAAGAGAGGAATCCAAACTGATATGAATAAATAAATGAGAAAACTCCTCCTTCAAGTAAAAAGAAGGACAGAATTAGAAAATGACAATTTAGACCACAAAGTAATAATCGATTCCTCAAAGAATCACCAGTGGACACAAAAATTTGATGAGGAACATGACATTACATGGGTCCGAAGTATTTCTCCATGGACAATTATTAATTACAAATAGAATGATTGTAACTTTACAGTGGAGAAACCTGGCAGGTACCATCTTCACTAAGTGACCAAAGTTAATATCACCAGGAATGGGACAAATTGACATGTGTAGCTCCTAAATGATTCATGGAGAAGGAGACAGCATCACTTCTGTGGTGTTCCTGCCAAAAATTCATACAATTGCTCTCCTCATGAGGAAACATCAGACAAACCTAAATTGAGAGAAGTTCTATAAAATAACTGGAACTGTATGCTTAGAAAAAATGACAGGATCATGAAAGATAAAGAAAGGGGAACTGTTCCAGATTAAAGGAGCCAAAGGAGATGATCGAATGCAACGTGTGACCCAGAATTTTCTTTTGTCATGAAGGACGTTATTAAGATAATTAGTAAAATCTGAATAAGGTCTGAACCCTAGATAATAGTATCGTATCGATGTTAATTTCCTGGTTTTGATCATTGTCCTATGGTCATGGTAGAGAATGTCCTTGATTTTAGGTAACACACACTGAAGTGCTTAGAGGTAAGGGGCATCTATCTGCAATTTACTCTCAAATGGTTCAAAACGAGATTGAGAGAGAGCGGATTATTGAGAAAATGTGATAAAATATTTACAATTGGGGAATCTGGGTGAAGTGCATATAGAAATTCTCTATCATTCCTGCAATTTTTGGTTTAATAAAGAAGTAGGTTTTTGTTTGTTTGGTTCTTTTTTGGCCGTGCCACGCGGCATGCGGGATCTTAGTTCCCCCATCGAACTTGTACCACCTGCAGTGGAAGTGTGGAGTCCTAATGACTGGACCACCAGGGAAGTCCCTGTTTGTTAGTTTAAGGTAGGGGCTCTCAGGCGATTCAGTGGTTAGGACTCCAGGGTTTCACTACTGAGGGCCTGAGTTCAATCCCTGGTGGGGGAACTAAGATCCTGCAAGCCACTCGGCCCGGCCAAAAAAAAAAAGAAAAATTAAGTAGGGGCTCTCAAGTTAGCCTGTGGGCTCAAATCCCAGCCTCACCCACCACCAGCTGAGTGACTTAACCTCTCCCTGCCTCCTTTGTAACCTGGGTTTACTAATAGCGCCTGCTTCATAGATTGTGAAACAATTTCTTGGGTTCACACTTAGAAGCATTGGGCACAGTGTCTCGTATGGAATAAATATTGGGTTAGAGAGAGATGAGTCCTCTGGAGTCCCCTAGGACACTCCCTCTGAGAACCTGCGTCTTCCCCAGGTGAGTGACTCGAAGCCAGTGAAGACCTCACCCTGCCCAGAGACCCCCACCTCCTGTCAACAGGGAGTGGCCTTGTCGCCGGTTTCTAGGGATAGAGCCACCCTCTGCCAGCACAGTCCAGCAGACCTCTAACCGGCCCAGCTAGTCCCTGTTCGCCTGCTCGAGGGTCCAAAACACCAAACAGCACCCAAGCAGGTCCCTGTGGGACCCTGGTGCACAGTAGGCACCTTGCCCGATAGTAGCGGCTCAGTAACCAGGCTTGACCCAAGCCAGGATCTGCAGCTCAGATCGCACCCCTGGCTGACCCCAGAGTGGGGCATTCCTTGCTCCGAGCTTCAGTTTTCCACCTGCAGAGTGAGAGTGTAGAATTAGGGCAGTGGTTTTTAAACAATCTCAAACCACAGTAAACTTTCTTCACATGAAAGTTGACTCTGCAGAATGTCCCTCCTCCTAAAACAGCTAGAAGCTGGGCTGCTATGGAGGAGACCTGGTTTGGCTTCAAGGTTCCCCTGTTGAGTGTTCTCTGGAGGCCCTTCCTGCCCTGAGATTTGATTTCCAGGCCCCCATGAATGCCTGTCCCTGGACCCTGGGGCCTTCCCTGCCCCGCTCTGCAGGGCAACTCCATCAGCTGGGCTGGGTCCCACATTTCCTGCAGGGCCCTCTACTAGGTGGGAGTGATAATCAGAGGCATCCCTTTCGGCACCTTCAGGCACCTTATATTGTCCCAGTTCTTCCACCCACCGCATGGCCCATATCAGTTTCTTCTTACAGCTTATTACTTCTGACTATACTTATTCCTATTACGTTTACGAGATGCTTCCTTTGAGCCAAGCACAGTGCTAAATGCCTAAACCTGTTTGCATGGTATATATTTTCCCATAGTGTGTCTTTTCTCCCACTGCTAAACAAAACAATCATCCGAAACAAAAATTATCTGTACTTTTTATCACATTTCAATATCTTTATAAATTCAACTTTTCCTTCTTACCATAGCCCTCCCCAGTGAGGCGGAACAGTGGTGCAGAAACAATCATCCTCATTTTAAAGCTGACGTTCTGGGGATGACCTTGAGCCTTCAGGGGCGACATGGGGACTCTCTGGAGGCTGAGTGTCCTCTGTGGTGCCGGAGGAGGGCGAGCTCTCTTCCTCTAAATCCCAGTGATCAGACTGGCTCAGGTCTCAGCATTTCTCTAGGACCGATCTACCCCAGGATGGTGTGGAATACAGCATATTCACCTGTCACCCAACCACCATTCTGCTTCCAAGGCTGCATCTCTCCACTGGATTGGTGAGAGGATTGTCAGTGTTTTGCTCCTGGGCCTACTTCCAGCTGCTTATTTGTGTTTTGTTTGTTTGTTTTGTTTTTAATATTTATTTATTTGGTTGCACTGGGTCTTAGGTGCGGCAGGCGGGCTCCTTAGTTGCAGCATGCGAACTCTTAGTTGCGGCATGTATGTGGGATCTAGTTCCCGGACCAGGGATCGAACTTGGGCCCCCTGCATTGGGAGAGCAGAGTCTTATCCCTGGACCACCAGGGAAGTCCCCCAGCTGCTTATTTGAATCCTTGCTCTGCGATGCACTACTTCCTGGCGGCAGCCCTCACTCTTCATAGTCACTGAGGCATTGGACCAGCTGTATGTTCGAGGGGATGCATGGCAGAAAGCTGTCAAGGTAGGCCTTTTGGTGCCCTCGGCTTTCACCTTTGCTGGGTGGGCTTTGTTATTTCAACTATCATGATGTGGGCATCTGCAAAGCTGTGGCTATGCTGTGGAAGCTCTGACCCTTTAGACATAATACCTTAAGAATTGATTGTAGACCAGCTCGCCTTTGCTCCGTCATGCCATTCAACTCACAATAACAAGGAAATAACACATAAGTCCACTGGTGAGACAAACCTCTTCTCCTAATCACCTGGTTATTTTTTTAATTTTTAAAATATTTAATTAATTTATTTATTTTTTGGCTGCGTCGGATCTTAGCTGCGCACACGGGATCTTTCCTTGCGGTGCGCGGGCTTCTCTCTAGTTGTGGCGTGCGGGATCAGTAGTTGTGGGGCAAGGGCTTAGTTGCCCCACGGCATGTGGGATCCCCTGCACTGGAAAGCGGATTCTTAACCACTGGACCACCAGGGAAGTCCCCTCCTGGTTATTTTTAGAATGAAATCTTTGAGGAAAGATGTGAGAGGAGTTGCATCCAAAAAGCTGTCAGACTGAGTTCTGTATGCTGGGGAGTTAATGGGGTGTCTCTCAGCTTCTCACAAGACTCACAGTATAACTAAACATTATATATGAGCTTTTGCCCTTTAATTTATCAAACTCTTAGAGGGAATTCAGCTTTATTACTCTCAATACCCGATCAAGCATCTATATTTGTCCTGGGATGATGGAGAAAGGGAAAGACTGTTATTTCGTAAGTAGAGGCTTGGCAGAAAATTAGGCAGTGTTTAGTTTTTGCAAACATCCCCTCTCTGTTCAGTTGATACCAGTTACCAATGGTTCTGTGTCCCAGGAAAATTTGAAAATTAGAAATGTTGATATTTCACATTACTGATTTCTAAATCCTAGGAAGAAGAGCCTGGAGAGTTTCTGAATATAGAGAAGTTCCATGGAGGGAAGAGGTCCCTTTATAGACGTTTCAAATTGTTACAGATTCTAAACTGAGACTTAATCCTCAAATGTGTTTGTTTTACTGGTCCTAAAATAATCTGTCCACAAATATAAAATTATAAGTAGTAAGTTGTTTTTTTCCCACCGTGGGAATCTCTAATGTGAAAATGTATTCTATGAAGGTAAAGTATTTTAAAAATCGAATGCTATATAATAAAAAGTAAATAAATAAGGCAAGCTGAGGTTCTGACTGATTTATGGGTTCACTAACTGTCCAGGGAGTACCCTCCTGTTGCTGGGTGTGCCTGATGCCCTTAATCCTCTTCCCACATCTTAGGAGTTAGATGTTGCAGGTGAGGAAATTGAGACTCTGAGTGGTGAGGAAACTTGCCCAATATCACACAGCTAGTCCCCAGCAGAGGAGGACTTGAACCCAGGTGGTCTGACTCAAGGGCCATGCTCTCCCACTGCCCAGGGCCAGGCATAACCATGGGCTTTGTTGGAGAGAGATGTCCCCTGTCACGTGGCCATTCCTCCCCCTCTTCTCCCTTCCTACTTTTAAATCATAAGGCAAACTAGGGAGGGGCTGACAAAGCGTGTCCCTGCACTGGGCTGCTGTCTGCAAGGGTCCTGGGTCTGGGCTAGAGATGGTCCAGCAGGGAGAAAAATGAGTTTGAACAAATCCAGACAATCGTAGTAACTACTGTTGTCCCGTTTATGAGACACTTGCCTTGTGAACCTTTTATCTCACAAAACGCTGTGAGATGAGTGTCTTTCTTGTCCCCACTGTGCAGATGAGGAAACTGAGGCTCGGAGAGGCAATGCCATTTGCTCAGGACACCCCAGTGAATAAAGGCCCTCACGACCTCTGTGTGAATATGAGCGTTTAACTGCCACTTCACTTTTTCACTTTTTTTTTTTTTTCTCATGGCCACGCCACATGGCATGTGGGATCTTAGTTCCTCTACCAGGGATCGAACCCATGCCCCCTGCAATGGAAGCACGGAGTCTTAACCACTGGACCACCGGGGAGGTCCCTGTTCCCATTTTTTAAGTTCTGCTAATTTTCTAGGCAAATAACATTGTCTTGTTTAAATTTACATTTCTCTGAATATGAATGGGCTTGGACACATTCCCTTACTTTTGCTCATCAGTTGAGTTTCTTCTCTGCAAACTGACATTTCAGGGCCCTCAGACTTAGAACTGTACAGATGCCCTTTTTTCTCCCACCCCTCCATCATATTTTCCCTCTAAAAACTTTTTCCTCCTGACAGCTTCAGTGTACTTGGAAATCTGCCACTCCTAGTCTGAGTCCTTTCCATGCCCCGAGCCTGTAAACCCATAACCTTGGGCACCTCGTTTGTCTGCTACCCTTCTGCCCTGCCAGCTGCTCTGGGCTTCGGAGAGAAACTACCACCGTGAACACGACACCCACAGCAACAAGACTCCACTGCAAAGTCATCCTCCAGTCACAGCCAGGCACTCGGGGTCCCTGATCACCACCTTCCTTCTCCAAACCCCATTCTCGCTGGCCTCGTCCTCGCCCCCACCTGCGAGGCCCGGCCTCAGCTCCCTGCACTGTTCATCCCCTCCCTCTCAGTCCCGGCACAAGCTGTTCCTCCTCCGGCCCCAAAGCTACCTCCCTCTCTTCTTTCCTGGACCCTCAGACTCACCCTCCGGCTCCTGTCCTCTCAGCCCCGAAATTTCCCCAAGCGGCTGCCATCTGTAACACCCACTCCCCTACATTTCACTCCTCCACCCACCCAACCTTTGCCTTTTCTTCCCTTTTATGGCCAGACGCTCGAGTCGTCTCTGCCTCTGAGCCCTCCCTGCCCCCTCCCCTCCCAGCCTCGCTCCAGTACCCACAGTCCTCTGAAGGGACTCTTGCTGAGGTCCACGTGACCTCTCTGTTGCTAAATCCGGGGTCCATGTTCCGTCCTAATCTGTCACGTCCTTTGACAGCCCTGGACCTTGTTGCTCCCTCCCCTCCTCCTTTTGATACACTCTGGCCCCTGGGGTTCCAAGGCGTGTGTTTCTCTCCTCCTTTTTCAGTCTCCGTCTCTGGCTCCTCTTGACCTCTCGGTGATCAGTGACGCTCAGAGCTTCGCCTTTGCCGCAGCCTCTTCTCCCAGGGGAATCTTATTAACCCTCGAGAGTCCAGGCGGTATCTGATGCTGGTGACTCCCTAATCTCTCACCTGTGCGCCTCTGTGTCTCAGGGGCCAGATCTTCTTAAACAGCTACACAGTAGATGTGGATTTCCCCCTGCCCTCCCCCCATCCGACCCGCCCCACCCCCGCTTCCGGCACGTCCAGCCCACCACAGTCACAGCGCCACTCAGCGTCACCCTCCCAGCCTGCACCCCTGCTCCCCACACATTTCTCAGATGGGTTGGTGACACCACCTTCCAATCAATCACCCTATAGAGAAACCAGGCCACCATCCTTGCCTCACCCCCGTCCCTCAATCCCACAGCTAACCCGTCACCAAGTCCCCGTGGTCTCCTTAGCTTCCCTCCATGCTCCGCTCTCTTCGCTCAGCCATGGTCTCAGTTCAAATCACAGCATCTCTCCTCCTGGACATGGCAACGGCCTCCTGCCTGGTCTCCCTGCCTCCAGCACCTTCTAATCCAGCCTCCAGGGGGAAAGTAGAGAGAGCTTTCTAAAACCTAAATTGGACCCAGACACTCCTGGGCTCAGAAACTTCCATGGCTCCCCACTGCCTTCACAACAAAGTTGACACTCTCTCCACAGATCTTCTAGGTCTGGCCTCTGCCTCCTCTGACTGCCCAGCTCTCACCCCTCCCTCTGGGCTCTTCCATACCGCCACGCTTTGGCTCTTGTAGACCCCTCGACCGGAAACTCCCTCCCCAGGTGCAGCTTGTCCTTCAATACCCAGCGCACAGGTCACGTTCCTCAGCGAGCTTCCCGAGTAACCCCCGGGCAGACCCAGGCTCCTGCCCTCACAGTAGGGATGGCCCCCTGCACGATGGCACTTTTCCCTCCGAGTTCGTGTTCCGTGTTTTTGTGGCTGCCTTCTCCTCTTAATCCACACGTTCCTTAAGGACTAGAACTACAGCTTTTCATTTTTGTGTCCCCGGTGCCTAGCCCCGGCCGTCATGCAGTTGTGGCACAGCAACTATTTGCTGGATGAATGGAGGAGTTGCCCTTGCTCCGCTGGCGCCGAGCCGTGTCCTAGGCCAGAGCAGTGGGGCAGGCTGGGCAGGGGAGGGAGGGAGGGAGGGAGGGAGGGAGGGAGGGAGGGAGGGAGGGAGGAGGGAGGGAGAGGGTATGGTTAACTTCCTAAAAGGTCCTTCTGCCCTGATAGTGGAGGCTGTGTCCACTCGCTGGCTCTCCGCTGTGCCCTGCCTGACCACCAATGGCAGGATCCTCGGGGAGTCCCTGCCATTCCCCCTGATGACTACTGCGTCCCAGAGACTATTCGATTCAGCCTGCTCACAAATGTGTGATTTGCAGCAGAGTTTCGGGAGCCCCTGGGACATAAACAAGGACCACCAGGACAGAATGTAGATCATCCAGGATAATTCAAACATGCATGGTTGCCCAGTGGGCTCTGCCCATGTTCTTTCTTCGGGACCTCACCTCCTCTCCCCGCCACCTCACTCACCGTGCCTGGCCCCTGTCATCACCCAAGGCTTCAGACCCCTCTCTGCTCTTGGCCTCTGGTGGTCTTCTCTACCTTGGAATCACCTCCTTGAGGGCTGAAAGGGTCTCTGTAGGATGCTGTGTGCCCAGCACCCTCTTTTCTCCTGATAATTCTGTGCATGCCCAGCTAGAGTGGGAGCTGCCAGAGCTGATGGGCTCGGGGGTGGGCACACAGCCCAAGCTGACTCAGTGAGAGTCGTTTCCAGGAACTAAGGGAAGAAGCTCAGTCCATTTCCAGTGCTGAGAGCTGTAGGTGGTGCGGGGGCTACGTTCCTCACTCCTGGGCAGAAGAAGCCAGAGAAGAGAGTGAGATGGATGCGCTGAAAGGCAGAGGCCGTGGAGGGCCTGTTTAAGGCTCACCGTGAGGTTCCTCCAGCATTTGGCTGGTCACCGCTTTCTTGGATTCTGGGAGATTCTCTGGTTACTTTCCAGTCTTTTTGCCTGTTTGCCTGTGCTAATTTGAGTCGGGTTTCTGAGGCTTACCATCAAGAGAGTCCTGACCCATTCTGGTCTCTTTCTTCTTAATCCCATAGAACCCTGTGCCTCTTACTCAGTCCTCTCTTCCAGAAAGCTCTAAAATTATGGTGGTATTGCCATATTAAATTAATTTATATACATTTTAGAAAACTTTAGGCTGAAGACTGACTGGGAATATGATTTACAGTTGATTAAGCAGGGAGGTTTCTGTCATCACAAACAAAAACAGAACCTCATTGCCTTGTCAATCAGTGTAGTTATTTGGGATATTTGCAACTATCCTAGTTCCTCTTCTTCTGGCCTCCTGGTAGGACTGCATTTCCCAGCTCCCTTGAGGTTGGGTATGGCCATGTGATGCGCTTCGGCCAGTGAAATGTGAGCAGAAGACTCACGTGTCACTTCTGAGCGGCGGCTTTAAGACCCAGGGCCTGATTCACCGCATCCCCAGCCCCGTGTAGAGCAGAGGCCCCCTCAGCCTGGGTTCCCGCGTGATTTTGATAAACAGAACGCCCCACCCACCACCCTCCCACATCAGACACACAGTGTGAACAAAGATGTTAACTCCTGTTAAGCCAACGAGACTGCGGGGTTGTTCGTTACTGCAGCATTCCCTAGCCTAGCCTGCCTGACAGAGCCTGGAACATCACCTGCTGTCATCTTCAGGAAGACCGCATTTGCCTTTATTCCAGTGCTTTTCCACAACAAACAATTATCTCTGTATTTGAGGCAACTTTGTATTCAACTGTGAACTTTAAGGACAGGAATGGATATCTTTTTTTGCTTTTTTTTTTTTGCGGTACGTGGGCCTCTCACTGCTGTGGTCTCTCCCTTTGTGGAGCACAGGCTCCAGACGCGCAGGCTCAGCGGCCATGGCTCACGGGCCCGGCCGCTCCGCGGCATGCGGGATCTTCCCGGACCGGGGCACGAACCCGTGTCCCCTGCATTGGTAGGCGGACTCTCAATCACTGCGCCACCAGGGAAGCCCAGGAATGGATATCTTTCGTGTGATCCCACACCACCAGGAGTGAGGCCATACAGACTGTAGTAGGCACTTCATAATTGCTGGCTGAGGACTTCCCTGGTGGTACAGTGGTTAAGACTCCGCGCTTCCACTGCAGGGGACATGGGTTCAATCCCTGGTCGGGGAAGATCCCGCATGCTGCACGGCTCAGGGGGGAATAAATCATAATTGCTGACTGAAGAAGCTTAAGTGAGGATGAGAAGCCCAGGAGAAAGAAGAAAGGGATGAAGGCTTTGCACACTCTGACCCTCATGAACCCCCCGCTGGACCTCGTCCTGAGAAGCCATATCCTGCATGATCCCCAGCACATGGCCTGCATCTTTGTCTGAAATGCCGTCTGCTCAGCAGCCTCTCCAAACCCTCCCTGTCCTTCAGAACCCAGGCTCAGGCCAGCTTCTTGGCCAAGCTTCCCTGGCCCGCTGGCCCTGAGAACCAGCCTCCCCTCAGCCCACAGTCTGTCCTGTGAGCCCCTGAGCTGGGCTGAGGGACCCCCAAGTGGGGAAATCCTGCCTTTGCTGGCCAGGACTGGCTGTCCCCCTTAGGCTGGGAGCACACGTGGCTGCAGCCTCACAGCTCAAGGTCACATGTGCTCGTTTCCTCCCTGAGGAAGGCACAAGCCCCGATGGCCCCCTCCTCAAATCGGAGCCACCTCGTTACTGTAATCATTACACAGCTGCCTTGTGGCCTCTGGGCCCTTCAGTCGCCTCTTCCACTGCAGCAGAATGATTTCTTTTTCTAGTCACTGTAACCATCCTGGGGCCCCCATCGCCCGCAGGGCAAGTTCCTCGGCCTCAGCCTGGCACTCGTGACCCTTCGTGCCTTTGCCTCTGGGGCTCACCTGCCCATTCACCTGCTCACATAGCAGGTTCCAGCAACACCTGACCTGTTGCCGTTCCCCAAACAATCCACACAATCTCACGATGTTGCCCTTTGCCCATACGGCTCTTTCCACCGGGCTTTCTTACTTTCCTAATCCAGCTGGCAAACTCCCATTCAACCTTTGAAACCCAACTTAAGATCAAGGGTTGGTGAATTTTTTTTTTTTTTTTCTGTAAAGGTCCAAATAGAAATATCTCAGGCTTTGTGGGCCATACAGTTTCTGTCATGCTGACTCAACTCTGCCACTGTAGAAAGCATGTTCATACATAAACGAATGGTGCCGTGTTCCAAGAAAATTTTATTTCCAGGAACAGGTGGCAGGTGGGATAGTTTGCCCACCCCTGTTCAAGAGTCATCTCACAAATCTCCCCAGAAGACAGAGTTCAACCATGCCTTCTCGCAAAGCCCTCTGGACCTTACACGTTTTGTCATAATACAAACCCCGATTGTAATGATTCTACAGTTGTGATGATTAAATGGGATGGCGGCCACACCATTGTCTCTCACCTCACCTGGGTTGCTGCAAGAGCCTCCTCACTGATCTCCCAAGCCCTTGCCCTTACAGTCTATTCCTACAGAACAGACACAGTTTGTTAAAATGTAAATCTGACAGGCCACTCCTGTGCTCAAAAACTTCCCGTGGCTCCCCATTTCCCTCAGAGTGAAAGCTAAAGTTTAAAAATTGTCCACAGTGTACTACAGGCCCTGATTTCCCTTCAGCCTCATTGCCAACTACGGAGCACAGGCTCTGGACGTGCAGGCCCAGCGGCCATGGCTCACGGGCCTAGCTGCTCCGCGGCATGTGGGATCTTCCCAGACCGGGGCACGAACCTGTGTCCCCTGCATCGGCAGGCGGACTCTTAACCACTGAGCCACCAGGGAAGCCCTTCCCAACTTTTTAATTATAACAATGTTCAAACACACAGAAAATGGAAGGATGACTACAAAGGCACTCATATACACAACCCCAGATTCAACACACTAGGGTTTTTGAAAGTAAGATGGTAATATCATGACACTTCACCCAAAGACTTTAGCAAAACACACTCTATGTCTGACCTCTCTGTCTTGATTATTGTCTGTCTTTCCCAACAAGACTGTGAACACTGTGAGGGCAAGGATTTTGTCTGTTTTCTCTACTGTGGTATCCTCAGCACCAAGAACTCTGCCTGACACATAGTAGGTCCTCCTGCCGTGTAGGGAAAGAAAAGTCAAGACAGGTCTTGATTCTGGTTCTGCCTCTCACTGACATGTGACTCTGTGAATCATTTCCCCTGACAGAATCTTCGTTTCTCCATCTATAAGGTGGAGATAATAGTGCTACTTCTCAGGATCGTCGTGAGGATCAAACAAGGTAAAAGTGTAAAATTCACCGTGAGCATGTTCGTTAATTTCCATCTAACTCTTTGAGGAGGGGACTTAGGTCGACTTTGGGCTCTGGGATGATTGTAGCTGCAGGGAGCACAGCCCCTCAAGAGAAGCTCTTTGGCTTGAATTGCTCCAAAGCAAAATCCAGCAGAAACTGAAAGGAGTACCTTCTCGGTGCTTACTTGCCCCCTCCCTTTCCACTGCTTGCTCATTCAGTGCTTCCTACCAACTCCGGATTCTTCATCTCTTGCTTTACCCACTCATTTAATAGTTTTCACCAGAAACACCCAAGGGAGGGGCACTCAACTTCATCAGGCCTTGAATCTATTGTATTATTTCCTTCTATTTATTACTTTCTTTCTACTCTATTTTATTAATTTCCTCTATGGATCTTTTAGTGTTTCTAAAGATTGATCCAGATGATTGATGTCTCTTCCTTGGCCTTTTCTGCATTTCAGATTCAGTTGGGTGTCTGTGTTGCCAAACCTGCCTTGTAGACTCACCTTGAATACGGGAGGGTATTTGCTGAAGAATGGGACTCATCCTGTTGAACCTCTGAGGTTTCCCAGGTCAGATTGCTCAGCAGTGGGTGGAATACCCGACCTTTTGCAAGCTCCCTGATAACCATTGCCCTAACTTCAATTGTTTGGGGGTGCGGAGGGCAAGATACATTTCACTGAGAATTCTGAGTCTTCTTCCTATTCTCTCAACCCAAAGCTGAAACTCCAAACAAAATTTTAATCTTAGTTTAAAGGAACAGTTTCTTCACCCGTAAAATATGAACAAGAGTAACTACAATCCCCAGATGATGGATGTGAAGTCAAGTTACTTTGTAACTGGCAAAGCTCTGTACAAATAGTACTTACTGTGGTTAGTTTTCTTAACTTGTCTAGATTCTTAACTAAATCTTGCCCCAGTTACATTGGCTGCCCCCAGTCTGGGCACTAATATCTTGGGACAGACAGGCAGAAATATTCTTCTATTCACAGGAATAACAAACAGAAACTACCCTTCCCATGCCAACAGAGAGCAGTTTGGACAATTTATCTAGATCTAGGGCTGGGGAATAATTAGGGGGAAGAAAATGTGTCTAACCAAGCCTGGCAGGCTGGACAGGGGACATGATCTGTTCAGGCAGAAGCAGATTTGTGACTAAAACCCAGCCTCCTCCCTTCTATTTAATGCATTCTCAGCATTACTAATGATAACAACTGTCACTTATTTTTTCATATTTTTATTGATTTATTTGGCTGTCTCCAGTCTTTGTTGCAGCACGCGGGATCTTTAGTTGCAGCATGTGAACTCTTAGTTGTGGCATGTGAGATCTAGATCCCTGATCAGGGATGCAACCCAGGCCCCCTGCATAGGGAGCGCTGAGTCTTAAGCACTGGACCAACCACCAGGGAAGTCCCAAGGCTGTCATTTATTGAAATCCCGCTATGTGCAGGCAGGGGGACTAATTTATCTCTAGTCATCATAACAACCCCGTGAGGTATTATTGTGCTCGCTTTCAGATGAGGAGTTCACAGAGACCAAGTCATTTGCCCAAGTTTCTACTAAAAGTGCTGCAATATTTCCTGAGATCGGCTTGGGGAAGGGCTGCCAGAAACCAAGGAATAATTTTTTTTTTTTACCATAACTAAGTATTTTTTGCTTATACTAAAAAATCATTGTTCAGCTGAAATCGAAATTTAATCCCGTCTTTTTATTTGCTAAATCTGGCAACCTTAGCTTGGAGGTACCCGGCAAAATCAAAGCAGGTTCCTGCTTGTTATGCCCTAACAGATCTTTGTTGGTTTTGTTTTTGTCTTTACGAGCCGTCGTAAAAGTCAGGTTCAGACTTCAGGCCTCTGAACGTTTTAGTGGGCTGAGGGCGGAGAACGGTGAGACCCCCTGCCCCCCATTAACATGTCTGCCAAGGAGCGGTAACGCGAACCTTCCGCCCCGCACAGACGTGGCCGCGCCCCGCCGCCGGGGATTGGCTCAGCCCAAAGCCCGGCCTCCCTCGGCCATGGGAGCCCCTTCCATTGGGCAGTTATAGAAGATGGCGGAGCCCCGCCCCTGCCTTCCTCTCGCGAAGCAACAGACTTCGGCGACTGGCGGAGAGCCGTGGCCGGGTTGTCACGTGGCCCGGGGCGCGTCTGTTTGCGGAAGTAGAAGGAAGTAGAAGTGCTGAGTTAGCCGAGGTGAGTGACGGCGCGGGGAAGGCGGGGCCAGGGGCACCTTTCCCAAACCTTCTCCGTGCCCCAGACTCCTTGGGCTTCACCCCGACCGTCCCGCAGGCTTCCCTCTTGTTCCCCGATTCCGAGGCATGTCCTCCATTAACCCTTTTTTGACCCCTAAATGCCCCCAGCTTCCACCCTTTGATCCCCAAGCGTCCCCAGCTCCCATCCTGTGACCGCTCTTGTCTCATCTCTAACTTGTGTTCCCTCAGGGACCCCAGCTCCGACCCTGGGTTCCCCCTCTTTCTTCCCTGTGCGTCTCTCCTCTATCCCGTGCCTCACTTTCTGAGTCAACCCCTTCCCGTCGTCCCCCAGCTCTCAGTGCCTCTTAGTGCCCCCAGCTTTCAGTCTGGTTCCCAGTCATTGTTCCCAGCTTTCTTTCTGTGCCTTTCTAAGTGCTCCCGATTTTTCCGCCTCTGTGTGTTCCCACCCGATCCCCCACTGCATCTCTGCCTTCTGTGTCCCTCCAGCTGTCTTCCCTGTTCTCCATCACTCTTCCCCATTTCTAACTCCCTGCTTCTCCCTGCTTATTGTCTCCCAGGTGCCTCCAGATTTCATCTGTGCCTACGCCCCCCATGCTCCCTCCTCTCCCATAGCCTAGTCACCCCAGAGTCTCCCAATCCCCCAGTCCTGTGTCCACCTCCTGCTCCCACCGATGACCTGGAAGCTGGCGACAGGAAGTGTGTGACCCTTGTGACCATGTGACTGGAACGGCCAGGCCGGTGGTTGTGGGACAGGGAGGGCACAGGGCTCAGGGACCTGTGCACATGTTTTGTATGGACTACTCACACGACCTCAAATACCTTCCCTTCCCCTAAACTTCTGAGTCTTTCCCTTCACCTGCCCTCTTACCCACCCAACAGGATGTCAGGCAAGTTTGGTTTGGCACCACAGATGCTCCACCCTTGGGCTGAATGCAGTGTTTTTGTTATTGTCTTTGCCTTAAAATTTTCCTGGAGTTTGTAGGCCATTTCCTGTCTGAGTCTCAGTTTCCTCATCTGTGACAGGGGGATTGTATTTCCTGCCCTCCTCAGGCTGCCATGAGGTTCAAAATTTGAGAAAATGTAGAAAGCAAAGCTTTGTAACCCGCATGGCCCTGTACCAATGCATGGGTTTGCTATTGTGTCATTGGCAGAAAAGGGAAAGGGACAGAATGAAAAATCAAGGAGGGAAAGACAAGTCTTGCATTTAGCATTTGGCAGATTTATTGACCATCTGCTATGAGTCAGGCTCTTTCATATGTTATTCTTACCGTTTATTCATTCATTCCTCATTTATTTCACAAATATTAGTGGACCGTTTGCTATGTTCTAGGCTACTTTCATAGCCAATGTTACTCCCATTTAAATCAATAAGGAAGAGAGGGCAATTGAGCTGCCTGAGTTCACACCAACTGATGTGGTTGGAGCTAGAATCTGAAGAGAGTACTTTATAACACCAGAGCCTGTGGTGGGATTGCTCTGCTCTGTAAGGGTCACTATTGTTGTCTAAGTGCCCAGGGCACTTTTTTCCCTTCCGTGGGTTACTTTGTTATTAAATGACAGTATCCTCAAAAGGGAATTTCCTTCTCACTCAGCAGAATGACATCACCGAGAGATGAAGGAAGGAGAAATTTAAATGCAGTGTGTGTGTGTGTGTGTGTGTGTGTGTGTGTGTCTGCACGTATGTACTGGGTGTGTGTGGGAAGAGGTAGGGGCTGTAGTGAAGGGGAGGTCTTGTGTTACAAGCTTCACTTTATAGAATGTGGCTCCTGGGAGAGCATTTTAATAGGTCCATGCCTTAAATGCCTCTTCTCTTTTTTTGTCCATCCTCATTTTTTTTGGTGATCTCATCCAGTGACATAGCTTTAAGTACCATCTCTACTCTGACTTCAACTTCCAAATTTATATCTCCAGTCCAGTCCAGACATTTCCGCTGAATGATAGACACACACATATTTGCTCCCTCAACATCTCAAACTTAGGAATTTCAAACTTAAAGTACTTAGACTTAAGCACCTGTATCCATCCCCTTCATCCCTTCCCTCACCCTCTACCAAAATCTGTCCCTCACACGCACTTGCCCATCTTTAGGAAATGGCAGTATTCTTCTTTTGGTTGCTCTGGCTCAAGCTGTGAGATTATCCTTTTTTTTTTTTTTTAAATACATTTATTTATTTAGTTATGGCTGCGTTGGGTCTTCGTTGCTGCGTGCGGGCTTTCTCTAGTTGTGGCGAGCAGGGGCTACTCATCGCGATGGCTTCTCTTGTTGCAGAGCATGGACTCTAGGCGCGCAGGCTTCAGTAGTTGTGGCGCATGGGCTCAGTTGCTCCGTGGCATGTGGGATCTTCCCGGACCAGGGCTCGAACCCGTGTCCCCTGCATTGGCAGGTGGATTCTTAACCACTGCGCCACCAGGGAAGACCTGTGAGATTATCCTTGATGCTTCTCTACACCCCGCATCCAGCCAGAGTTAATATCACTCCTTTGCTCCAAGCCCTGTAATAGCTTCTCCTCTCAGTGTACCTGCCTGGCTCCCTGTTACCTCTCTGACCTTACTGGCTTCCTTGCTGTTCCTGGAACTCACCAGGCATGGTCCAGCCCCAGGGCCTTTGCACGTGCTCTTCCCTCTGCTTGGAAAACTCTCCACCTACATACCCGTATGACTTTTGCCCTCATTTCTTTTAAGTCTTTATTCAAGGTCAAGTTCTTGGTGAGGACTTGTTCACCCTATCTAAAATTTTAATCTCCACATGGACACTTCCTGTCTCCCTTCTTTCATTTATTTTTCTCCTTGGCATCTAATCAGCATTCTGAAACTATGTCTTTATTTTGCCTATTTATCTTCTTTGTTATAGCCCCCTCTAAAATAGAAGTTCTAGGAGGGCAGGGATTTTACCTGTTTTGTTCACTAGTGTGTTCTCAACAGTTGTAACAGTGCCTGCCACAGAATTGGTCCTTGATAAATATTTCTAGAGTGAATCGTAAAATGGTCACCCTGTATCATGCCACCAGCCCCAAAACGTCCTAAAGTCATCGGGGTCTCCCGTGCTGGGGAACTCCAGCAGCAGTTCTGGGCAGTTTGCTTCCAGCTGTGGTCCAGCTAAACAAAGTGGGTGAAAGAGACACCTTTTCCCTTTCGGAAAGGCCATTTTGCTCTGGCCCATATGAATGGTGGTGCACTGTTCCACGAGAGCCTTGGCTTTTGGCACACAGGGGTCTGCGCATCAAGCCTCACTCAGCCACATTCCGTTCGGGATTTCTCCTGAAGGCCGCTTGAGGATTACGAGCTGGGACTCTGGATTCCAACTAATTGGGTTCAGATCCTGGCAAGTTACATCACCTCCTGTGCCTCAGTTCCCTGTGTGTAACATGGGAAGAAGTATGCCTTCTCTTATGAGTGTTTTGAGGAATAAATATGATCATTACCCCCAAACTTGGTGAGGCATCTGGTGCTCAGTGGGTGCTGAATGAATGGGGCAGTGTTGTTGGGTGCGAGGTGACAGGAGCCAGCCCTCCCCCATTCCTCGATGGCTTAGGGAAGAGTCTGGGAAGAGCTGGGGTCAGGGTGAACATTTGGAGGGATGTTTTGTTTGGAGGCAGCCTTGGAGGCCCAGACGCTCGGATGAGAGGTAGAAATGATGTTTCACCTGATGCCTACATTCATCCTGCCTTTCCTCGTGCACTAATTGAGCGCCTGCGTGCTCCATGCAGGCTCTCTGCTAGTGCTGTCAGGAGTCCGAGGAAGAAGGCGTGAGTCCAGTCGCCAGGCAACACCTCCCATTTCCTCTCTCTGGGCCTTGTTGCCCCGTATGCCAAACAGGGATAGCGATCGCACTGTCCCTGTCTCATGGGCATTTGTGAGCTTTGAGGCAGCTAACAGACGTGAAAACCCCCTGCCAGCCATAAAGCGAGGTGGCCTTGTGAGAGGATGTGCCGTGGGCCAGCATGCAGTGATGCGCTCGTGGGCTGGGAGGTGCAGATGGCAAGCGCTGCAGGAAGCAAGTCCACGGGGGTCAGGGGAGGCGGAGTGCTCTGATCTGACCCTGTGTTCTCAGCCCGTCCTGCCAGGGCAGGGCACGGGGGTGACGTCGGCTGCACCGGAGGCTGTCCTGTGCCAGTCGTTCCAATCATGGGACATCCTGTCATAAGCAGCTGGGGCTCACAAAGCCTGATTTCCAGCTCAAGCAGTTCTGTGTGTGCTTCCAGAATCCCCATGTGGCCCGTCCCGTGAGGTCAGCCACCTGGCCCGGCTGTCCTGGCACGCACCTCCTGAGCAGCCACCCTGCCCCTCTGGTCCATCAGCGAGCTTGACGAGTTTCCCTGTCTGGAGTATGAATGAGCTGAGCTTCAAGCACCGAATTTTCCAGATCAAAGCCCAGCAGTTGCCCCGTAAAGGTTGCCCTGTGCTGGGGTGAGCTCCTGGGCATTTCTGTTGTGGTCAGAGTGGCTGAGGATGGGACATGTGGTGTGTTACCACCGCACAGGGTGAAGAGAGGAGGGAGGGGTGCCTCAGAGGTGCTGGCCCCCCGGGGCCTCCAGTTGGTTCATTCATTTGTTCTCATTCATTCACCAAACATTTATGTTATGCCCACTGTGAGACGGGAACAGCATGCCAGGTGCTTGGATAAACCCAGAAAGGGGGGTTGGGCCCCCCTCCCCCCAGCCAGCAGATACGGCATCACCATCCCAGGCTAAGTGGTCAGTGGGCGTGCACGGGGCGGGGTGGGGCACGGAGGAAAGCACACGTGCGCCGGGGGCTGGGAGGAGGGGAGGCGCAGGGTGTGATTCTTGAAGGAGGTGGCACGTAAACTGAGTCCTGAAGGATGAGAAGGGGTTTATTTATCTGTCTGACAGCCCTTTCTTGAAAGCAGGCTCTGGGGCAGGTGAAGACGGCAGGGAGGACAGTCCAGGCAGGGGACGGGGATGGGTAGGGGGTGGGGGGAGGGGTTCAGGTGGGGTCGTGTGCGCAGGGACCCTCCACGCTCCGAGTGGCAGCTGCTCCCCAGCTCAGCGCCCATCCCTGCAGCTATGCCGGAAAGAACCTGGGCTCCAGGGTCAGAGGTGGCGGGGACAGGAGGAAGGGGACAGAAACGAGGCCAGCCTGTTACAATCGGTCCAGGATGTGGCCCAGGGTTTTCATTTCCTTTCTTCCACCTCGTGATGACAGTGGCCACTGTTTGTGTGCCCAAAGTGGCCAGCGTCCCACTTTCCCTCCACTGTGTCATTTCATCCTCACGCCTACCCTGGAAGGCTGGAGGAGGGCCAGGCCTGTCCTTTCTGGGGCCAGGCTGCTGTCGGTGTGTGTGGGGGGCACCCTCGCCACCAGCCCTGGGGACCCTGAGGAGGGGGGCTCTCCTCTGGGGCAGGGCATCTGCCTTCCATCCAGCTGGACCCTCACGGTGACTCTCCTCCTTAACCCAGGTGGGCCGTGGGCGCTGGTTGCTCCCGACTCCCCAGCTCCCTGTGAGCGCCTCTCTCGGTGCTGCGGCCTGCCCTCTGGGAAGTCTCTGTGCTGCTTTTCTAAGCCAGGCCTGACCCACCCACGCCCCCCGACTCCCCACATGCAGGCCCCAGAGGCTCAGCCTACACTCCCACTTTCTTTTTTTAATTTATTTTTATTTTTGGCTGTGTTGGGTCTTCATTGCTGTGTGCAGCTTTCTCTAGTTGTAGCGAGCGGGGGATGCTCTTCCTTGCTATGCGCGGGCTTCTCATTGCGGTGGCTTCTCTTTGCTGCGGAGCACGGGCTCTAGGCGCTCGGGTTTCAGTAGTTGTGGCACCTGGGCTCAGTAGTTGTGGCTCGTGGGCTCTAGAGCACAGGCTCAGTAGTTGTGGTGCACGGGCTTAGTTGCTCCACGGCATGTGGGATCTTCCCAGACCAGGGCTCAAACCCGTGTCCCCTGCGTTGGCTGGCGGATTCTTAACCACTGCGCCACCAGGGAAGCCCACTCCCACTTTCTTTAAAAAATATAATAGGGCTTGGGCTTCCCTGGTGGCGCAGTGGTTGAGAGTCCACCTGCCGATGCAGGGGACACGGGTTCGTGCCCCGGTCCAGGAAGATCCCACATGCTGCGGAGCGGCTGGGCCCGTGAGCCATGGCCGCTGGGCCTGCGCGTCCGGAACCTGTGCTCCGCAACGGAAGAGGCCACAACAGTGAGAGGCCCGTGCACCGCAAAAAATAAAAAAAATAAATAAAAAATATAATAATTTTCTATACCATTTGGAAAATAGGGGAAAGAAAAAAAAATTGCCCATAAACCTAATACTCTCATCTACCCTTAGTATTTTGGCATGTTTTCTATCAGGTTTTTTTTTTTTTTGCAGTGGCTTTGCAGGCCGAGCTCGCAGCCCAGAACAGCACAGGGAGCATCACGGACTTATTGCCACCGAGCCTGTAACGACGCCACGTGCTTTCCCTGAGTTGTTACCGCCTTCTCAGTAGCGGCCTTTAGTGAGCACACGGTGTCTTGGGGGTAACGTGTCGTAACTTACAATTCCCCTAATGCTGGGTGTTGAAGCTGCTTCCATTTCTGTGTCAAAACAGAAATTGTTATAAAGCATATTGCCGTGCATGCCATGTGTTCTGTTTTGGGGGAATTCTTTTCCGGATACCAAGTCCCATGCCTTCTCTTGGGGTCCCAGCCCCTCTCCCCTGGCTGTGGGGAAAGGCGCAGGTACCCAGCCCCTCTGTCCTTTCAGCTCCCAAGTGTGGAAGAAAGAAGGACCTTGACATAGGTCTAAGCATCCTCATGAACGTTCTCATTTAATCCTGACCGCACATGAGAGGCGAGCGTTGTCCTCGTTTTAAAGGAGGAGAAACTGACTCTCACAATCTGCTCACACCACATCAAAAAAGGAAAGACATTACAAAGCTTCACAGCATTTTCAAAGCTCTTCAATCATGGTCTCTAAGCCTCAGTTTCCTTATCTGTAAAAGGGGGTGATGGAACTAAAGAGGGCTAATGTTTGTTGAAAGTTACTATCTGCCAGGTACTGTTATTAGGCACTGTTGTGATCCCTATGTTACAGTTGAGGAAACTGACTCAGAGAGGTTAAGTAACTTGCCCAAGGTCACACAGCTGGTCAGTGGTGAGGCTGGGATTTGAATGCAGTTTTTTTTTTTTTTTTTTTTGCGGTATGTGGGCCTCTCACTGCTGTGGCCTCTCCCGTTGCGGAGCACAGGCTCCGGACGCGCAGGCTCAGCGGCCATGGCTCACGGGCCCAGCCGCTCCGCAGCATGTGGGATCTTCCTGGACCGGGGCATGAACCCTTGTCGCCTGCATTGGCAGGTGGACTCTCAACCACTGCGCCACCAGGGAAGCCCTTGAATGCAGTTTTGCTCCCAAGCTGCATGGTGTGCTTTGGCCATCTGCCTCATACAGTTTGTGAGAATTAAATGAGACAATTACGTGCAGTGCCTAGCTCAGGGCCTACTACCTAGTAAGTGCTTAGTAAGCGTCTCCTGATGTGATGATTACTGTTGACCCTTACTGCCTTTTTAGATGATCCTTTGTAGGCCTCTTGCTTTTCCTTTCATCCCTAACGTCACTCCTCCCTCCACCCATAGGCCAGGGTATGACTAGTATCCACTCACATGTCCACGCTCTCCCACGGTGCCCACACTCGCACGCTCTGGCCTGCAGCTGACCTGCTCTTTTGGCAGGTGACATCCTGGCACAGAGGCAGGGGTGGCCTCCAGCCAGTTGTCGTGCAGCTTTGGTGGCACTGCCTGAGGAAGGTAGTGTGCTTTCTGGGAACCCAGGAAATAACAAGGCATCTGATTCTGTTACCCAAACTGGGGACAGTTTCCATAGCAGGAACTGTGACCCTGTGGGTAGGAAACAAAATTTCCACCCAAACCTGTGGCAGTGTTTCTAAGTCTTTACGTAAGTTCATGTTCATTTCCGAGGAGCTTGCTCTTGCGTTCTCTCAGAGCTCTTTGGGAAGCCCGTGGTAGCAGGCACCAAAGGTTTTAGACAAATGCCCCCGATGGAGTGTGAGATGACCCTGGTCCCTTTGTGGCATCCAGTAGAGAGGGGATGCTGGTTTTGTTTGTGGAATTCAAATGACCAGTGCTAAGCTCTTTGAGTTCCCAAAAGTCAACCCCATACTTTACAGAGTGAGGATACCCCGTTTGCACAGGGCAGTGTCGCCCATCACGTGCGTTCATGTCCGCCGTCTCCTGTGACCACGGCAGCCCCGCACTGCAGATGACGGAACTGGGTCTCTTTTGGGGAAACTGCGTCGGGGGGCAGGACAGTGCTGGTCACCTGTGCACAGTGGCAGCCCTGGAACTTCTCATCACCCCTTCTTCCCTCCCACTCAGTGCTGTTTCTCTCTCTTTCCCCTCCTTTCCAGGTCTCTCCAGGCCCAGAATCCGGGGAGCAGCGCTGGTGGGGAGCCACCTGGGTGCCCGTGCAGGAAACCGCCGTGCGAGGTGAGGTGGGCATGGGAGACCGAGCCCGGCTGACCAGAGACCCCGTTTTCTTCCAGACTGAGGGGGAAGGTGGCGGGGCCTCCCCGCCGGCCCCACGGAGGATGCAGTTCTTTGGCCGCCTGGTCAGCACCCTCAGCAGCGTCACCAACTTGTTCTCCAACCCATTCCGGGTGAAGGCGGTGGCCGTGGCGGACTACAGCTCGAGCGGCCGGGTCCGGGAAGAAAGGCAGCTGTGTCTGTTCCAGAACGCTCCCAGTCGCACGTGGGACTGCATCCTGGTCAACCCCAGGAACCCCCAGAGTGGATTCCGGTGGGTGATGGTCCGTTGCCCCACACACACTTCTCTCCTTTGACTCCTCCCAGGTCTCAGCCTGGAGGTCCCTTGGCCGAGAGCAGCTTCTTCAGGTTGACATCTGAGAGGTCTGTTGGGGGTGGGGCTGCTTTTAAAACGGAGGGAGGGGCTTCCTGGACTCGACACCTTCCGACCCATCAGGGTCCCGGCAGCAGGGGTTGGGGCTGGAGGACTGTTGCCTCCCTCGAGGCTTGACCCATACAGATGGAGGGAGGGAGGAAGGATGGGGAAGCCGAGAAGGTCAAATCGGGGAAGGCCCAGGGATCACCTGTAGCCCTGGGTCCTTAAGGCACGACTGTCCTTGTAGGGGCTGGTTGGCCGAGGTTTGTTCAGGAGAGCCTGGAAGGGGTGGACAGCTGCTCTTCTCAGGGCATGCTGGTCCCCCCTCCGTGGGCTAGAGGAACGTGTAGGAACCCAGGACAGGGCTGAGGAAGCTGAGCAGCTGCAGGGCCGGTTGGGAAAAGGGGAGAGGAGTGACCAAGGACCCCAAATGCAGGGTCCAGGGAGCTTGGCAGACCGGGGCTGAGTTGGGCTACGGCTGATGGTCCTGCTTCATTTGTTCATCCATCTGGCTGTCCTGTCGTCCAGGGAGTGAGCTGGGAGGTGCGGATGGAGGATGGAGGGTGGGAGGCTGGAGCAGAGGTTCTGAAGAGCTGCAGAAATGGTGATGCCAAGGCCTGGGAGTCGCTGGGAGTGAGGGCTGTTGGGGGGATGGGGGCACTGTGCCAGAGCCCTGGGCTTTTCACTGTGGGTAGTCATCCTGGGGGGCTCCCCACTGCTCCGAACACCCTGCGCTTTGTGGAGAGAAGGCTTGGTGTACTGGACTTCCTCTTCAGGGGGCTCGAGGTTCTGTCTTTTAAGTCTCCTCCTTTACTTGCCTGGAGGGCTTTGTCCCCAAAGTACTTAAGTGTGTTGGACGGAGGTGTGAGGGTCCTGCTTCCAGCCTCCAGGTAGAGGTGCTCCTGTTCTGTAACTGCAGAGCTTCAGGCTGGGGGAGGGGATCAGCGTCTTCTGAATCCTCAGGTTTTATTCCCTAAGGCCTGGGAGTCCCACAACACCCCTGTGGGTGGAGAGTTGGATGCTGGCTGATACAGACGGCAGCAATGATAGTACCGCGTTATGTTAGTGCATGTGAGGCGCTGGCCTAACTGTTACCTCCCTCTGTCCTCACCACAGTCCCCAGAGGTAGGGCTATTATTGACCCCTTCTTACAGAGGAGGAAACAAAGCTCAAAGAAGTTAAGTAACTTGCCTGAGGTCACAAAGCCACTCATAGCAGAGCTGGGGTACAGACATCCTGGTTCCAGAGCCCACCTCTTCCTTTTCCTTCAGGCGGGCCGCTTTGCAGTGTGATGAGCTGGGCCCATCCTGGGCCCCCAGCCTGACATATGGTCCAGGTGCCTGGCTCTTCTGGGGTGAGCCCCGTGGTGGTCACTTGTAGCACCGCTGTGTACATTGTGATAACGTCCATACTTCTCTTCCTGGTACGAGTTAATCATTTACTGCTGACATTGATTTGTGACATATGCTGTTTGATGAACCCCGCCAGCCCCTCGCTGGTATCTCAGCAGAAGCAGGGCTGCACTTCCCAGGAATCCTGAGAGGAATGATCAAAGCGTGTGTGACACGTGATCTTTACTTCTCGAAGGGCGACTGACTGTTGAGGCCCTCTGTGCTGGGACTTTGCCTGGACACACACCCTAAGCTTTGCCCGTTCACTGTTTATCCAGCCCACAGCCCATCTCCACCAGTGGCAGGTCTCTGCCCTCCAGGGCCTCAGGCAGTAGCCAGAAAAGGTGGATCAGGACCCGGCATTCAGTGGGGTCAATGTGGGGTACATGGGCTTGTGTCAGACTCATGTTCCCCGGACAGACCTTCACTCTTTACATGTTTTCTTTGCCTTTGTTTTTCCATCTGCTAAGAATGCTCTTCCCGCACTCCTTGGCCTGCGACTCATGTGTCCCTGCTCTGTGAGCCTGTGCTCACCCCTCTGTTCTCCCTCAGCAGTGTCTGTACCTTTGTCCGCCCCTCTTGCCACGGATTGCCACATGTCTGTTTGCACATCTGTTTCCCCCACCAGACCACAGAGCTCTGGAAGGACAGGGCCTGGGTCTGAGTCAGTATTCCATTGTATGGAATGTACCACATCTTCTTCATCCATTCATCTGTTGATGGACGCTTAGGTTGCTTCCATATCTTAGCAATTGTAAATAATGTTGCCATGAACATTGGGGTGCATGTATCTTTTTATTTACTCACTTATTTATTTATTTGGCTGTGTTGGGTCTTTGTTGCTGCGCATGGGCTTTCTCTAGTTGCAGCAAGCGGGGGCTACTCTTCCTTGCGGTGCGCAGGCTTCTCGTTGCGGTGGCTTCTCTTGTTGCGGAGCACGGGCTCTAGAGTGCAGGCTCAGTAGTTGTGGCGCACAGGCTTAGTCGCATGCGGCATGTGGGATCTTCCCGGACCAGGGCTCAAACCCGTGTCCCCTGCATTAGGAGGCGGATTCTTAACCACTGTGCCACCAGGGAAGTCCGATATTTTTCTACATTATCTTCTAGGAGCTTTATTGTTTTGCTTTTACAACTAGGTTGATAATCTACCTGGAATATTTTTTTTTTTTTTAATGTATGGTGTGAAATAGGACTCAAGTTTCTTTTTCTTGTTTTTCGGCTGGAGATTCAGTTTTCCCAGGACCTTTTATCACAAACTGTTCTTTTCCACTGCTCTAGAATGCCATTGGACATAAATCCAGGCGTCCCTCCCTGTAGGAATGAATTCGTTTCTAGCCACTGTTCTATTTTTCCTTTCTTGCACCAATACAATGCTGTCTTGTAACTTCATAATAAATCTTGATATCTGGTAGAACAAGTTCTCACTTCCTTCTTCTTCAAGATTATCTTGGCTATTCTCAACTCTTTGCATTTTTATGGGACAAAGAAGTTCCACCCACAAAACAAGCAAAGAAAGAAAGAAACAAAGCTTCTGCTCTTGAGATTTAAGATTGGTGTTGCACTGACTCTATAGATCAGTTCAGTAAGAATTGACAACTTGGTGGCACAGTGGTTGAGAGTCCGCCTGCCGATGCTGGGGACATGGGTTCGTGCCCCGGTCTGGGAAGATCTCACATGCCGCGGAGCGGCTGGGCCCGTGAGCCATGGCCGCTGAGCCTGCGCGTCCGGAGCCTGTGCTCCGCAACGGGGGAGGCCACAACAGTGAGAGGCCCGCCTACCGCAAAAAAAAAAAGAATTGACAACTTAATACTGTCTAGTCTTCCGGACTATAAAACCTGAAATACCCTCCCACTTATTTAGGTTTTCTTTAATTTCTCTCAATAATTCTTTGTAGTTTTCTGCACATTCGTCTTGGACATATTTTGTTAGATTTATTCCTAGTGTTTGGCATGTTTTGATGTTCTAATAAATGATATTTATGAAAGTTTAATTTTCTACCTGTTTGTTGTTGCGTATAGCCAGGCAGTTGATCTTTCGTACATTCATCTTGTGTTCAGCAACCTTGCTAAACTCATTTATTAGTTCTAATAATTTATCTGTAGGACTTTTTGGGTTTTCTGAGAACATAATCATATCATCATGAACATAATGACGGTTTTTGCTTCTTCCTTTCCAATCCTTCTACTTATTATTTATTTTTCTTGCCGTACTGCACTGGTAAGAATGATGAGTAAAACGGTGAAGCAAGCATCCTTATCTCATTCCTGTCTCAAAAGGGAAAGCTTCAACATCGTACCATTAAGCGTGATGTTTGTTCTAAGTTTTTTGCAGATACCGTCTGTTGCATTGAGGATATTCCTTTTTATTCTCGGTTTTCTGAGAGCTTCCTTTTTTAAAAATTCATGAATGGGTGTTGTATATTATCAAATGCTCATACTGAAACAATTGAGATTTGCATTTATTAGCTCATTAGTTTCTCCTTTATTTTGTCAGTGTGGTGAATTATACATTGATTGGGTGATTGGTTGGTTTTGAAACGTTCATGCAGCCATATATTCTGGGAATAAATCTCTCCTTGTCATGATGTAGCATCCCTTTTGTATATTGCTAGATCAAATCGAATATTTGTTTAGGATTTTCAGCACTATGTTTATGAGAGATATTATCCTGTAATTTTCGTTTTAAAAAACATTCTTATCAGGTTTTGGTGTCAGCTTTAACTGGCTGCATAAAAAAAGTTGAGAAGTAATCCTTCTCCTATTTTCTGAAAATTGTTTAAGATTGATATTACTACTTTCTTAAATGTCTGGAAGAATTCATGGGTGAAGCCATCTGAGCCTGAAGTTTCCTTTGTGTGAAGCTTTTCAATATGTATTCAATTCTTGAATAAATACCAGACTACCAGATTTTCTCCTTCTTCTTGTGTCAGTTTTGGTATGTTGTGTTTTCAGGAAATGTCAAATTCATTGACATAAAGTTGTTCATAATGTCCTCTTTTATTCTTTTTAACATGTGAAGAATCTGAAAAGATGGTACTTCGGGTTTTCTGTATTTCTCATTGAGTTTTGTTAGGGGTTTATTGATTTTTTAAAGTCTTTTCAAAGAACCAACTTTTGACTGTGTTTAAGCCAAATGCTGCTGTATGTATACTAATGCCATTTCCCCTGATCATTAGCTGTTTTATTAATGTTTAAGTAGTTAAAAATTGCAAAATGCATCCTTGACTTATTACAGTCTACCTTTTTAAAAAATATTTTTATTTTATTTATTTATTTGGCTGCTTTGGGTCTTGGTTGCAGCATGTGGGATCTTCGTTGCCATGTGTGGGATCTTTTTTTTTTTTTAGTTGCGGCACGAGGGATCTTTAGCTGTGGCATGTGAACTCTTAGTTGCAGCATGTGGGATCTAGTTCCCTGACCAGGGATGGAACCCAGCCCCGCTGCACTGGGAACACAGAGTCTTAGCCCTGGACCACCAAGGAAGTCCCACAGTCTACCTTAAATTGGTACTTTGACACTTCCCTGACAATGCAGAAACCTTTGAATATTTCAATTCCATTTATGCATCTCATCAACTTTTTGTGATGTATTTTCATTTTAATTAAATATATATGTAAATATTTCTATCTATATACCCCCAAACATTTTTATTGTTCTCAGAAACAGTCAATTCAGGGAATTCCCTGGCCGTCCACTGGATAGGACTCCATGCTTTCACTGCTGAGGGCCCAGGTTCAATCCCTGGTCAGGGAACTAAGATCCCACAAGCTGTGTGGCACGGCCAAAAAAAAAAAAAGAACCCAAAACACAGTCAATTTAGACTTGCCCACATAATACCTTTTCCAGTGTTCTTTATTCTTTCGTGCATTATGTTGCTTCCATCTGAGATCGTTTTCTTTCTGCTTAAGTCTCTTAGTGCAAGTCTGCTGACAGTGAATTCTCTGTTTTTCTATCTCTAAAAATGACTATATTTTACCTTTATTCTTTCTTTTTAAACTGAATGAGAACGTGGGGCTTACCTCAGTTCCCTGAGTAAAAATGTGGGGCATACCTCAGTGTGCTTCCCTTTTCTCTAAAATCCTGGCCCGCTATGCCTTGCCTGCATTTGGTTCTCTCCAGAACCTTCAGATATTTGTTTGAATTTAATCCTGCCTTTATATTTGTTTTCACCAGGAAGGCTAGTCTGGTACAAACTCCTCTGTCATAGCCAGAAGTGGAAGTTCATCTCACAAATTTGATATGTAATGTTTGCATTGTCATTGAGTCAAGAAAGTTCCTAAATTTTACCATGACTTCCTGTTTGAACCGTAGATAATTTGTATGTATCTTGGTTAATTTGTAAACATATGGGAAATTTTTCGTTATCTTTTTGTTATCGATTTCTAGCTTAATTGCATCATGGTTGGAGAACATAGTCTAAATATTTTCAGGTCTTTGAAATTTGTTTAGATTTGCTTTATGGCCCAGCATGGGTCCAATATTTATAATTTTGTGTGTGTGTTTCAGAAGCATGTGTATTCTGTACTTGATGGGAATAGTGCTTTATATATGTCTGTTAGGTCAAGTTTATTAATTGTTCTATATCCAATAGGGATTTTTTTTTTTTTTGGTCTGCTTTTTGTGTAAGAGACTAGTAGAATATGTTAAAATCTATCAGTATGACTGTGGATTTGTCTAGTTCTCTTAATTCTGTCAAGTTTGACTTTGTTTTGGAGCTTTATTATTAGATACATAATTATCATATTTTCCTAGTGAATTGAAACTGTTATCATTACGAATTGTCCCTCTTTGTGTCCAGCAATGCTTTTTACCTTAAGCTTTACTTTTTCTAATATTGATATAGCTTCCACCAGGTTTCTCTTGGTTAGTATTTATATATTTCCTTATAATTTTAATCTTGTAAAGAATATGTAGTTGTCTTTTCTTTTCCCTGTTATCCAGTCTGTTATTTCTTTTTTTTTTTTTGCGGTTCGCTGGCGTCTCACTGTTGTGGCCTCCCCCGTTGCGGAGCACAGGCTCCAGACGCGCAGGCTCAGCGGCCATGGCTCACGGGCCCAGCCGCTCCGCGGCATGTGGGATCTTCCCGGACTGGGACACAAACCCGTGTCCCCTGCATCGGCAGGCGGACTCTCAACCACTGCGCCACCAGGGAAGCCCCCAGTCTGTTATTTCTTATATTTATTTGGAACATTTAGTCTATTTATACTTCATGTAATTCTGATATATTTGGGTTTAAATCTACTGTCTTACTGTTTGCTTTTTTTTTGTTATTCTTCCACCTATTTTCTTTTCTTTATTCCTTTCTTTCTTGTCTTCTTTTTACTTTTTGGTTTTTGTTTTGTTTTGTTTTAGCTTTATTGAGATGCGATTTACAAAAAATAAAATTTACCAATTTTAAGTGTATCATTCAATGGATTTTGATAAAGGTACACACTCATGTAACCATCACCACAATACAGATGCACAACTTTTTTGTTATTCCCCAGATTTCCTCCGTGCTCCTTTGTAGTAATGCCTCTGCACCCACCACAGCCCTTAGCAAACACTGATCTACTTTTTTTTTTAATAAATTTATTTATTTTATTTATTTTTATTTTTGCCGTGTTGTGTCTTCATCGCTGCGCACAGGCCTTCTCTAGTTGTGGTGAATGGGTGCTACTCTTAGTTGTGGTGCGTGGGTTTCTCACTGCGGTGGCTTCTCTTCTTGTGGAGCACAGGCTCTAGGCACGTGGGCCTCAGTAATTGTGGCTCACGGGCTCCAGAGCACAGGCTCGGTAGTCGTGGCGCATGGGCTTAGTTGCTCCACGGCATGTGGAATCTTCCCGGACCAGGGCTTGAACCCGTGTCTCCTGCATTGGCAGGCGGATTCCCAACCACTTTGCCACCAAGGAAGCCCCAACACTGATCTACTTTCTATCCCTATAGTTTTATCTTTTAATCATACAGCATGTAGTCTTATGAATCAGAGTTTTTCCCTTGGCATAATGCTTTTGCAATTTATGATTAAATGTTTTCTTATTATTCTATTTTTCCATCTCTATTAGCTTGGAAATTTATACTCTATTATTATCTTTTAATGATAGCTTTTGGGAGGTAGTTCTCCTTGGGTCTCTTGTGTTTCTGTACATCTTACAAGCAGAGGCTCTGACTAGTTTTGTTTCGTACTGTCTTTACAAGCATGTTTGTATTGTGAACAGCCTTGGAAGATAGAGGTAGAGTCTTTCTCTCGAGCAAAGGGTAGGTTTGCTTACTCTTCTATATAATAAAGATAATATTTTCCTCCAGAGCAAAGATTAGACAGATTTTCTCACTGATGATTGTAACAGACTCAAGTTCCCTACACTCAGGGTTTCTGTCTTCTAATGCAACATGAGCAGGTGTCACCTGACCCTCTTCATGTCACCCTCTGGGAAATGGATCCCAGGGAATAGGCGCAAATGCTGATACTCTGGCACAAATGCTACTGCCGTGAGTAATAAATTGTCCTTTGTCCTTCATCCAGGAACCTTGTGTCTTCTGCCAGCATCCATGAAACTGTGTCAGGCTAACATGTTAGTTTGCAAGTAGGGTAAAATCTGAAACCCTTCACAGTTCTTTTATTTATTTATTTATTTAACATCTTTATTGGAGTATAATTGCTTTACAATGGTGTGTTAGTTTCTGCTTTATAACAAAGTGAATCAGTTATACATACACATATGTTCCCGTATCTCTTCCCTCTTGCGTATCCCTCCCTCCCACCCTCCCTATCCCACCCCTCTAGGTGGTCACAAAGCACCGAGCTGATCTCCCTGTGCTATGTGGCTGCTTCCCACTAGCTATCTATTTTATGTTTGGTAGTGTATATATGCCCATGCCACTCTCTCACTTTGTCACAGCTTACCCTTCCCCCTTCCCATATCCTCAAGTCCATTCTCTAGTAGTTCTGTGTCTTTATTCCTGTCTTGCCCCTAGGTTCTTCATGACCTTTTTTTTTCTTTTCCTTAGATTCCATATGTATGTGTTAGCATACGGTATTTGTTTTTCTCTTTCTGACTTACTTCACTCTGTATGACAGACTCTAGGTCCATCCACCTCACTACAAATAACTCAATTTCATTTCTTTTTATGGCTGAGTAATATTCCATTATATATATGTGCCACATCTTCTTTATCCATTCATCTGTTGATGGACACTTAGGTTGCTTCCATGTCCTGGCTATTGTAAATAGAGCTGCAATGAACATTTTGGTACATGACTCTTTTTGAATTATGGTTTTCTCAGGGTATATGCCCAGTAGTGGGATTGCTGGGTCGTATGGTACCCTTCACAGTTCTAGATAGAACCCTAGAGATTGTAACACACATCCTTGGCCTTACTGAAGTATAATTGGTACTTTGGCCTCTTCCAGAACAATACAAGGGTCTTAGTACCCTTTAACTCCATTTATCCCACTCCAGACTTCTATGCCATGTATTGTTTTTTATTAATATTTTTATTTTAAACCCAACAAGGCATTATACTGTCAATATTTATTTAGATTCACTCACATATTTACCATTTTCATGGTGCTTAATTTTTTTCCTGCATCTTTGACCATCCATCTAGGATCAACTTTCTTCTACCAGAAGAAAATCCTTTTGTATTTCCTTTTATTTGGGTCTGCTAATGTCACAGTCAGTCAGTCTGTCTCTCTGGTGCATCTGTTTGTTTGACTAGTGAAATATTTTAATTTCAATGTCATACTTGAAGTTTTTTTTTTTTCTGGGTGTAGAATTCTCCATGGCATTTATTTTCTTTTAGCTCTTTAAGGATGTCATCTCATTATCTCTGGCTTCCATTGTTGAGTTTCATTGTTGAGTCTGATGGTTGCCCTCTGAAAACATTTTTTCTCTTCGCTTTTTTTTTTTTTTTTTTTTTTGCAGTACGTGGGCCTCTCACTGCAGTGGCCTCTCCCGCTGCGGAGCACAGGCTCCGGACGCGCAGGCTCAGCGGCCATGGCTCACGGGCCCAGCCGCTCCGCGGCATGTGGGATCTTCCCGGACCAGGGCACGAACCCGTGTCCCCTGCATCGGCAGGCGGACTCCCAACCACTGCGCCACCAGGGAAGCCCTCTCTTTGCTATTTTTAATGTTTTCTCTTTGCGTTTTGTTTTCAACAGTTGCTACATGGCACATGTGTCAGTTATTGCTACGTTACAATATGTTGACCAACATGTGTCATTTTCAGTTATTGCTATGCAACAAACTCTCCCAAAATTTAGTGGCTTAAAACAGTATCAATTATTTAGCCCACAAATCTGCCATTTGAGCAGAGCTTAGTGGGAAAGGCTCAGTTTGATTCTACATAGTATTAGCTGGGGTGGCTTGACTGCACGATCCACTTTTAAGATGACTCATAAATGGCAAGTTGGTACTGGCTGTTGGCTGGGAGTTTATCCAGGGTTAAGGGTCCAAGAGTCATCTCCATGATGCTTCAGCTTCCCTGTGGTATGATGGCCGGGTCCCAAGAAAAAAGAGGTAGAGGCTTCCAGTTTCTTAAATCCTTGCTCTAGAAACTAGGACGGCATCACTTCTGCCATATTCTTGGTAAAGCAGTTACAAAGCCAGGTTAAAGGGTAAAGACACATAAATTCCCACTACTCAGTGGCTCAGTGGGAGGAATGTAAGTGTGGATTTGGTGGGGGGGGTAGAGGAGGATTTATAGAGTATTTTAAATTAATGGAATAATGTTTTCCATCAATTTTGGAAAGTTCATAGTCATTAACTCTTCAAATATGGCTTCTGTACAATTCTTTTTCTATTCTGTTTTTGTATCTCCACTTATATGTATGTTAGATCTTTACATTATATATTCTATGTCTTTTATCTAGTTTCCTGTATTTTCCAAGCTTTTGTCTCTCCATGCTTTATTCTGTTTACTTTTTTCTTACCTATCTTCCTTTTCACAATTTTCTATTCAGCGTTGTCCAATCTGCTATTATACCTAACCACTGAGCTCTTAATTTTGGCAATTGTATCTTTAAATTCTGCAATATCCACTTGGTTCTTTTTTTTATATAGTTTAAAGTGTTTTGCCAAAATTGTAAATCTTCTATTTTATCCTAATATTGTCATAGTTATTTTAAAGTCTGTGTCAGGTAACTTCAGTATTTGTAGACCCCCCAGTTATAGGTCTTTTTCTCTTGTATATTGTCTCTGTTGGTTTTCTTTCATACTTTCTTTTTTTTAAATATTTATTTATTTATGGCTGCACTGGGCCTTAGTTGTGGCATGTGTGATCTTCTGTCGCGGCGCACGGGCTCTTCGTTGTGGTGTGTGGGCTTCTCTCTAGTTGTGGCACGCTGGCTCCTCTCTAGTTGTGGTGTGCAGTCTCCAGAGTGCGGGAGCTCAGTAGTTCCAGCGCACAAGCTGTCTAGTTGTGGCATGCAGGCTCAGTAGTTGCGGTACGTGGGCTTAGTTGCCCTGCGGCATGTGGGATCTTAGTTCCTCGACCAGTGATCGAACCTGCGTCCCCTGCATTGGAAGGCGGATTCTTAACCATTGGACCACCAAGGAAGTCCCATCTTTCATGTTTTCTTATCTCTTCATGTGCCTGGGGAGTTTTGCTTTCATGCTGGACCATGGATTTGCAACAATGCTTGTGGAAATATACGTGATGATATTTTTTGAAAAAGAAAGAAAGGAAAGGAAATCTTTTCAAATAAAAAGAAAGCCCCAACTCCATTTAGGGGTGTGTGTGTGTGGTGGGGGAAGGGAGTCCAGCTGGAGCAGGTCAGTCCACAGCAGCAAGCAGGCAGGCACCTGTTTGCAGGGACACAAGTCTTCAGATTCCATCAAGGGCACAGGCCAAGGGTTCCTCCCGGCTCACTTCTGTGTCTTCCTCCTCTGCCCTGGCTCCTCAGGCTCTTCCAGCTGGAGACAGAGGCCGATGCCCTGGTGAACTTCCAGCAGTATTCTTCCCAGTTGCCGCCCTTCTACGAGAGCTCCAACCACATCCTGCATGTTGAGGTCCTGCAGCAGCTGACCGACCTCATCCGCAACCACCCCAGCTGGTCGGTGGCCCACCTGGCGGTGGAGTTGGGGATCCGAGAGTGCTTCCATCACAGCCGCATCATCAGGTGGGCGGGGGGCTTGGCCAGGTGGGGCAGGAGGGCAGGACCCTGGGGATACTGGGTGTGGATGGGGAGTCTCAGTCCAGCCTCAGTTCCCCTCCATAAACTCAAAGGTTGCCCAGAACGTTTGACTTCAAAAGGGGCAGCATTGCCTCTGGGTTAGAGCAGGGGAATGCTGACTAAAGTCAGAAGGAACAATGTAACATTTCTGGGGTGCCTGCCAGGTGCCAGGCCCCTGGTAGCTGTTTTATACCCACCATGAACTTGAATCCTCTCAACATGCCCATGAAGTAGTGTCATCCCAGTGAGAGGTTATGTGACTTGTGCAAGGTCACTCAGCTGCAGAGGGCTGAAGAGGCTTCAGATCCTTGGTGTCTCCTTCCAAAGGCCTGGTTGCCCTTCTGGAAGCTGGAACACTTAGTCTCCTATGTCTGTTCGGCCAACAGGCCCCTGGGGAGGGCCCCGTGCCAGCCAGAGGACTCGAGCTCACCATCCTGCCCTGAGGTAGCCACACCTCCAGTTCTCTGCTTCAGACAGCTTGGTTCAGCTCCCGGGCCCAAAGCTCAAAAATCTTCACTGCCTTTTACAGTTTACCGGCATGATCTTGGACGTAATGGTGTTTGATCTCACAATAGTTCTATCGATTTCCTAGGGCAGGCATGGCAGGTATTATTTTTATTTTTTTGTAGACAAGGATATTGAACCCTAGAAAAGTTAAGTGAATTGCCCGTGGTTGGTGAGATTTCTGCCTTCTGCGATTCTTTCTATGCCACCCCACTGCCCGCTTAAGGCTGGTGTGGCCCTAGGGCACATCCCTCATACAGGTGTGCAGACTGAACTAAAAACTGATACAGGTCACATCAGTTACAGGTAAATTGTGACTCAGCCCTGAGTTTGAACCAGCCAGCTTGAGCAGGGCACGAATGCTCTTGGGCTCCTCCCCCACCTCCCCTGCGTCTGCACTTGGCTTTCTCAGTGCCCCGCCCACCTCATGCCGCACCCCTCACCTCCCCGGCCCTCCCCTGCAGCTGCGCCAACAACAGGGAGAATGAGGAGGGTTGCACTCCCCTGCACCTGGCCTGCCGCAAGGGCGACTGGGAGATCCTGGTGGAGCTGGTGCAGTACTGCCACGCCCAGATGGACGTCACCGACAACAACGGAGAGACCGCCTTCCATTACGCTGTCCAGAGTGACAATTCCCAAGTGCTGCAGGTGAGCAGGGGTGGAGACAGGGCGACTGATTCTGGCCTCTCCTTACCACGGCCGCAGCTGTCTTTGGGCCTCTGGGCTCAGGTGTCCCTCCGGGCCTCTCACTGTCCCCACCTTGATCCTTGAGGCCTGAGCCCCTTCGTGGAGGGTGTAGCCCCACCTGGCACTTGCCTCCCCATGCTTGTCAAGGAGACACATCCTCGGCCACTTTGCTCCTACAACCCTGGGAAAGTCCTCCAACCCAGCAAACTGAGCTCAAGGTCTAGTCCCGTCAGTCAGTTTAATTCAGCTTCTCCTGATCACTCACTGTAGGCTGGGCCCCTGGGCCAGGTGAATTTCAGCCCCTGCCTGGAGGCGCCCATGGTCCAGCAGGACCTGAGCTTAACTTTTTACAGCAACTCAAAATAAACAAAACTCCATCTGGCTCCTGTAGGCATTTGCACCAAAGGCACTCCTTCCGTTAAATTTTTGATTAGCTGGGCAGAAAAATAAAAATTGTAGGCAAGTAGATCAAATGATGAAAAGGCTACCTTATATATCAGATAGAAAAGACAGAATACTGGGCAGTATTTTATTGCCTAGAATTAGAAGATTCTTGTAAAGGTTATATCCTTCTCTGTGCCTTGGCATCAGAATGGGACCACATTATTCCAGAAAATATGGATTCCTGTCTTATGGTTAATGCTCTCAGGGAAGGGAATTCTATACCCACTGTTGAACTCTGCCCTTACTGAGACCCCACTGTGTGCTCGGCACAGCACCACGTAGAACCTGCCTCGATTCAGAGGGCGGGTACACACTCTTATCGATAGCTGTCCTTTACCGCTGGTCCCGTGCCTGACCCTGTACTCAGTGTTTTATGTGTTCTAGTTAATTCTCATGTTTTATGTGTTCTAGTTAATTCTCAAGATAACCTCTGTGGGTGGGGGCCGTTATCTTCTTCTCTTCGCCAAAGAGACTGAGGTTCAGCGAAGTTTTGTGCCCGGGGAGGGGTGCCACGGAGCTGTGAGCGGTGGGGCTGGCCCTTGAATCGGGCCTGGATGCCAGCACCTCGGCCAGCACCTGCTGTGTCCCTAGCCTGTCCACAGACCCAGCTGGTCACAGGGGTGCACAGGGGTCATAATTAACCTCAGGGAAACAGCTTTCAACCACAGTCGAGGAAATAAAATCCTCATGGCCGTTTTATTAATACTGGTGTTTTGTTTTGTTTCGTTTAATGAAAAAATAATACCTACACGTAGCTGAAAAATTCAGGCAGGACAGAAGGGTATGCAATGGAAAGCAAGTCTCATTCCCACCCAGACCCCCAGTGCCCATCCTAGGTACAACCTCTTTTACATTTCCTGATTGAGAAATATTTCATACACGCCACAGTCATGCCAGACCAGCGCCCCAGCCAATACTGGCACAGTCAGCTTCTTTCTCTCCCCAAAGCCTCCTTTCTTGGTGGCTTCTCTTGAAGTTCTTGTCAGTGTTCTCGTGGAGTCCAGCTTCCCTTCCCCTGAGGCCCCAGAGAGGGACGGCCACAGCGGTGGATGTTAGCAGAGGGACAGGCCAGGGGCCTCGCTGTGTTTGGCGCCTGCCCACTCCGAGGTCTTGCTGTCAGCTCCTAGGGAAGAACGCATCGGCTGGCGTGAACCAGGTGAATAACCAAGGGCTGACCCCGCTGCACCTGGCCTGCCAGCTGGGGAAGCAGGAGATGGTCCGTGTGCTGCTGCTGTGCAACGCTCGCTGCAACATCATGGGGCCCAGTGGCTACCCCATCCACATGGCCATGAAGTTCTCCCAGAAGGGGTAAGACCCTGCCCTGCCCCACGTGATCCGAGGGACCTCCCGTCTGCGCGGCCAGTTCCCCTGCCCAGGCGAGCAGTGGCCTCCACAGGCTCATTAGGTGCGTGTCAGATCCTGGTGCCAAGGGCTGCCCTGGTACAAAGAAAGTATTTGATGAATGTGTGGGAGTGTCAATCTCGGTCCATGAGCTCTGCTGTGCAGGGAATAGAACTTTGAAAGTTGCTCAGTCGTGCACCTTAATTTCTGACCGTGAGCCTCCCTCTACCAAACTGGAGATAAACAATCTTAAACTTCCCACCACATCTGACCTGAACAGCCCCTTCATGGCTGCTGTGCTGGTGCAGCTTCTGTGCCCAACTCGAAACCTAGGAATGCTTAGCAAGGTGGCCCAGGGCCCCATCCGCCTGATGCATCCCTCCTTCCTGGGGGGTGGCACTGCTGGGACTCAGGTGCCAGGCCCATGTCCTCGGGAGCTCTAGACCACTCATTTCTTCCTTTCTCCCCAGCCCTGGGAAACCTGGTCTCAGGATAATTCTTCTCCACGTGCAGTGTGTGCACGTGCATGCGTGCGTGCGTGTGTGTGTGTGTGTGTGTATGTAGGAGGGATAAAAGAGATGACTATCCCAAAATACTGCCCAGCAGGTACAGTAACTAGAATGAATGAGTGAGTGAATGAGTCAGGTGGTCCCTCAGTCCCGGGCACTGTGCCTTACAGAGGTGGTTGAGAGAAAGCCCGGAACAGGGGATACAGAAGTCGCCCAGTACTTTCCAGAGCCATGTGGTAGACGGGCAGCAAGAAATGAGCTCAGAGGGGCTGCCCTCGGGTTGGGGGCAGGCACACTCCCCCTCCCTCAGGGTTTTCCTTCCTCTGGGGTCTGCACCCACCTTTCGGCCCCTGGAGGGCATTGATGTCCCCTTGAAGGTCTGGTGCAAGCTTGGACAAACCCTCCTTTCCTTGATTCTTCCTCGTACAGCCAAGATGAACTAGAACTTTTGGGAAGATTTGACCAAATGGTTGGAGACAATCCCAGCACTCCCACCCCCAGTCACCCCCAGTTACTGAGTTGCAGGTTGCAACCTGAATGGACACACGTGATGAGCGATGCTCTCCCATACCCAAGGGCTGGCACGGTGGCCCTGCTCCAGCTTGGGTCCAGCCACCCTACTGGCTTCAGTCACCTTCTTGGTCCAGGTTACTTCCAAGATCCCGATGTGGCCCAGGTTGCTCCCTCCTCAGACACCTGCAAACATCCCAGGCCTCCCGTGTGGATCGTTGCAGATGAGACAACACGAGTCGTCTCATACCTTGGGTGTGCCCTGCACACAGCCACGCTCCTCTCAGGGCTCCAAGGGGGCACATCTCTCTGTCACCACGTGGCAGCCCGCGCATTCGTACTCTGAGAATCACAAGTGTTAGGGTTACTGGGACTGGTTCCATCCCAGCCCCAATCTGGGGGCCCCTCTGCTGTTGGTATTGGCTCAGCCGAGCTTACAGAGAGCTGGGTTGGGCCCAGGACCCCACTTTGACTTAGCATAATGTCTTCAAGGTTCGTTTGTGTCAGTAGCCTGTATCAAAAGGTCCTTCCCTTTTAAGGCAGAATTACTCCATTTTATATACCACATTCTGCTTATCCATTCATATGTCCATGGAGACTTAGGCTGTTTCCGTCTTTTGGCTGTTGTGGGTAATGCTGCAGTAAACACTGGCATACAAGTATCTTCTTGAGCCCCTGCTTTCAGTTCTTTTGGTTGTCGATCTAGGAGTGGAAAGCAACTGCACTTGTAACCACCCTGCCTACTGCCTCCTACAGGACGCAGTCACTACTTGCAACACCAGTCGTTTGGGAAGCAGGGGAGGATAGAGGGTGGCCGTGTGCTAGTCACAGGCACCCATGTTACAGACAGGCCCAGCCACTTTCCAGAGGTCACCAGTGGGAAGCTGGGGCTTAACCTCAAGCCTGTCTGACGCTGCAGCCAGCACCAGTGAGCGTGATCATTGCTGACCGAAGTCAGCAAGGAAGGCTTCCTGGAGGAGGGGGCTTGAGATGTGACTTGAGGGGCTCAGGATACCGTTGCCGTATCACCGTATGCATGCTGGTTGGTTTTGTTGCAACTGTATTTGCAGGAGCTCTCCCTCACCAGTAGATGAAGCCTTGATTCGTGGCCTCTTCCAGTGTCAGGCTGCCCCCGCCGGCCTTCCTCACTCCCACGTGGCTTCTCTCTCCCCAGGTGTGCTGAGATGATTGTCAGCATGGACAGCACCCAGATCCACAGCAAAGACCCTCGCTACGGAGCCAGCCCCCTCCACTGGGCCAAGACCGCAGAGGTAGGCAGGTCTGAGGGTGAGCCGGGCAGGGGGAGGGTCCCAGAGCCCTTTGTTCCTTAGCTACCTATAGGAAGGAGGTTCCTGAGAGGTCTCTGCGGGTGGGCCCAGGAGATAAGCCCAAGGAGGGATGATGTCCTGGCATTGCAGGTGAGTGTCCCCTCTGCGGTTTCCTCATGTGTGAATTGGGGATCTGTGGCCTGCCTGTGGAGGTATCGTGAAGTCAGCAAAGCAGTGCGTGAGAAAATTCTTCATAAATTGTCAAGCACCTCAACGCAAATAGAAGGTGACTGCCGATGGTGATGATGGTGGCTCTAGTTTTGTCTATAGAGAGCCTGGCCGGCATCTCCTCTGAGGCCTCTCCCTGAGCTAAGCTGTGAGCCCCTGGGAGGATGGAGGTCTCTGATCACTTATCTCCAGGAAGCACAGCTATCAGTGCACTGGATGCCCTCAAAGATGATGGGATACTCCTAAATGTGACAGGCCAGGAGGGAAGAGACTGACAACCACTGTGGATACCTTCACACCAGGAGCTAGACACCAAGTCAGGCCCTCCTGTATGTTTTCTTGTTCCTTGTCAGCACATCTGTGGCGTGGGAACTTGCATTCCCATTTTCGCAGCAGAGAAAACTGAGGTGCACAGGGGCACAGTGACCCTTCCAAGCTCAGACGATGGGGATGAAGTGGGGCTGAGCTTTGGGCTCAGGTCTGTCAGGGTCCAAAGTCCAGGCTCTCCGGGGCTGTTGGGTGAGCAAGTGTGTGTGTTGCCAAGGCCCAGATGGGGTCATACCTTTGCAGGGTCCCGGGCAGGGTGGCAGGGAGTGGGGCATTTCTGGGGCAGGGCCCAGAGGAACCTTTGCAGGGAGGGATGGGGTCCTGTGAGCTCCAGGAAAGGACCCTGAAGCCCTTTGAAAAAGTCACCACAGCTTCAGCTTTTTGTCCCCTAGTTCCTGGGATGTGGCCGGTGTGGGAGGCAAGATCTAGGGCCACCCCCAGAACTGGGGCCTACCACCTTGGCTCCTCCCATTGCTGGAGCTTTCCAGAGGCCCGAGACCTGAAGGAAGTGGCCCTGCCCAGGTGCCACCAGGTGCCACAGTCCGCAGCTGCTCTCAGCACCCTGCTGACTCGGGCCGGAACCCTGTCTCCGCAGATGGCCCGTCTGCTGCTGAAACGGGGCTGCGACGTGAACAGCACCAGCTCCGTGGGGAACACAGCCCTGCACGTGGCCGTCATGCGCAACCGCTTCGACTGCGTCATGGTGCTGCTGACCCACGGGGCCAACGCCAAAGCCCGCGGCGAGCACGGCAACACGCCGCTGCACTTGGCCATGTCGGTGAGCCCCGGGCTTACTGCCTACTCGGCAGGGGTGCAGGTGACCAGCAGGGCTGGGGCATGCCCCGCTCTGAACCCAGAATAAGAGCCCCTTCCTCTGCGCTCCAGGACCTCTCATTCCCGTGCCCCCATGTGACATCTGGATGCTGTGAGAGGGGAAAATACAGCTCTGGCTACTGACCGTGGCCTTGGGCAACTCACATCACCTCTGCCAGCCTTGACTTCCATCTGGAGAATGGAAGTGTTGGTACCCACCTGACAGAGTGGTTGAGTGGATTCAGTAATAGACACCCGGTAACTCCATGAGGGATGTCTAAGTAGCACATGTAAGACCTGGCATGGAGTAAGCATCCCCGAGACGTTCGTTCTCCTTCCCTGCACCATCAGGGAAAACTATGCATCTGCATGTTGCCCTTATCTCCCTGGTAGACGCCAAGCTCCTGGAAGGCCGGGCCTGCTTACACATCCTGGTGGCCCATGGTAGCTGCTGGTCACCTTTGCTGGTTCATTAGAGAGCACAGTTCCTGCCCTTAAAGCCCCTACAGTCTGGTTAGACAACTACATCATGAACATACTAAATGCAGGGGAGGGAGTGTTATTTGTTACAGACGTGTGTGTGTGTGTGTGTGTGTGTGTGTGTGTATGTATAACTGTAGCAAACCATATGTACCCATAATTCTGTTCAACATGTCTCGGAGTGATAGAATAGGAGATTCCCCTGGAACTCTAAAAGAAGGAGATTTAGGACAAAGTAAAAGACATCCTGTTTTATACCAAAGGTCATAATTGTAGAGGGGATGTTGCCCAAGAGACTGAAACTATAAATAAAACTGTGGACATTTTTAGCACCGAATGGGCCCTTTGAATTATGTAGTTGAACAGTTCTTAAACTTTTTGGTCTGTTTGATCCTTTTATGCTTTTCAAAATTATTGAGAATCTCAAAGACTGTTTATTTGAATGTTATCTATCCATATTTACCATATTAGAAATTAGAAGTGAGGGATTTTCAACGTACTTATTAATTCATTTAAAAAAAACAATAATTTACCAAGCCAATGCTAACATAAGTAACATTTTTATGGAAGATCGACTTTATTTTCCAAAACAAAAAATAATTGAAAAGAGTTGGCATCGTTTTACATTTTTGTGAATCTTTTTAATGCCTGGCTTCAGAGAAGGCATGGAGTTTCCTGTCTTCTGCTACATTTATTCAGTATGTTGTTGCATATGTTAAAAATATGAAGAAACTCTGGCCTCACATAGATATGTACATAGTTGGAAAAGATATGTAGTTGTACCTTTGCAGATAATTGTGGGTATTCTTTCTTTCTTTTTCTTTTCTTTTTTTTTTTTTTGGCCACGCTGCGTGGCTCTCGAGATCTTAGTTCCCCAACCAGGGATTGAACCCGGGCCCCGGCAGTGAAAGCGTGGAGTCCTAACCACCGAACCGCCAGGGAATTCCCCCTGGATATTCTTTCGTATTGCACCAAACTGACAAGGGGTAGTTTCTGACAAGTTGGTTGCAGTGGACACTCTGAAATCATCTCCTCGGACTTTTCACTCTGTTACTCTGAAAACCATTGGCATCTTTTGCACTTTGCCTGGATCTTTACCCCTGCACGACTTCGTGTCATTCTTGGAAAACATTGGTTTGCTGAGTATGCCTAGCTACCAGATGTTGACCCATTTTGTTATACAGTCTCAAAACCCCACAGTTGTAAATATCACCACAATTTCATCAGAAAAGTCTTTAAATTCGGGGAAGCTGTCAAGCCCATCATGACATAGAGCAGTGTTCTAGAATTCCAGTTCTTTTTTTTTTTTGGTACGCAGGCCTCTCACTGTTGTGGCCTCTCCCGTTGCGGAGCACAGGCTCCGGACGCGCAGGCTCAGCGGCCATGGCTCACGGGCCCAGCCGCTCCGCGGCATGTGGGATCTTCCCAGACCGGGGCACGAACCCGTGTCCCCTGCATCGGCAGGCGGACTCTCAACCACTGCGCCACCAGGGAAGCCCACAGAATTCCAGTTATTGTTTGAGAGCTTGAGTTCTATCACTGGCACAAAATACTGCCAGCTGTTTTTCTTGAAGTGATAGGCTCACCGCATTCATTTTTGAGAAAATACCTCCTAGATACCCAACGCTGAACAACTGTAGTTTGTCTGCCAGTTGTTTCTCGACTAAAAACAGTTTCTCTTGCAAAAAAGCAGCTCGTTCTGCTTGCAGCTGAAACAGTCACGCAGTGCTTTTCCCGAGACAACCATCATACGTGGTTAGGCCACAGAAATGCCTTGTGCATACTGTGTATTTTATGACAACGAATACACCAGTGTCGAAACTTAATGAGATTAACATTTCTTACGGCTTCATCAACGGCCTTCTTAAGTGAAGCTGGCTGTTTAATGAATGAATTTACTTTTTACGATGAGTGCGTGGCAGAGGAGAAAAGCATGATGACTGTTAGTTTGGTGCCACTGCCTTGCTTCATGCTAAGGCACCAGCAGTTTTATCCACAGTTGTTTTTACACCATCGGTGCAAAAGTTAACGCAGTGCAAATGCAAACAACACCTTGATGTTTTCATGAATATGCTTCTAACCTCTTGAACCCTCCAAGGGGTCTCCGTATTCATAGGGGTCCACAGTGCTTACTTTGAGAACTGCTGACATAGGCCATTGTGTGCAGTTTTTGGCGGATTCACGAGCCACTTTTACAATTTTGTACTTAATCATTGCTTTAATTTGGCTTGTTTTAAGCTTAAATTTATTTTGAAGGAACTGTTATATTACCACCATAGGTGGTAGACCAGTGCCACAAATAAAAGGTAACCAAAGAAGAAATATATAACTAATGGTTAAAACACACGTTTACCTGTGGCCATATACATCCTAATGGTACATGAACAGCAGTTTGGAAAACGGCTTTCTAGACACGCCTCTTCATTCTCTAGGCAAGGAAATCAGGCCCCGAGAGAGGGAGGTGATAAGCCCAGCACTCAGGTCTCCTGGCAGCCAGTCTGTTGGTTTGTGCTGGGAAAACACGCCCAGCCCGGCCCCCGCTGCCCAGCCTCCAGACGTTCACTGTGCATTCTCTGGGGAGGGGGCTGCCGTCAGGGAGGATGTGTGCTCGGTTTCCCCCTCAGAACCGGGGCCCTGGACTCGATGGGGGCCTTTCCTCACTTACCCTCTCCTGCTGGTCCTGCGAGCGACCAGCAGCTGACCCTTCAGTGGCCCCACGGCTCCTGGGTCGGGGGTCATAGATGTTTTGCTTCTTTAGAGAAGGAGCTGGCGGGGCTGGGGGCCGGGTTTTTAAATTCTCACCTGGCGATACTTGTAAGCCTGTTTGTCAGGGCAGTGGCCTTCCAACTGTAGACTGTGCAGTATGGGATTGACTGTGGGTCGGGGTCAGAAGGGTTCCAGTGTCTCTCCCCATGCTGGTGAGAGGTCCGCCAAGTTGATGGATTGGAGGGGAAGAGGCTGGGGTCCTTTCTGTCTTCATTCCCCTGAGCTGTTGCATATTTCCCCCTCACTCCATCACCAACAGAAAGACAACATGGAGATGATCAAGGCCCTCATTGTGTTTGGGGCAGAGGTGGACATTCCGAATGACTTTGGAGAAACTCCTGCGTTCATGGCCTCCAAGAATAGCAAACGTATGTGCTCTATACTCTGGGACCAGAGTTGGGCAGGGGTGGGTGTGGGGCGCAGGGACTGGGGAGCAGGGAAGTCCCAGCCATCAGCTGCCCACGTCCTGTCCATACCCGCCCCCAGTTGCTCCCTGCACAGAGCGGCTAGGAGCAGTGGGAGGCCCAGAAGGGAAGTTTCCTTTTCCCAAGAACAGGGCCCCTGACCACTAGATGGGGGCCCCAGGAGGCTTGCCAAGGCAGTGTCCTCTTCTGTGCGGCCACCATCCTGCCTCAGGGTGCCAGGACTCTGGGGGGTGGGGGGCGGGGTAGGCAGCAGCAGCAGCCCTCGTCCCCCCTCTCGGGGAACTCACTGACGGAGCCACTTGCAAGAGCAGCCACTGGCCGGTGCATGTGCTGCATGACACATGTTACCCCCGGTGCACACAGGCATGTGCTACATGGCACGTGTGCACTCCTCGTGCACACAGGCACCGTGCATGTGCTGCACGCTGGCTCAGTGAGCCTTGGCTTCAGGGCTGGAAAGAGCAGATCCTCCTCACCAGAAGGCTGGCGCCCTCTGGAAGGTTCCAGGGAACTGTGGAGGTTGCTGTGGGTGTGTACCTGATAGCGTTTGCAAGCAAGCGTGTGTGCATGTGCATGCATGTGCGTTTTCAGTTATCCCATCCGTTAGATGGGAGTAAATGCCCACTGGCTGGTTCGTTCCTGCTGAGCTCTGAAAGCCTCAAGAATTGCTGAACGTGGAGGTGGGAGTCCTGCTTTCTTGACTGGTGTAGAAGGGAAAGCGGGGGTTCCTCAAATACTCGGGCCAGGCAACACCGACCTCCTCCTTCCATGTTCCAAGTCTGACTCCCAGGACCCGCCCCAGCCCCAGGCAGCTGCTTTGGATATAACAGACTAGAGTCAGCACGCCTGTCAGGGTGGGATCAGGGCTCTGGGGCACCCCCGACCCCCCACATACCCAGATGGCCTGGGAGAGGGGACCATGTGTGGAAGGGAGGGACCTCTCACTTGCACATCGACAGTTTCTGATCCTGTGCAATCTCCCCCTCCCCAAACATGACAAGTCGTCACCAGGAAGGCGCTCCTAACTCTGCTGAGAACCGTGGGGGCCGACTACCGCTCCCCACTCGTCCAGGGGGTCTCAGCGGAGCAGTGCTCAGTAGCAACGCACTCCTTCTCCCTGGAAAGATCTCAGCCCCCACCGATCAGCTTCAACAACCTAGGTAGGCAGCTCCCCTCCTCTCTACCTGGCTCCCAGGCCCTTGGGTCAGAGCAGTCCCTGTGGGAAAGAAACGGGGCCCCATGGGAGAAGTTGTTGAAGGAAGCAAAGGAGGGTGGGCAGCATTTGTCAGCCTCGGGTGCAGCCAGCAACCCATAGTGCCCAGAGGCTGCTGGGGTCCCTGGCTAATGGCCCGCGGTCCATTTCCCCCAGAGGGTGCCCTGGACACCCATGAGGTGGGTACTTTCTTGGCCTCTCTGTGCCCTGGGAGCTCGGGTGGGCAGTGAGGAGTGCTGGTGGTGGCTCAGAGCCCTCGTCCCCCTGGCTATGACCAGGAGCATTTCGGCCACGCTGCTGAATCTCTGTCAGATCTCTGTGTGCTCCTCTTCTGGCCCCATTGGTGACCTACTGGCCAGGCAACCAGGATCTGCCCCATGCATCCTTGGTGTCCGTGGAGACAGCCCCTGAGGAGGCGGAGACCTTCTCTGGGCTTCTGTGGGCTGGCCCATCCAGGGCCCTGGATTGTTTGGGAGCGGGCTTCCCTGAACAGGGCAGTCAGAGACCGATCCTTGGCAAGCTGGTGCTTTTTTTTTTAACTCTTGGCGAATCAGACACCAGCGTCTTCAGCCAGGATACCCCGGCCAACCCTGGAGCTCAGGACGGGCAGAGCTGGCAGCCACAGTTAGTCCTTCTGGCTCCGCCTCTCTCCTCCCCCTGCCCCTCCCCACCCAGGACCTGCCCCCCATCGTTATCTCTCAATTTTACAGGCAATCAGCCACCTAAGCCAGGCTGGATGGTGGGCCTGGGGCGCGGCGTCAGATGGGTAATGCCCTGGGCCTAGAGGGGCCGCAGAGCCCGCTGTGCCCCAAGTTAGCTGCAGCTCTAGTCCCCGCTGCTCCTTTGTCTCAGCTGCACGTCCCTCTCCCTGGTGCTCTGTCCACGCCTCTCCTGGTCAGTCTCCCACTTACCTTGTCCACTCTGGCCACTTGCCCTGGTGAGGGGGAGACACACTGCCTGCCAGCCTGCCGTCCTGCTTTGCTGCATCTAGACTCCATGCACAGCTGTGGGAAGGGCCCGTCAGAATCGGGATGACGTGACACTGCTGGGCCAGGCGACCTGGGGCCGGGCTGCTTGTCAGGAGGGCAGCTAATCCATTTGGTGGGTGTGGGATGGGCCTTGGGCACAGGGGAAAACATGGATGCTATGCGTGGGTGCATCCGATCTGAGGCCGCTGGGGAAGTTTCCAGACCTGGGATCAGGGCAAGAGGCATCTGGAAGATGGTCAGGATATCTCCATTCCTTCATGGAGTTAAACCCCAAGGAATGTCCTAACTCTGCCCTTTTGGCTAAATGACCTTGGGCGAGCTGTATAACCTCTTTGAGTCTCATCTGTAAATTGGGGGCAATGATTCTGTGACGGTGGCTGTCAGCAGCACCGGCTCCTGTGCAGGAAGAAATGCTTTGTGAACTGCACACACAGGGCACGTGAGGGTGCTTGTGCTTCGGGGCTTTGCGAGGAAGACAGGAAAATCGGGAGCTGGCCGGGCAGGGTGGGGTGCCATTCCCAGAGCAGCGGGCTCCCCTCTGCGTTCCAGCCCATCGCTCCCTGAGGGGCCTGTGGCCTCTGGCCCTGCTGTATCCTGGGATGAAGAGCCCTTCCAGGGGGTGGGAAGCGGATGCTCCTGCTAGGGACAGTGGGGTAAGGGCACAGCTCCAGATTTGCCCTCAGGACCCATGGAGGGGGCGGGAAGCTGCACGTGCCTGGCCCCAGCGCCCCCTGCCCTGTGCCTCACAGAACTGCAGGACCTCATGCACATCTCCCGGGCCCGGAAGCCGGCGTTCATCCTGAGCTCCATGAGGGACGAGAAGCGGACGTAAGTGTCGGGGGCAGGCTCATGGGCAGGGCCTCTGCTGGGTGCCATGCAGCAGGTGTGGGACTTTTTCTAGTCTGTATCTGGCTCTGCAGGGTAGCTCGCACTCTCTGTAGTTCACAGCAAAGAGACTGAGTCTTTAGGGAGGCTGGGCCTGCTTCTCCGTCAATCACTGTGCCGACTCCGGGCCACACAGTGGAGCTGGCTGCGGCCCTGTCCCTTCTCTCTCCGACCCTGTCATGGATTGTCGGGGGAGATGGCCCAGCTCTCCTCTGGAGAGAGCCCTCAGCTGCCTTGATGCTGACCCTGCCTCCCTCCAAGAGCTAGTGGGTGGGTTGGTTCCCCAAGTATCTGCCGTATACCCAGGCCCATTCTAGGAGGCAGGCTGGGGTGATGGGCACAAAGGGAAGAAACCCAAGCAAGCCCTGTCCCTGAGGACAGTCCCTGGTGACAGTGGTTGTCAGAATCAGTGCCCACCAGCTCAGCGAGTTACCAGGACAAACGTGTTTCCTGTCAGCTGTGCTCTCTCCACCCTTCCCTGTAATGCTGGAGGTGGTTTATTTGTTCTGTCTTTTACTACCCTGTGCTCCTCACAGCCTTCCTAGGGAGGCATTAGTAACCTTGTTTTGCAAATGCAGAACCTGAGGTTAAGTGACTTGTTTAAGGTCGAGCAGACTCAGCCCAGGGCTTCCGAGTCCATGCCCTTTCTGCTCCTGCAGGCTCTCTCCTGGCTGCACCCCTGGTGCCCTCCCCTGCAGGGAAAGCTCTTCTCCCAGAAGCAGCTCCCAGGACCAGGCAGCCACATCGGTGGCTGGGCCTCTCCTCGTCAGAAGGCTCGGCTTCCCCTTGCTGTAGCCCACTCGTTTCCTCGGCCACCCTGTGCCATGTGCCCTGAGGGTGCACCTGCCCTGTTGGCCGTCTCCCCCTTCCCTCCCACTGCGCCCCCCCTCCCACACACACACCTGCACAGGGGCCAAGCAGGGTACCAGAGGGAGGACTGACAGGTCCCCGCCGGTAAGAGGAAGGAGGCAGCAGATTCTCCAGCAGGACTGGGGAGTCTGCACAAGCCTGAGCGCCCTCCCTAGAGGTGGGGCTGAGACAAGAGTCAGGATACCCCTGTGAGGACCTCCCCACGCAGGTGTGTGAGGACCTCCCCACGCAGGTCTCTGAGCCACACAGCTCAGCCCTGCTCCCTCCATTGCCAGCCCCACATCTTCAGAAAGGTCTCTTGCCTCTTTGCTCCAGCCTCCCTGGCCAGGGGCCCTGCAGGCCTCCGGCGACAGCACCGTCTCCTCTGACACGCTCTGGGCTTGCTGCAGGGCTGGGCAGCTTGTCCAGGAAAAGACGAGGGACCCCGCAGGCGGGCGGCGCAGGCTCCTTCATCTACCAGCTGTGTGTCCGTGGGACGCCTCCCGCCCGCAGAGCCGGGCCTTGCCCTCATGGGGGGAAGAAAGGCAGCAAACAAGTGACCAAAAGCAATTGCGGATGGAAGCGAGAAGGGCTCTGCACCACAGAAGTGGGTGGGGCAGGGGCGGGCTGAGCGGGAGCGTCCTGATGGCATCGGGCAGGCTTCTCTCAGTGGTGACATTTAAGCTGGGATAGAAAGAAGAGGAGGAGACCGGAAGGAAGGTTCCAGGTCTGAGCACAGACAATAGAGGCCTTCTTCCCCGGGGCAGGGGCTGGGCGAGGCAGGCCGTAGGGAGACGGGTCAGGATGTGTTGGAGAGTGTGTGATGCGGGAGTCCACAGACCCCGGTCCAGATCCACCTGTGTGACTCCGAGCTTCGTGTCCTCACAGATATGCACAGGGTGACAGGGAGTATCCACCTGGAAGGGGTTTGGAGCATTTAAGTGAGTTCATGCTGGTGGAAGCTCCTTATGGCTCCTGACGCACAGACGGTCCTTCCTCCGTGCTGCTCCCACCTGGCTGGAGGGGCCCGACCTTCTTGGACGCCCATTCCTTGTGGCCGCAGGAGAGCAGCCCTTCCCCCAGCCTTGTTTAATTCAAACAGACTTTTATCAGGCACCTGCTTCGGGTCAGGTCTGGGACTGGGGATCTGGATCTGACCAAAACCAAGTGGCCTTGGGGAGCCCCTGTTCAAAGTGTGGGAGACAGACCCAGGCGTCTGCCGAGGTGGCACATGGCCAGGGAAGTCTTCCCTGCCCCCTGCTGCCCTCACCTTCCTGTGTCTGTCTCTCTATTGCACCTTTCGCCTCCTGAAGTACTGTATTTATTCCTGTACTGACTTCGCTACGGCCTCCCCAAAGCCCCGGTAGCACACGAGCTCTGCAGGGCTTGGTCTCCACGCGCTCAAGCGGCTACCACGGGGCAGGTGCTCAGGGACACGGCATGCAAAGTGCCGGCTGTAATGGGACCCTCTTTTCTCCCACTGCTGTCCCCACCACAGCCGCGACCACCTGCTCTGCCTGGACGGAGGGGGCGTGAAAGGCCTCATCATCATCCAGCTCCTCATTGCCATTGAGAAGGCCTCGGGCATCGCCACCAAGGACCTCTTTGACTGGGTGGCGGGGACCAGCACGGGGGGCATCCTGGCCCTGGCCATCCTGCACAGTGAGGGCAGCCCCTGGGGTGCTGAGGCAGGACGGGTTGGGGCTGAGACCTGCCCTCAAATGGGGCTGAGTTTGTTCTCCGAGCTTTGCGGAGAATGTCATGGGGGAGGGGAGGGCCCATAGGCCCTTCGGGGGGTGGCTGGGGTGTTGGGGTCCGAGGCTGGAAGGAGGAAGGGCTGGGGGGTGGGCTAGGGTGATGCCCACCCAGCCACAGAGGACAGAGCTGGTTTCCCTCAGCGTTGGGAGCATTTTTATACCAGCTGCCATGCCCCTGCCAGGCAGACACAGAAGGGCCTCAGAACTGCTGGAAACGAGAAGCATTCTGAGGGTGGGTGGAGTTGGTGGCCTCAGGAATGAGGAATGTGACTCGGTGGGGTCACAAATGCCAGGGCCCTAGTCTGCACACTTCATTTTACCCACACAGGGTAATGGAGGCCCTGGGGGGAGAGGTGACCCAAAGTCACACGGCCCACTGGAGGGCTTGCTGGGGCTAGGAGTCCCAAGGACGCCCATCCCAGCACTCCCCAGCGACACACACAACCCACGCAGTTTGCTGTCACTACAATTTCCCAGAGGTGACGGGGCATTTTGCTTACTGGACAGACTTCCGGGTAGGCCTTGTCTCGGCTCGAGCAGTGTCTCCTTTATGGAGCTGTCTGGGCTGCGTGATGCTGCATGTGGGGGGTCCCCTCTGAACGAGCTACCGCCCGGCGGGAATTGTCTCAGCATCCCTGACTGGGGATCTCTGCCTGGGTTGGGTTCCATGCCCTCCAACTCGTCCTGCAGATCTGAAGGCACCAGGAGAGGACCCTCCCCCTCCAGGACATCAAGGCCTTCGGGCCAGGCCTGTGCTGGGTGCTAGGCGTGCAGGGCTGAGTCAGGTGCACGCCCCACCTCAAGGAGCCCCGGGTCCCATGGGGGAGGCATAGGCATCCGGGTGTTCCCAGTGTGAGGAGGCCATGGCCCGGCAGCCCAGGGTGTGCGTGGGAGGGACATGGGGCACAGCCAGCCCAGGAGGTGACCTAGAGCAGCGTCCCGTGGGGCCCTGAGAGGAGGAGGATTATGTCGGCAAAGCTGCTGGGACTTCTGTCCCCTGGCCTCTGGGGCCCCGTGTCCCCTCTCTGGTCTTCCCTGAGAGAAGGGCCAGCTCAGGGCTGGCTTCCGCCCAGCTGGGCATGAGATCTGGGTGTGGAGCAGAGTGGGCGGAGGTTCTAGTTTCTCCTCCAGAAAGGGTCACTTCCTTCTTCAGGGGACATTTATCCCCCATGCAGGGTCCTTCAGGCGCCCGGGGGCTATGGAAGGGATCTGAGAAGACGCCTAGTTCAACCTCTCCTGCGGGCAGAAGCCCTCCCCTCCGCAGCCCGCCGCTTGCACACCCCTGGGCCGGCTGAGGCGTGCTGGGCAGCTTCTCTGTACTGTGAGGTGCAACCTGCCCCTTGGAAGCTGTCTGTTCTCGCGGGACAGGGCTGGTCTTTCTACTCCATGGCAAATGGGGTGGACCTAGATTTATAAGCTTTTACACGTTCAGGACCCCTTCTTTAAAGAAAACATACAAATTACGAGTACAAGATTAAGTGCCGAGCCTTGGGGCTGCTGAAGGGGGTTTCTGCCTGTGGGGGAAGTTGCGAGGATGGTCCCAGGAGCCCCAGCTTGGTTGGTGCTTTGGTAAATCAGCCCCCCGCACCCCGCTGGTTCCTGTGCTCAGGCCCCCTGTCAGGGCAGCCCTCGCATCTCTCCCCACCTCCGACCCCCTTGTTCCTAGGCAAGTCCATGGCCTACATGCGTGGTGTGTACTTTCGCATGAAGGATGAGGTGTTCCAGGGCTCTCGGCCCTACGAGTCAGGGCCCCTGGAGGAGTTCCTGAAGCGGGAGTTTGGAGAGCACACCAAGATGACGGATGTCAAGAAACCCAAGTAAGCCTCCTTCTCCTCCTTTTCGGGAGCACAGCGGCTTTGGCCCCAGCCATGCACCCCGTCGGCTCTTCCTGGGAGCAGAGGGCTCCCTGCCCTGGTCTGATTAAAGCTGAATGCGGGGCGGGGGGCGGGGTGGTCGGCTGGGGAACACAGGTACAGAACACCCTCGACCCACGTCTGATGTTTTTCCACCCAAACAGCACATACCTGGCTCAAAGGGGGTCGGTTCTCGTCCCTCACACACAGACTTGCTGAGCACAGCTCTGCCCCCGGCACTGCCTGTGTGTGTGTGTGATGGGGTGATGCAACCATCAGGTGGGAAGGCTTACGATCTGGTTAGGAGATAAGTGACCTAAAAAAATGGCAGCCACGCAAGGCAGCATGTGCTTATTAAGAGGTCCCAGAAGAACCTTCAGCACCTCGCTTCTTTGTAGTATTTATTTCCCATCCTGGAATTACATTATCTGCAGACAAATACATTGTCTGCCTAACGCCTGGCTCGCCTGCCAGACTGTGAGCTCCGTGAAGCAGGAATGTGACTGCCTTGTTTTTCCGTTGCCCCAGTGTCTAGCACAGTGCCTGCCCCAGAGCAGACCCCTGAAAAGTGTTCAGCAACTGACTATCCGTGGAAGCAAGGGGGAGAAAGGACTGAGAACAAGGTGGTCAGGGAGGGCTTCCTGGAGGAAGTGAGGTGTGAGCGAGCCCTGGAGAGTTGGGAGGATTTCTTTTCATAGTAAAGCTTTTTTTTTTTTTCCATTTAATAACAACACATAGTCTTTTAAGAAAATCTGGAAGTTTTGGAAAGTAAAAAGAAGAGGAAAATATCCATGATTTATTAACCAAAAGTTAATGTTTTGAGAAACATTTTTTGTATATTTTATCCTAGACATTTTTTTTCTTTTCTATGGTGAAATAGAACATACATTTAGAAAAGGACATTAAACAGTTCCATGAATAATTCTAAAAGACACCCACATATGACCACCAGCCAAGTCCAAAAGCCCCTTGAGTGTGTGCCAGCCCCCATCATAGCTCCTGCTTCCCCTCCACCTCCCACGGAGGTAACCATTCTCCTGTGACCCGGATTTCCTGGACTTTCTGTCTAGTTTCGGCACCTGAATGCAGCCCTGAGCACGGTTCCGGTCCTGCCTGTCTCTGGGCTTGGACGGAATCCTTTTGTGTGTTATCCTTCCTTCTGTCAATGCCGCATTTGTCAGCATGGTCCCTACTGTTGGGTGAAGCTGTGCTTCATTCATTCTCACGGCTCATATGACTATGCCCCCACGGTTTATTTCTCCAGATACCTTCAACGGGCACTTGGGTTGTTCCGTTTGGGCCTCTTGAGTCTGCAGTGGACATCTTGGGACTTATCAGACGACCCCGTGGGGCACATGCCTAGGAGCAGAGCTGCCAAGTCTGCTTGGCCTCAACCCTTAGATTCTGCCCAGCTGTTTTCCAAAGTGGTGGTTTCTATTTCCACTCCCATTAGCCATGTTTGAGAGTTCCTGGCACTCTGCATTCTTGCTAACATTGGTTATTGCCAAACCAATTTAGCTTTATAACGTTTTTGTCTTTATAAATCTGGGGTGAAAGATACTGTCTCTGTTGATTGGAATTTTCATCTTCCTCATTACTAGTGGGGTTGAACACCTTTTCATATGTTTAGAGACCGTCTGGATTTCCTCTTTTATAAAGTTCCTATTCAAGTGTTTTACCCATTTTGGGCAAAATTGGGTTGTGTGTTGGGGGTTATGAGGCTTCTTAATTCTCTTTTTTATATTTTGAAAACTAGTCCTTTGATGGATCTCTTCTCCCACTCTAGGCTTGTCTTTTCACTCTCCTTACGGTGTTTTGTTGATGAGCAGATGTTTTTTTGTGTTTTTTTTTTTTTCCGGTACACGGGCCTCTCACTGCTGTGGCCTCTCTCATTGCGGAGCACAGGCTCTGGTCACGCAGGCTCAGCGGCCATGGCTCACGGGCCCAGCCGCTCCGCGGCATGTAGGATCTTCCCGGACCAGGGCACGAACCTGCGTCCCCCGCATCGGCAGGCAGACTCTCAACCACTGCGCCACCAGGGAAGCCCGAGCAGATGTTCTTGATGCAGCAGAATTTAGAAATGTTTTCCTTATTATGATTTGTGCTTTTTATATCCATTCAATAACCCTTCCTTAACTGGAGGCATGGAGCTGCTTTCCTGGGTCTCAGGTCGGGAAGCTCCCTCGATCTGCCTATCACGTTTAGGTCTTTTATCAACCTGGAGTTGATTTTTGTATCAGGAGAAATCCAATTTCCTGTTTTCCCCACGAATAACCAGTTTCCCCAGCCTCACCTGTGAAAAGTCTGTCTTTCCCTCCACATCGCAGGTCTTGCTTCCTCTGCAGTGGGTCCAGGTCCTTCTTGGGTCTGTTTTTGACCACGGAGCCCTTATTCTGCAGTGTTTATAGCAAGTTTATAGCAGGGCTCCCCACCTTGTCCTTCTTCAGGACTATTGTTGGAGGCCCTTTAGAGAAGTAGTTAAGAGCATGTACCCTGAAGTTTCCTTTTCTCGAAAATGGGAATAATATACTGCCTGCTTCCTGGGGCTTACATGAGAAGTAAAAAAGTTGTGTTTATAAAGCACGTAAAAAGCACCTAGCACGTAGAAGTGCCGTATAAGATGTGGGTTACTTGTTGCTATTTGCGCTTCCATAGAAATTGTAGAATCAGACTGTCAGATTCTACAGAAAAGCAAATCCTGTTGGGATTTTGATTGTGATTATATTGAATCTGTATGCTTTATTTTTTTCTTATTGAAGTATACTTGATTTACAATATTGTGTTTCTGGTGTACAGCAAAGTGATTCAGTTATACACACACACATGTATTGTTTTTCATATTCTTTTCCATTACGATTTATTATAGGATATTGAATATAGTTCCTTGTGCTATACAGTAGGACCTTGTTGTTTATCTATTATATATATAGGAGTTTTTTGTGAGCTTATTTAGGGGAGAATTGACATCTTAAAACACCAAGTCTTCCAATTAGGGAACATAGCAAAACATTCCATTTGTTGAAAGTTTGTCAGTACAGTTTTATAATTTTATCTATAGCAGTCTTACACACCTGTTATTTTTATTCTTTTTTTTTTTTTTTTTTTTTTGCTGTACACGGGCCTCTCACTGTTGTGGCCTCTCCCGTTGCGGAGCACAGGCTCCGGACGCGCAGGCTCAGAGGCCATGGCTCACGGGCCCAGCCGCTCCGCGGCACGTGGAATCTTCCCGGACCGGGGCACGAACCCGTGTCCCCTGCATCGGCAGGCGGACTCTCAACCACTGCGCCACCAGGGAAGCCCTGTCAGAATACTTTTTGCCTTGACTTTGTCTGCTATTAATATAGTTAGCCTAGCTTTCGTTGGTTATATCTGCATGTGGTGTGTCTGTGCTCGTGCTTTAATTCAGCCTTCTTGATCCCTATGTTTTACATGTCTCTCTTGTAAATAGCCTATAGTTGTACTTGTTCTTTATCTGATCTGTGCATTTAGTGTATTTATAGATTTTTATTGCATAGTAATATATTTATTTAGGTTATTTAATTAGTTAGGTCTGTTTCAGCTGATTTGTTTGGCTATCAGAGCCCTCATATCGTTAATCTAATAGTTTATGTGGCTGGTCCGTTTATACTTACATAATTACTCATATTTGGGGGACGACCCATGCTATCCTATTTTGTTCCGTGTTTCTTGCCTTCTTTTGGATTTACTGAATAGTTTTAATCATTACATTCCACCCCCAACCCAATAGTTTGAAATTTATGCACTCATTTCTGTTGTCTTTTTTTTTAGTGCATATTATAGAAGTCTAAATTTAATTGATACCATTATCCCCTCTCAGATAATCAAGGATTTTTTTTTTAAAAGAAAATTGCAGAAGAATTTGGATGGCACAAATCATTCTTTTTTTTTTTGAATTTTATTTTATTTATTTTTTATACTGCAGGTTCTTATTAGTTATCCATTTTATACATATCAGTATATACATGTCAATCCCAATCTCCCAGTTCATCCCACCACCACCACCCACCCCCCACTTTCCCCCCTTGGTGTACCTACATTTGTTCTCTACATCTGTATCTATATTGTGCTTTGCAAACCAGTTCTTCTGTATCATTTTTCTAGATTCCACATATATGCGTTAATATACGTTATTTGTTTTCCTCTTTCTGAGTTACTTCACTTGTATGACAGTCTCTAGGTCCATGCCATCTTATGGGAAAACCCAAACGAACTTTTTGGCCAACCCAATAATTACTTTTCTGAATTTTAAATCTATCTTGTTTTTTTAAAACCTCACAAGATATTGTTTTTTGAAGTTGATGTTTATTTATATTTATCTAGTGGTGAGCTGGGAAACCAGATCTCTAGGGGGATAAAACCCTGGTTTTTAGTGTTTGCCAATTCCCATGGTGTAAATACCCCGACCATGGCTGATTTCAAGCTACCAACAGTTTAACAACCAGCTCATGAGATTTAGCAATAGGTTCTCACGAGCCAGTATGAGCTGGCTCCAGCTCATGTATGTGTGTGTGTGTATGAGTATGCATATGTGTGTGTGTATGTATACATGTGTATCACTTCTTTGCTTTACAGTCTTTCCTGTGACCACCTTCCTCCTGCCTAAAGTACCCTCTTTTGCCTTTCCCATAGAGATGGTCTGCTGGTAGTGAATTCTCCACTAGCAGAGTTGTTTGAAAATAGGTTTATTTCACTCTCATCATTTGAAACTAGTTGTATTTCACCCTTATCAGTTGAACATTCTTTTATTTCTCTCTTATTCTTGTTGAGTATAGAATTCTAGGCTGGTGATTTTCTTGTAGAACAAGAAAGATATCATTCTATACCTTTTGGCATCCATTGTTACACTTGCAGTCAATTTCAATTTAACTCTTACTCCTTTGAAAGTAAGTAGTCTTTTTTCCTCTGGCTGCTTTTATTTATGTGTGGGTTTATTTGTTTTTGGTGCTCTACAGCTGCACTAAGATATATCTAGTTATGAATTCCTTCTAATTTATCCTGCATGGGATTTGTTGGCCTTCTTAAATCTTTGGATTCATGTCTTTCTTCAGTTCTGGAAGCCTGAGTCATTATCAGTTCAACCTTGCCTCTGCCTAATTTTCTCTTGCCTCTCCTTCTGGAACTCCAATTGAAAATGTTAGAGCTTTTCTGTTTTTCATGTCTTTTAACTTCTGTATATTCTTTCATTTTATCTCTCTGCGTTGCATTCTGGATAATTTCTTCTTACCTATTTTCCAATTCACTAATTCTCTCTTTAACTTTATGTGATTTTCCATTTAACCTATTCATTGAATTTTTATTTATTTATTTATTTAAATTTCTGGAAGTACTCTTTGTTTTTTCTTCAGATCTTCTAGGTCATTACTTATAGTTTTCTATTCCCTGAAAATATTATCAAGCTTGTGTTTGATGTCTTTCAACATTGTAAGCATAGCTGGGGTTTTTTTTTTATAATTTTATTTTATTTTTGGCTGCATTGGGTCTTCATTGCTGCACATGGGCGTTCTCTAGTTGCTGCGAGCAGGGGCTACTCTTCATTGCAGTGCATGGGCTTCTCATTGCGGTGGCTTCTCTTGTTGTGGATCACGGGCTCTAGGCACACAGGCTTCAGTAGTTGTGGCACGCGGGCTCAGTAGCTGTGGTTCGCAGGCTCTAGAGCGCAGGCTCAGTAGTTGTGGTGCATGGGCTTAATTGCTCCACAGCATGTGGGATCTTCCTGGACCAGGGCTCAAACCCGTGTCCCCTGCATTGGCAGGCGGATTCTTAACCACTGTGCCACCAGGGAAGTCCCAAGCATAGCTGTTTTACAGTCTTTGTTTGAGGATTCAAATAACTGCTGTCTATGTAGGTATGTTTTGCTGTTTGTGTTGTTTATGCTTATTTTTATTCATGGTGTTTTATTTCTTGACGTCCCCCTTCCCACCTTTTTTGGAACTGTGTGGTATTCCTTAGTGTTGAGAAATATGTGCAGATTCTGTGAAGCCTAGAATGAGGGTATCTTCTCCAGAGTGTCTTATGTTGTATCTTCCAGGTACCCATGTACAGTAGCATCTAGGGTCACTGTAACTAAATTCTTGGCATGAAGGTTTTGGAACTTCCCCCCAAGTGATGAGAATTTAGACTACAGATCTGCAGGAGGGTTAGTTTGTGGTTATACATTTTCAGGGACTTTTTTTTTTTCCTCCTTTCTTTGTTTAATGCCAGCCAACTTTACTCACAGCCTCCAGGCGTGGGAAAGGGGCAGGTTTATTTCTGGTTTACCCTTGTCCAAGAGGGTAGCCCTTTGGGATTACAACCTAATGTGGGGAGGGTCTCCCATTAGATCCCTAACCTTCAGTGAACCCTGGGCTTTGACTTCTGTCCCTCTGGCCCCATGAGGCCATCAGCATGGAAGTTCAAAGTGATAGTTTGGTGTCTGCCTTCAGGTCAGAGATGTGTCTGTGCTCCATTTACCTCTGTGAGTTCTTGCTTATCCTCAGAGTTTACCCTCATCTTTCCTTTCTATCTTATCAGATCTTCTGTGCTCTTTTTTTTTGAATTTTATTTAATTTATTTTTTTATACAGCACATTCTTATTAGTCATCAATTTTATACACATCAGTGTATACATGTCAATCCCAATCACCCAATCTTCTGTGCTTTTTAAAAATTTTTTTTTGCGGTACGCGGGCCTCTCACTGCTGTGGCCTCTCCCGTTGCGGAGCACAGGCTCTGGACGCGCAGGCTCAGCGGCCATGGCTCATGGGCCCAGCCGCTCCGCGGCATGTGGGATCTTCCCGGACCGAGGCACGAACCTGCGTCCCCTGCATCGGCAGGCAGACTCTCAACCACTGTGCCACCAGGGAAGCCCCTTCTGTGCTTTGGAGATCAAAAAAAAATTTTTTTCCAGCATTTAGTTTTTTGTTCATTGAGAGGTATGTTCAAATAACCTTTCCACAAGATTCTTAGAGGTGGAAAACTAATCTTTTTTTCCCATGCGTAGTTTTTGTTCCCTTTTCTTTATATTTTTCATGTAACAAACACCTTTCTGTGTTAGTCTCAACTCCTTGCTAGTGTAATTTGAAATGGCTGCAAAACATTCCATTGTTTAGGCACTCCCTCCTATTATTTCCATGTAGAGCATTCACTTTTCACTGTAATAAATTACACTGCATGAATAGCCTTAAACAAAAAGCTTTCATTGTAACCAAGATTATTCCCTTAGGCTGGACTTTCCAAAACGGAATTCCCAGATCAAAGAGCCAGGACAGGTCTTCCCTGGTAGCGTAGTGGTTAAGAATCTGCCTGCCAGTGCAGGGGACACGGGTTCGAGCCCTGGTCCAGGAAGATCGCACGTGCCACAGAGCGGCTGGGACTGTGTCCCACAACTACTGAGCCTGTGCTCTAGAGCCCACAAGCCACAACTACTGAACCCGCATGCCACAACTACTGAAGCCCGCGCGTGCCTAGAGCCCATGCTCCGGAACAAGAGAAGCCACCGCAATGAGAAGCCTGCACACCTCAACGAAGAGTAGCCCCCACTCGCGGCAAATAGAGAAAGCCCTCATGCAGCAACAAAGACCCAACACAGCCAAAAATAAAGAAAGAAAATAAATTTTTTTAAAAAGAGCCAGGACATTTGTAAGGGTCTGAATACATATTAGTTTCCAAGGGGGCTGTGTCAGTCTACACTCCCCTCAGTACTTAAGGATGTCTGAGTCTCTTGAGACAGTTAGGAGTCTTCTTTAATAGGTTCTAGACTCACATGGTAGAACACTGATTAGGTATCAGAGATGACATGCTGAAAAGTCTCCCCCGACTCCTGTCCTGGAGCTGCAGCCCCCAAGCAGTCCCCTGTCCCAGAGGCAGCTCACTGTTGCCAGGTTCTGCACATGGGTCCTTCCAGAGCTACCCTCTGACCAAGCAAATAGGTACATAGGGTCTTTGGGGGTTTGTTTTTAAATAAACGGTGGCATATTATACACACTGTCCTGAACCTTGCTTTTTCCACTTAAATATAAATCTTGGCGCTCACTATCCATCAGTGCACGAAGCAATACCTCAGCCGTTCTCCAGCGACACAGACCCCACTGCGCAGAGGAGCCGCGGAGCATGAACCGTCCCACTGGTGGACATTTAGTTGTTTCCAGTCGTTTGATTTAATGCCATTAATAGCCTAGTGTGTGCCTATCTCCCCGCACATGTGGGAGTGTCTTAGGATGGGTTCCCAGAAGTAGGAATGCTGAGTTTAAGAATTAGTGCGTCGGTGGTTTGGACAAAAATTCCCAAAGGTGGATTGTCAAGGGCGGATGGGTCAGTGGCTTCAGTGTCCTGCTCCTTGTTTCTCTCCAGGGTGATGCTGACAGGGACACTGTCTGACCGGCAGCCGGCTGAACTCCACCTCTTCCGGAATTATGAGGCTCCAGAGTGTGTACGGGAGCCTCGTATTGGCCAGAACGTTAACCTAAAGCCTCCAACTCAACCCTCAGGTTAAAACCATGTTTGATACATCTGTGGGAAGTGATTGGCCCGAGAGGCTGCAGGTTGGTGGGTGGGAGTCGCAAGCTTGCTGCCAGGCACCCCCAGCCCACCACCATCCCACCCACTGCCCTGGTCGTCCCTCCCAAGGGTATCAGCTGAGGGTCGGCAGAGCCAGGGAGCCATCAGGCCTCGGGCAGGCTGCACCCTGCCTTCCACCAGGATGGCGGGGCCAGACAGCATGGCCTGTCGGTCCTGCTTCTGAAGAGTCCCCAGCCTCACCCTCTTCCCACAGTGCCATGTGCACACATACACACACACACCCTTAGATCTGAAACGCACATCTCTTGTGCCACTGGGCCCCCTCCTCCCCCACCCGCAGAGCAGCTGGTGTGGCGGGCAGCCCGGAGCAGTGGGGCAGCCCCCACCTACTTCCGGCCCAGCGGGCGCTTCCTGGATGGCGGGCTGCTGGCCAACAACCCCACGCTGGACGCCATGACGGAGATCCATGAGTACAACCAGGACTTGATCCGCAAGGTGAGAGCCACCTCGGGTTGGAGGGGCTGGAACTGACCGCCCACAGCGGTCTTGACTGTACTCTGGGCTGACTCCTGGGAGAGCAAATGGCTTTTCTTCATGCATTCATTCATTTGTGCACTTAACAGCAATTTTATGTCACGCTCGAACCTGCCTGAGTGGTGGTGTCTGCCCAAAGCACTGTGCTAAGAGGGATTCTGAGGCTCAGTCCGGACTAGGTGGTGAAGGGTGTTATGATCAATTAACAGCATCTGCTGTGTGTGGGGAGGACAGCATGCATACCAGTATGTGCCGCTTTACAGGCCTAGCCACGCTGCCCGGCCTGGACACACACGCCTGGGGAGCTCACATTTAGGGGAGACAGTCCATAAACAAGGACACATCCATCCGAGTGTTTTAGGTGCTGTGACAGAGAACTGTGCAGGGGCCCAGGAGCATCACCCCTGCTGAGAGACATGAGGGCTCAGAAAGGGCTCACAGAGGAGGGGAGCCCATGCTGAGGCCTTTGGGGATGGGGCAGTGCAGAGTCAGTGATCGTGAGGAAGAGAAGCGGCCCTCAGCCCGAGGAGCTTCGTGCAGAGGTGGGCAGGGCCCACTCAGGTTAGGAGAAGCAGTGTGGTGTGGGGGCCTCTGGGTCTGGGGCCTGCCTCTGCCCGTGCTTCACCTCAGCCACTGCCTAGGGCTGTTGATAGTACCTGCCTGGGGACTGTCGTGAGGCTTCCGTGGCCTCTTATCTGTGAAATGTTTAGGACAGTGCCTGACCTTGAGTGTGCCGCATCCTTGTTGGCTGTAGTTGTCACTGCGGTCATCACCAAGCCCCTGATGAAACCGCAGGCGGCAGGGAGGTGAGCGCTCTCTAGGGGCCACATGTGGAAGGGCAGGCTTCCTGGAGGAAGAAGGAATCAGTGAGACTGTGGGATGGGGAAGGGTGCTCAAACATCACTCGTCTGAGTGCATGGGGAGCCTGGGTAGGTGGGTTGCCAAGGTCGCCCAGAAGACTGGCAGGAGAACTTGTTCCGAAGCAAAAGAGAGGCGGCGCAGGCTGTGCTTCTGCCACAGGAGGCCTGTGCTCCTCTTCACAAGCCCCCAGGGAGCCTCTCTCTTACCCCTGGGTGCCCCCCATCTGTGGGGCAGGCCTCCTCTCACCTGTCCTGTCCCAACAGGGTCAGGGCAACAAGGTGAAGAAACTCTCCGTTGTCGTCTCCTTGGGGACAGGGAGGTCCCCGCAGGTGCCTGTGACCTGTGTGGACGTCTTCCGTCCCAGCAGCCCCTGGGAACTGGCCAAGACTGTTTTTGGGGCCAAGGAACTGGGCAAGATGGTGGTGGAATGTGTGAGTATGGGCCCCTCCCCAGGCCCACTTCCCTTGGGATCTCAGCCCCAGGATGAGGCTTCCCGTGGGACCCTGGGTGTCATGGGGATGGCAGGGCTCTGTTGACCCTCCTCAGCCAGCTCGGGGCAGGGGCGTTCCCCTTCCCCTATAGTGTCTCAGTGCTGGCAGGGACCTTCGGTGACCACCTCCAGTGGGATTTTCAAGCATTTTTTAGCTGTGGATTTCTTCCTTCAAACACAGCCCATGTGGAAGCCCAGAATGTCAGATGGACAAAAGCTAAGGGGGCAGGGAGGTGGAGGCCTGTCCACTCAGCCCCTCCATGCTCACTGACCCTGAACGCTGCCGAGCCACCTGTCAAAGCCACAGACCGTGCCCCTCTGCATAGCTGGGACAGTCACTGCAGCCCAGAAAGGGGGATTTGCCTTAAGGCACTCTGCTGATAGGGGGCTAAGCCAACCTGGAACCTGGGGACCCTAGGCAGGGGCTGTGTGTGTGGTGTGTGCTGGACGCTCACAGAGGCTGCTTCTCACCAGTGCACAGATCCGGACGGGCGGGCCGTGGACCGGGCCCGGGCCTGGTGCGAGATGGTTGGCATCCAGTACTTCAGGTGAGGGCTCTGCTGGCCCCAGTCCCCAGCCTGGACTTTCCCTTTCCCCAAGGAGGTGCTGTGTGTCCCGAGTCCGCCCAAGTCCTAGCCCTTGTCCCCTACCCAGGCCGAGTGTCCTGGGGGTGACCCCTCCTCCTTGATCCGGACAGACTGAGTCCCCAGCTGGGGACAGACATCATGCTGGACGAGGTCAATGACACGGTGCTGGTCAACGCCCTCTGGGAGACTGAGGTCTACATCTACGAGCACCGGGAGCAGTTCCAGGAGCTCATCCAGCTGCTGCTCTCCCCGTGAGGCCGCCGGGCCCCCAGCTGTCCCCAGGCCCAGCTGGGAGGCGGGGCAGAGCCAGGCCCAGGCAGCTCTGTGTCCACAGCCCCGGCCTAGCGGGGCACGGGGCTTCCTGCGTAAGGCTGGTCCTCGGGCCTCTCTCCCGCTCTGTCCCCGCCTGCTGGCTCTTTGTGTCCTTCCAGCTTAGGAAGCCTCAGGCCTCACTCAGGCTGCTCCCTGACCCCCAAGGTGGCTCAAACACTAAGGCCTCCCAGAGGGCCCCAGGCTCTTCCCAGGCCCCTGGAGCTGCAGAGACCCCTTCTACCCTCTGCCCTCTCCGCTGGGGGTGGAGCCAGAGAAGCGGGCCATCACCACCCCATCGGGAGGGAAGACCTAGGAGTGGGGTGTCCCATTCGACTTTGCCCCTCCGCGCACCCCAGCTGCCCACCCACGAGCTGTCCTCAGCTCTCAAAGGCCACTCCTGTGACTTAAGTTATTCTTCCCGACAGAAAGTGGTTTCTGACTGGGGAGGGGCTCCAGGGACTGCCCCGAACTGTGAAATAAATGGTTCAGTTCTGGTTTGCCTGTGTTGTGTGCACTGTGGTGTGAGTGCCCCCCCCCCCGCCAGCCCCCCTCAGCCTTGACCTTCAGCCTTGGCTGTCACCTGCCTGTGCCCACGCAGACGGATGGAAGCTCTGGTTCCCAGGCTCCGCGGGCTAGGGACACCTCTCCTCTTTAGGCCTCCCCAAATCAGGGCCTGAGGGTGTGCAGAGGTGGCCGCCAGGCCCGCCTGCCCCACGGTGGAGGGCGAGGGAGAGCCCCACTTGCCAGAGGAGGGGATGAGACCCAGAGAGGGCAGGGGGCTCGGGCACCGTCACACAGCAAGTGACCAGGGCCAAAGCGTGCCCGCAGGTCTGTGCGACTCCAGGGTTTGTGCTGTCCCGTCTCTGGGTGGGCGGCAGCGGGCGTAGGAGCCTCAGCCCCTGGGCTGCAGGTCTGAGGGGCTCAGGGTAGAGAGGGGGCCTGAGAATAGTGATGAGCCGTGGGTGACTTCCGCCTGCAGGGACGGACTTCCAGGGAGGGTCCGGGGGTGGTCACTGCACAGCTCGAGCCCAATAGGGTGGGCACTGTCCAGTGTAGGCAGGTGGGAGGGCAGGGGTCCCCCAGAGCTAGGGGTCCCTGCTGGCCTGGGAAAGGCTCTTCCTTGAAGAGGAGGTGACCCAGGAGAGTGGCCATCCACGCGTGCCCACCGGTCCGCGGCTCAGAGGGGTAAATAATTGAAGCGCAGGTCACACGAACCCGCCCGCGTCACAGAATGCCTTCCCCGCCGGGTCTGGTTACGCCCCAGATCGCATTCTGACATCCCTTGCTGGTGAATAATTAAGCTGCCACCTCCTCCTTGGCCAGCCCTCCATCTCCGGGTCCCACTCTGCAGCCTCCTTCACAGCCCGCTGAGCGGTGGGCATTGGAGGGTACCGACCCCCGGTGCTCCCAGGCCTGCTAGTGCCACCAGCCTTCTATTCAGCGCCCGGGTGCGCCCACTCCATGGCCCCCGAGATGGACCAGTTCTACAGGTCCACCATGGCCATCTACAAGGTGAGTGTGTGCGTGGCCCAGGCCCCGGCTGCCGCCCCCGCTCCCAGGGCTTGAAGGTCGGCCAGCTCTGGAGGACAGAGCGTGAGCATAGCAGCAGCTTGTTCCAGGAAAGAAGGCCTAGAACCAGGCTGCGCTGAGCAGTGGGCATGGGGGTGGGGGTCCCTGGGGGCAGTCGGCCACTCCAGCCGCAACCTGAGGCTCCCAGAGCACGGGTTCAGCCAGTGAGTGACAGGACTGCTGAGACAGACTCCCAAACGCTGGATGAGGCAGGACAGCGCCCAGGGTGGCCTTAGCTGGGAGCAGGGGGCCCGCCCGAAGAGCCACCTGGCCGCCCCAGGGTAGGGGAGTCTCTCTTTGTCTCTTTCTCTCTGTGTCTCCCTGTCTGTCTCTCTCTGGTTTCTGAGCCCCTCACTCAAACTTCCTACTCGACTCCAGGGGGGTTGCTGCGGTCTCCATAGACATTTACTGAGCACCTACTGTGTGCAGGACCCTTTCAACATGTAAACCTCACAACACCCTATCTTTGAGGTAGAAAATAATCACCCCATTTGATAGATAAGAAAACTGAGGCCAGAGAGGCTAAGCAGCTAGTTCAAAGTCACCAAGGGAAGAAGAGGGGCTGCTGAGATTTGAATCAAGACCCAAGTCTAAGTCCTCTACACAGGGTGCTCTCCAGCTGGCCATGGCCTGCGGCAGCCCAAGGGACTCGGCCACAGCCTTGCTCCCCAGGGGCTCTTCTTTGAGCAGGGCAAGGTCTGCCCTTGCCCCTGAGGTGGCTGAACTCAAGGCAGCATTGAGCCACGCCCAGCTGGGCGCTGTGACAGACCACAGGCTTCAGCCAGTGGGAGGAGAACCTTCCAGGCACAAGTTCCCGCTGGGCAGATGGTGATCTGGAGCCGGCCAAGGGGACCCCGGTCTGGATGCTGGCCTCTGAGGTCCTTGCAGCCAAGAGCCAGAATTCTGGGTGACTCCAGGTTTCTAGGCGGGCTCCCCTGAGTCAGGCTTCTCACTGGGGTTGGGGGTGCCCTGATCCTGAGGCCCATCATTCCGTCTTCCTCTCCCCATCTCTACCCTCCCACCACCCTTGGACTCCAGAGCATCATGGAGCAGTTCAACCCCGCCCTGGAGAACCTGGTGTACCTGGGGAACAACTACCTCCGGGCCTTCCACGGTGAGTGCCAGGCCCTGCAGGCTCTCAAAACCCCAACGACACACACTTCTCTATGCCACCCTGATGCTGGAGCCCACTGCCGTACCCAGGCCACCTCTGCACCCCCAGCCTGGCACCCTGACCTGCCCCCCTTCCAGCCACCTACAGCCAGACCTCACCCCTCGCTCAGCGCCTGTGCAAACAGCTCCCATCTCCCCCATTTCCCAGCCACTGCCCCACCCCCAGAGCTAATTAGCAGAGGGTTGTGAGCCACCTGCCGGATGGACAAGCCAGGGACACACCCAGAGCTGAGTGTCACCCAATCCCTCCCCGCCCTTTAGGACTTCAGAGTCCTCACAGAAGTGACCTCAGCCCATGCCACCCCCAGACCCACTAGATGCCTCACAACACACCCGCCCACGCCCTCCTGGGCACACACAGATGCTTGCACCCCGCCCCCTCCCAGACAGACACAGGCCGAGGCCCTGTGCTGGGGGCAGCTGCCCTGCGCCCTGCCCCTCAGGGAGAGCCCATCCCCCGCTTTTTCACCCCCCCTCCTCCACGCCCCTCCTCTGGCCGATGCCCCCTCTCCACACGCCTACGCCAGAGCCCGAGGCATCCCCTCCACACTCTCTCCTGCCAGAAGGAGAGGCCTCCAGAAGTGGGGAGGGGCACATGGAGGAGGCGTCTGGGGCTGGACGCGTCCCTCTCTCCACGCAGCTCTGTCTGAGGCGGCAGAAGTGTACTTCAACGCCATCCAGAAGATCGGGGAGCAGGCCCTGCAGAGCTCCACCTCGCAGATTCTGGGTGAGGCACGCCTCTTCCCCTCCATCTCCCCCACTCATCTTCTTAGGCCTGGGGGACACTCCTCCTAGCCCCCCTCCCCCCGCCCGGCCTCCTCCTGTGTTCCAGGCTTCGGGCCCCCCTCTGCCTGCCTCCCTGGTGCCTCCCCTCAGGCCCGGGACCGGCCTTGCCCCCCATTCTCAGGCCCCAGAGAGGGTTCCTTTTACAGTCTGGCCCTTCCAGGAAGTTTCCCCCAAAGACACAGGTCTTGCAGCCCAAGGCCCAGAGCCCAGACTCTTGTCTGTAGCCAGGGACCCTCCGCTCCCCTCCCTGCAGGACTTTGCCACGGCTAGGACAGGTGCTGCCAGAGATCCTGAGTCGTATGGGGAACCCCTGGAATTTGGTCCCCAAATCCAGCCTTGGGCAGGCCCTTCTGACAGCTGCTGGTGGGAAGAGGGTGGGCAGGGTAGGTCCCCGCACTGAAGCTGCCGCTCTCCGTGCCTCCAGGTGAGATCTTGGTGCAGATGTCCGACACCCAGCGGCACTTGAACTCTGACCTGGAGGTGGTGGTGAGTCCCAGACCCCACAGCCTGGAGGGGTCACTTGGGAGAGTGGGCTGCGTTCTATGGGGGACGAGGGCCTCCACACCCTTCCTCAGAGAGGACTTTAGTGACATGACAACTGCAGCTGCCCTTTTGGGCACCTGCCAGGGCCCAGCTCTGCTGGGCACATTTACCTGCACATCTTGTTCAAGCTCCAGCAACCTGGGAGGCAGGTGCCATTTCTATCCCCATTTGACAGAGGAGGAAACTGAGTCTCAGGGATCTAGCCACTCGCCCAAGATTCCAGAGTGAGTGGAGGAGCCAGGAAGCGAAAGGACCATCACCCACGTGCATCAGGCCCTGCCCCTACCTGCCTCCCCAGGGAGCAGCCAGTGATCTGACCTTACACACCTAGGAGAAAACCCTTCCACGGCCCTGCCACCTGCAGAACTAAACCCAGCCCCTCGGTAAGGGGTTCCAGGTCGTGCTGAGCCAGCAGCCTCCCTGGCACCCCCAGTCACAGCCCAGCCAGCCGGAAGAGCTGCCCTCTGCAGACACGCCTGGCGTCCCCACCATGGGCTGCTGTCACGCTGTTCTCTCAGCCTAGGACCCACCCACCCCCACCCCTGCTGGCCAGCACAGTCACCCCCTCCTCCAAGAAGCCTCCCCTGACTCCTGGGCAAGTTCAGTCTCTCCTCCCTCTGGACTTCAACGGATGCTTCTATCCATTCTTAGCAAGTAGTGGTGAAGAAAACCAGCTCTGCAGCCAGAGCACCTGGGTTCAAAGTCCAGCTCCACCAGTTACTGGCTTTGTGACCTTGGACAAGCTACTTAACCTCTATGGCTCAGTGTATCTGTCTGTGAAATGGAGATAATCATAATAACTGCCTTGCAGGATTCTTGTGAGCATTAATTGTATTAATAAGTATAAACTATTGACCTTGGCACCTGTAGCCTTCTATGTACCTTAGCTATGATCATTAGAAGCAGAATTTACCCCCATCTCCATCCCTGCCAAGACTGGAAGCTGTGCCAGGGCTGGGACACGGTCTTCTCTGTAACTCCAGGGCCTGGGACAGGGACCTGGCACCAAGCAGGGCTTCACTGACTGGGAAGGAAAGAATAAGCTTTGAAAAGGGAGTGGGGCTGGGCCAGAGGGAGAGGACCTTCCAGAGGTTGCCGTGGGCTGAGCATGTACAGAGCATGACATCGGGCAGAAGGGAGCTGGGGATGGGAGGCAGGCAGAGAGGGAAAGGTGGGCGGGGCTGGGTGTGAGGAACCTTGGAAAGTTCGGGAGGAAATTTCAACTAACCGTGGAAGTGCAGGGTTCTCAGATGTGTGTGTGGGAAACCACTGGAGGTCTGGATACTCTTTGGGGCACCATAAAACACTCATCAGTCTGGTAACCATGTTGAAATGGGGAACAAATTCACCAGCAGAAAACGTGCATCCACTACACTCGGTAAAACCCGGACCCTGGGTCCCTCTCCTAGGCACTTTGAGGCTTAGCGCTAAGCCCATGCCACCTCCTGGGGCTTGCGCGGGGAGTTACAGAGCATGGGTCACGCTGGCAGCCTGCAACTTCCTGTCCTTGTGTCTGATGGCTCTCCATGTCACCTGTGGCACACCTGGGCTGGACGCGGACGAGTGTCACCCAGGCCTGCTCTGTAAGGAGAGCTGCCCTCTTTGGGTACCAGTGTCTTGGCTGTGACAACAGGGTAGGGCCCTTGGCCAGAGCCATACTGGGCCGAACACACCAGAGGCCACCTCCCCCTTGGGCTCATTCATTCGACAACTGTTTACTGCCCTGTGCCAGGTACTGCTATGGGTACTGGGGATACAGCCCCCTGCTCTCCCCAAGGGGGAACCAGACAAAACCCAGGACAAGTAAGTGAGTACAGATGTGATGGGTTAGATGCAAAATAAGCTATGGAGAAAAATAGACCAGGGAAGGGGGGTAGGAAGTATTGGAGGGATGCAATTTTTAACAGATGTGCTCGAGATGAAAGGCACTAGAAAGGTGACATTGAGAAGAGGCCTGATGGAGGTGGGGAGTGAGTGGGAGACACCTGCAAAAAGAGTGTCCTGGGCAGAGGGATCGGCACATGGGAAGGCTTGAGGAGGCCCACGTGGCCGGAGTGGAGGCAGCGAAGGCCAGTGTGGAGATGACCAGCCGCTAAAGGGGCCGGGCCTTGAGGGCATTGTCGGAACTCCGGCCATGCCTCTGAGTGTATTGAGCAAAGGAATGACAGGATCTGACTCAAGTTTGGTTTTCAAAAACCAAAGCTTTTTTATTGTAAACTAAAATACAGGCATAGAAAGTGTCACTGAACAAATTCGAGCTGAATGAATCATTATAAGGCAAACCACCTTTGAAACTCCCACCCGGGTCAGGAACTTTGCCAGCCTTTCCTGGAGCCCTTCTACATGCCCCCATCAAATCACAGACCCCCTCTTCCTCCAAAAGGGACCACTGGTCCGACACTGCCTTGTGTTTCTTCATAATTGATCACCCAGTTGTATGTCCCTGGATGCTAGTATTTGTCTTGCTCTCTCTTTTTTTAAATATGTCTTTGAGTCTCTTTTAATCTACTGGCTCCCCCTCCATCCCTTTCTTTTCCTTACCATTTATCTGTTGAAGGGCCTGGGACCTTTTGACCTGTTGGTTTTCCAAACATCCTCATGCAGCTCAGCTTGTTCCTCTGTCCTCTGGACCCAGAAGCTTGATCAGACTCAGGTTCCATCCGTTTGGCAAGACTAGAGTGGGTGCTGGCTTCTTCCATCAGGAGGCATGTGGCTCCTGCTGCCTTGTGACGATAACAGCAATGGAGGCTGTGTGTCCGCACCCACTCATACGTGGGAGTTACGAGATGCTGCTATTCTGCTCTTTCACTTATGAACTGGAATATTTCTCTAAAGAGACGTTTCTTCTTATGCGCTATTTTTTACCCAGTGGCACGCTTCTTATGGGAAAGACAGGATAAAGGCTTATTCCCGCCTTGTCAGCTTCCAAGATCATGAATTTTCTCCCTGTCATCCTCTGAAGGTGACCGGTTAGCTTTATTTTTTTACTAGCACCATCACTATAATATTTTTTAGGATCATATTTTTTAGTATCTAGTCAGTCTCATAGATCTAAACATATTTGTTTTGTTTTACTCCTTTGCCATCATTATTTCACTGAAGTTGAAAATGTCCCCGCTTTGACCAGCAGAAGCCTCTTCAGTCTGGCGCACAAGTTCTTTGGCATAACTCTCATGGTTCGGACAGTCTCCTTGCCATCCAGCCTGACAAGATGTTCTGCCCTCATCTGGTACTTTGCTGCTCTACACATACAATCAGCCATCTCCCCATGAAGCCCTGTTTTTATTCTTTGCTTTTAGTGGAAAGTGGTATTTCAAGACCATAATCTGGGCACTAGGGGTGTCCATTGGGTTGATCGTTGCTCCTAGGCTTTTTCAGTGGCCAGTGCTATACATACATACATACATACATATGTGCATATAATAGATATGCTACATATGCCTAAATACATAGATATATGCCTAGATACATACATATATACGTAGATACATACACACATAGATACATACATACATTTGTACAAACATATATATACACATACATACGTGACAATACATATATAGAACACTTCATAAATTCATACTGATACTTCCAATTCAGATTCAGCACTAGATTTTTACTTAACCTCTTCCCTATTCCACCAGTATCTCTTTTGTTCCACATCAAGAATCCTGATTCTTGGGAATTCCCTGGTGGTCCAATGGTTAGGACTCCATGCTTTCACTGCCAAGGGTGCGGGTTCAATCCCTGGTAAGGGAACTAAGATCCTGCAAGCCGTGCCGCGCAGCCCAAAAAAAAAAAAAAGTCCTGATTCTTAAGGATACAGAGAATGAAAGAATAAGAAGATCCCATAGTTACCGTTTGTTTTATCTCATGTTACATATACAAAACAGTCTCTGAATAATGATAGTAATTCTACCACCACCAATATGATTTCTGAGAACTGTTAAAATCTGTTTTACATTTGCTCTCCCCAGCATCTCCCCACTTTCAAAATACAGGCATGCTTTGGAGATATTGTGGGTTCTGTTCCAGACCATTGCAAAAAAGCAAATATCACAATAAAGAGAGTCACACAAATTTTTTGGTTTCCCTGTGCATATAAGTTATGTCTACACTATACTGTAGTCTATTAAGTGTACAATAACATTATGTCAAAAAACAATGTTCATACCTTAATTTAAAAGTACTTTATTGCCAAAAAATGCTAACCATCATATAAGCCTTCTGCAAGTCGTAATGTTTTGCAATAGTAACATCAAAGATCACTGATCACAGATCACCATAACAGATTATAACAATAATAAAAAAGTCTGAGCTACTGCGAGAATTACTAAAATGTGACACAGACACAAAGTAAGCAAATGCTGTTGGAAAAATGGCACCGATAGACTTGCTCGACGTAAAGTTGCCACAAATCTTCAATGTGTGAAAAACGGAGTATCTGCAGCTGCGCTTTGTCTACACTGTCAGGACCCAGAGCTGCTGCGCCTTGCTTGCTCCCCTTTCACCCTCATTGATCTTTGTTTACAAGTAACTACATATTTAATGTTCACCTCAAACCACGTGTCCATGTCTTGCTCGTCGTTTTGGCCTTGTTCTGATTGTCCCCACAGGAAGGGCTCGTGTGAACAATGTTCTCTGAGTTCTGACACCAAGATAACAGCTTGTTCTCCTTATACTTGAAAGTCAGATTTGCTGGATATAAAATTCTTGGCTCACATTTCATTCCTTCCTCCCTCCCTTCCTTCCTTCCTTCTTTCTCTTTCTTTCTTTCTTTCTTTCTCTCTTTTCTTTCTTTTTCTTTCATCTTGAATGTTGCTGTTGAAAAGTCTGATAATCTATTTCTTCCATTGTAAATCACTTGCTTTTTTTGCCTTAGATGCCCAATTTTTTTCTTTTTCTTAAATCTAGTAACTTTTCCAGACTATTTCTTGATATTGGTCAGTCTGGGACAATATTCTTAGTTACGTGGTATCCTCTTTCAATATGTAGTTTGAAATCTTTCTCTTTTTTTTTAATTTCAGGAAACTTGTCTGGAATTACAATTTTTAGACTTTTTTTTTGTTCTCTTTCTCTGCGTTTCTTCTTCAGGGACTCTTATTATCTGTGTGTTAGACCTTCATAGCCTATCTTCAATATTTGTCTCTTCCTCTTGGCTGAATGGAGCCCATATTGTCATATGGATGAGACTGGAGTTTGGGGGAGGATCTGGGCTGGGACATACATCTGGGAGGCATCAGCCAGTGGACTGCATGAGCTCACCAAGGGAGTGGTGTAGATAGAGAAGGGAAGAGGCCCATGGCTGAGCCCCCGGGGCAACTCAACCTTCGGGGACCAGGGAGATGAGGGACACTGAGCAAAGGACAGAGAAGAGGCAGCTGGGGCGTGTGAAGAAAACAAGGAGAGGGTGGTGGGCTGGAAGCTGAGGGAGGAACTTGTCTCAGGAGGAGCGAGTGGCCAACTGTGTCCAATGATGATGAAGGGGCAAGTTGGGTGAGTCCTGAGGATTGATCATGGGGCTTAGCGAGGTGCCGTCTCGGTGATTTTGAGAACAACACTCTTTCTGGCGTGGTGGGGCAGGAGCCTGATGGAGGGTGTTCAAGAGCAAATGGGAAGAAAGGAGCTGGGGTCAGCCCACAGAGACAATTCTTCCAAAGGGATTTTCCTGAATCAAAAGCAAAAGGATTTCTCAAGTTACTGGAATAACTCGATACATAGAACTTGCAGTGCATGTTCTCAGCAGGGGGTCTGCTCTCAGCTTCTGTACTGAGGGGCTCACAGGACCCCGCTAATGGAGCGTGTCCCAGGGGGAGGGGAGCAGGGCACGGCAGCCTCTGTTCTGACTTGCTGGGAATTCCTCAGCCTGCCCTGGATTTGGTGACTTCGTTGTTTCAGAAGCCACCGGCTAGTTATAGGCAGTCCTGTGGTTCCCCCACAGCGAGAGTTCAAAGTTCTCTTCAAGTATCAACATCTTATTAGATCAATTTCTTCGGGAGCTTGACAATGACTTTCCATTAACACACTGATGCCTGGGCCCCGTCTGATTGGGGCATCCTGGGTCTGTGTCCTCTATGCTGTTGGCGATCACAGCCAAGCCCTGGTAATGAGAAGAATTACAATCCACCTGTCCTGCTCTAATGCATGTTTCCGTGGCGTGACATAGTCCCTATGCTACTAGAAGCCGTACTCTATGACGTGGAAGTGGCTTGTTCATAAGTGAGGTTTCCTAGGCAAAGGGAGGGGAAAGTTAGGATTTAGGAAGAAGGGTAAAGCCCCCAGCTTGTCTGCTGCACTGACAGCAATAGCCCTTCAGGCTGTATTTTTTTTTTTTTTTTTTTTGTGGTACGCGGGCCTCTCACTGTTGTGGCCTCTCCCGTTGCGGAGCACAGGCTCCGGACGCGCAGGCTCAGCGGCCATGGCTCACGGGCCCAGCCGCTCCGCGGCATGTGGGATCTTCCCAGTCCGGGGCACGAACCCGTGTCCCCTGCATCGGCAGGCGGACTCTCAACCACTGCGCCACCAGGGAAGCCCCAGGCTGTATTTTAAGAACATTTTAAAAGAGCTCCTGCACCCAGGCCTCCCTGGGGAGGACAAGCACCCCCAGCCTCCCGGGGCTCTCAGCTGGGGTTGGGTGTCGCAGCCTCCCATTTCCACCATCATGACAGCCCCACCTCCTCCTGAATCACCTCAACAAGCCAGCTCTGCAGTAATTCAGGTGTTGCCAGTGCGTCCATTCTATTGGTTTTGTGCATTTTTAATATTTTCCGCGGCCTTAGGCGTGGTTCAAGTTCATCTCTCCAGGTACCATTCACCGTCTCTATTAGTGCTCTGGTTGCCACGTTGCCTGGGTTTTGAGCATCAGTCCCAACCCTGCATCTTCCATAAGCCCTGTTGTTTAATTGGGCGATTTGGCAGGATGTGGCAGTTTTCAGGAACATATGTCCTGTGTTGGAGCAGAACCTTGAACCGGGAGGTCCCGCAGGTATAGGTCAGGAAGGCTCACTTCCTTACTGCCTGGATCCAGCAGAAAAGGGCCCCCATGGGGCAGAAATGGGGACTCAGAGAGGCTTGTAACACTGATCCCGTGCCACCCCCCAAAACACACACTGGCAGCCACACTCAGGGGTTTAAGGCCCGCCTAGTCCTGAGGGGGCCACACCCAAGCTCCCTTATAGACCAGCAGTTAGCAAGGTTTCAGAAACAACTGTGGAAGAAAAACTGAGAACTTTTATAATTTACTGGTCTTTCCCGACGACCAGCATTCCTTTTCCTGAGGGACAGAGCTCCCAGAGCACAGCTTGGGGACCCCTGTGGCAGGAGCCAGGATCCACCCAGGGTTCTTTTTTTTGTTTTTAAAGTCTTTATTGAATTTGTTACAATATTGTCTCTGTTTTATGCTTTGGTTTTTTGGCCGCGAGGCATGTGGGATCTTAGCTCCCCGACCAGGGACCGAACCTGCAACGCCCTGCATTGGAAGGCGAAGTCTTAACGACTGGACCGCCAGGGAAGTCCCCCACCGAGGGTTCTTGAGCAGGGACTCCTGAGGGGAAAGGCCAGGCACACAGAGAAGGCTGAGCAGAGTTGGAAGTGTCCCCAGAGGCGGCAGCAGGATGGGAGATGCTCCTCTTTGCGAAGAGTACAGATGGAAGGATTTAGGTCTGATGTCCTAACAACAGGGAGTGACCCAGGGAGCACTGATGGGGGACACAGGGGAGAATGCCAGCTGGCCACCAAGGCCCACAGAATCAAGCTCATTGGGTTCTAGGGCTGGACCTTAGGGACCATCTGGGCAAAACTTTCCCATTAAAGATGGGGAAACTGAGGCCCAGGGAGGGGCAGCAACTCATCCAAAGTTACAGGGCAAATTGGAGGCAGAACCAAAACGGCTAGAACGAAGCTTTTCTGAGCCTGAGCCCAATAGCCTTCCTGGTCCTCCTGGCCACCCAAGTGGTCAGCCACCTCCTTCTCACCTGTCACGGGAACCTGCCACCCCAGTGAAGCCCTCAACAGTTGTGAGCTCTTTTGCTGGGCCAGGCCCAGCCCACAGTGCTGGGGACACAGAGATGGGACAGACCTGGTTCATGCTGCCCATACAAACAGGCTATGACCAGGGGCCCGGCAAGAAATTCCATCTTATGGCTGGAGGAGCGAACAATGAACAAACAAGTTGTACACATGCCAGAAACAAAATGAGAGAGTGATGAATTCTGCCTGAGGAGTCAGGGGGGCCTCCCAGCAGAGGGGGCAGTGAAGCTGGTATTTGAAGACTGGTAGGAAATTCCAGGCATAATCAAGGCACAGACTGAGACTAAGAACCGGAAGATGTCGACACATTTATGGAGGATGTGTTTCAAGCCAGGGACTGCACTAAATGTTTTGTATGTTTAACCATTTAATCCTCCATCCAAATAGGTGCTCTTGTTTTACCCATCTCTCTGATGATTGGCGAGGTGCCTGGTGTGTTAGAAATGCAGTGGGCAATGTATTGGAGTGAGCAGTGCAAGGAACTCTGGGGCCTGGGGATGATAGGGCCGCCCTGATCACCCCCACCCTGCACTCCACACAGGTGCAGACATTCCATGGAGACCTGCTGCAGCACATGGAGAAGAACACCAAGCTGGACATGCAGTTCATCAAAGTGAGTCTGGCCACGCATCCTGGCCCCACAGCCCATCACCAGCAGGACCGTCTCTCCCCTTTTGAGGGATGGGCACACTGAGGCCAGTGCTGGGCATTGACTGGTCCCAGGTTATACATGTTCCCAGCTGAGTCCCTGCCCCTGTCCAGTACTCTGGCCCATAAGCCAGGTGCCTTGAGCTCTTTGACACGGGGGTCTCCCTCCTCTCTCCACCCCATCCAAGGACAGCCGCCAGCACTACGAGATGGAGTACCGCCACCGAGCCGCCAACCTGGAGAAGTGCATGTCCCAGCTGTGGCGTATGGAGCGCAAGAGGGACAAGAATGCACGAGAGATGAAGGTGCAGGGGCTGGGGGTGACACGGGGCTCCGAGGGGACCCCCAACACCTGCTGGAGCTCTCCCACCCAGCACCGGCCCAACTCCAGGAGCGTGTCCTGCCCCACCCTGTGTGGCAAGCATAGCTGGAGAGGTCAGCCAGCCCCTGGCGGGTGGGCATCACTGTCTCAGGGACACCCTCAGCGCCGCTCCTTGTCCTGTCACTGCCTGGCCCTCCCCACACTCCCTTGGCCTCCTTGCTTCTCCTACTTCATTGAGAAAACCTGAGGCCCTCAGCACGCTGCTCCTGATCAAGGTAGCAAAGGCAGAATCCACCAGCAGCCCCGCCACCCTCCCCTCCCTCCTGCCCCCTGGCTAAGGCCAGCCCCTCCTCCCGAGCTCAGGGCCCCATCCTTGGCCTCTGCCTCCAAGACCTCTATCTCCTTTCCTGCCTCCTCTTCTGGCTCCTTTAATAAGCTCATATCCCTCCTCTTTGAAATCTTCGCTCCCAAGTAGGGGGTTATTAATCAATTAATTTGCATTTTCATTAAACCAACTCTCTCACTTCTGTGCTTGGCCCTGTGCCAGAAGGATGGCTCAGACACCAGTCCTACCTGGGAGAAGTGCCCGGGCCAGAGGGCAGGCAGAACCCAGGCTCGTGAGGATGAGGATACACATGAGAGGGCAGGCCCAGAAGCGAGGGCAGGCTGGGTGCTCAGGGGAGGCTTCCGAGAGGAGGTGGCTGGTTCAGGAAGGAGAGAGAGGCTTCAGACAGCTGGCACTCGTGGGAGTGGGATGAGGGACACACCCCCTGCCTCCAGCCAGAATCCCCTTTTCCCCCAGGAGAGCGTGAACCGGCTGCATGCACAGATGCAGGCCTTCGTGTCTGAGAGTCAGCGGGCAGCTGAGCTGGAAGAGAAGCGGCGCTACCGCTTCCTGGCTGAGAAGCACCTTCTGCTTTCCAACACCTTCCTGCAGTTTTTTGGCCGGGTGAGCTGGGGCTGGGGGACAGCTAAATGAAGCCTTCTGGGGGCTGTGCTCTCTGTGAGCTGGCTGTGCGTGGGAATTCCCCTCCCTTCCTCCCCATTCCCTTCTTTCCTTCCACCCTGGAGATATTTATTTTACTTATTTACTCTCTCCATCTATTTCTTTATTCGTATCATCACATATTCATTCATTTATTGTCATGATTTTTTAAAATTCTCACATTCACTAATTCCTGCATTTATTCATTCATGTATGGACCATTTATTTTTTTCATTCCTGTTTACATACACTCACTATTCACAAAATCATTAACTCATAGGTTTATTCAATTACTGTCTATGAATTTTCTCATGGTATTTAAATCTTCTATGGTCTTGCTTTGTCTGATCTGCTAGACTATTGTATTTCTAGTGGATTTTGCTTTCTGCATTTAGCTGCCATGTTGTTTAGTGCTGTGGGGTTTATGACTTGACTATTATACCTTCTCTGTAAATATTGCCATTTATGTATATATCTCATAATCCAGTCTGATACTTTTAATTCCACTTTGACATTAATATTGCCCTTCCTACTTTCTCTTTTCTTATCTTTAAGTGTTTTATGTTACAAAGATATAGCTCAGTTTTGACTTTTGACCAGTCTGACAGCCTATGTCTTCCACTAGGAGAATTCAGTTCATTCCCGTTTAACCGAACAACTGATATACCTGCCCTATTCTTTCTGGATAACTTGAGTTAAGTGTATTTACTTTGTCGTTTCCTCTTTTTCTCCCATTCTTGTTCTCGTCAGTTTGATAAAATATACATTCCTCTGTCAATTTTAACAATATAATAGCCAGTTATTTTACCAGCAAAAGCAAGCTTATTCAGGAACAGTCAGAGGAACTGCAACTCAAGTTCCGTGAAGTATGGCAGACCACGCGCAAATCCAGAGAACAGGGACTGACAGCTTGCTTTATGGGGAAAAGAGAGGAGTTGGGAGGGGCTGTAATAACCAAAGAGTCCATTGGAGGAAGCTGGGAGTCCAAAGTATGGAGGTTTCTCATTGGTTGGGCTGCTACAGTCTGATTGGCTGGGCTGTCACAGGGGTGGGGGTTGGGGGAGAAGTTTTCTTCTGCTGCTGGATAACAAAGTAGGCACCAACTTCCTGTGGGAGATGTGGGCTTGCTTCTCCTCCTTCTTGGAATAATTGAGGCTACGTAGCAGGGTATGTGAGCTCCCCCTACAGGCCTGCCCCTACCCCAGTTTTAGCTGAGAGTCATTTAATTTATTTAATTCCACATCCTTCTCCCGTTTATTATTTTGGAAAGCCTGTTGTTCTTTTCATCTCTGCTCATGATGACCTCACTCTGTGACCCTCATAATCATATATATTTGTCTATTATGTTTTTCAAAAAATAATGCCCACCCCCCCACACACACACTACTTGGTCCTTTGCTTCCCTCACCCCATAAGGGGAGACCTTGAGAAGGATTTTCCTGCCCTCCCTGATGCTCTAAGATGAGGCTTGTAAAGTCTGTACGCCTCTTCTCATCCTTCCAAACCACCACCTCTTGGTTTTGCCAAGTAACTTCAGGACTTTTAGTTCCAGACCCTCACTAGTTACTTCTTTGCACCATGGCCCTTCTATTTCAAGAATCCGTACTTAGATACATGTATTACCACGGCCACTGCACCACCATCGTCCACTAACATTTCACCACACATAGGATCAGATACAATGCTTACCACTGTTTTCAATCCTTTTCACCTTCCACTGTCTTGAGGTTTCTGTTTTGATTAATTGGCATGGCTGGAGAACTTGCAGGAGTATTTTCTGCATATACACTGTCGGAATCCTTGCATCTCTGCAAACGTCTCACTTTTACCCTGCGGGTGAGGGCATATTGGCTGGTTGAAGGAGCTGCAGCCTTTTTCTCCTCATGGTCCAAGATGATTTGCCCCTGTTTTCTAGTGCTCGGTGTTGTAGATGCTAAGGCAAGTGCTGGTCTGTCTGCTTTCCCTTTTAAGTAACAGGCTCTTTCTCTATGGATGCTTCGAGATTTTCTTTGTGTCCTTGCGACTCAGGGACTTGTCCCGGTACCACCTAGATGAGCGCCTGTCGGTGGCCCTTCAGCCTGCAGGCTCAGGTCTTTCTTCAGGTCTGGGGAGCTATTTCCTCTTCTGTTTCTTTAATTATTATCTCTCTGCCATCATTACCTTTTCTCTTGCTGGAACTCCAATCATTTGAGCCTCCACATCTATGACCATCTTCTCCCCCACTATGTCTATTTCATTTCTTCTTGCTCAGTATTTTGAGATATTTCTCCTCCTTGATCTGCAAGCGACTGATTCTGTTCTCAACAGGACTGTCCTCTCTCTCTCTCTTTTTTTTTTAACATCTTAATTGGAGTATAATTGCTTTACAATGGTGTGTTAGGTTCTGCTGTATAACAAAGTGAATCTGCTATATATATACATATATCCCCATATCTCCTCCCTCTTGCGTCTCCCTCCCACCCTCCCTATCCCACCCCGGACTGTTCATCTGTTCAATTTTAAATCTTAACATCATGCTTTGTCTGGGTAAGAAGGTCTTTGTTTTGCAGTAAGTACCCTTATCAAGTCCTTGTTAAGCTTGTCACTCCCTCCTCTCAGCTGCCAGGGTGGTTTGCTGTGTTCTCCTCGCTGACCACTGGGTCCTCCACTAGGTGCCTTGTTTCTCTCCTTTGCCTCCTCATGGTCCTGTTCCCACTCTGGGTTGAGTTGAACTGCGAGGGCTCAGGCAGTGGTGCTGGCAAATGTGGGGGGGGCAGGAGAATGGAGCAATCTCTACCCAGTGGGACCCCACTCTGCCCCAGGTCTTCCTTTTGCAAGCATCAGCTGTCACTCAGCCTCTCATGTGGAGAACCACAGCAGACAGGGCTTCTAGGGAAGGTTGTACAGGTTGTGTACTGCACAAGGAAGCCTGGCTGAGAGTAGAGCTATGCTCTGCTCTCCAAGCTGAACATACTGGTGCAGACCGTGTTTGCCTGAAGAAAGGAGCATCATTACCTTTGCCATCCTCTAAAGAAGATGTGATATACACACACACACACACACACACACACACACAATGGAATATTACTCAGCCATAAAAAATGAAATAATGCCATTTGCAGCAACATGGATGGACCTAGAGATTATTATATTAAGTGAAATAAGTCAAAGACAAATATCATATGTTCGTTTGTATCATTTTTTGATTCCACATATATATATCATATGATATATGATATATGTCATATCATATATGTGGAATCTAAAAAATGATACAAATGAACTTATTTACAAAACAGAAATAAACTCACAGACATAGAAACAAACTTATAGTTACCAAAGGCGATAGCAGAGGGTGGGGGGAGAGTTAGATTAGGAGTTTGGGATTAACATATGCACACTGCTATATATAAAAAAGGTAAACAACAAGGACCTACCGTAGAGCACAGGGAACTATACTCAATATCTTGTAATAACCTATAACGGAAAAGAATCTGAAAAAGAATGTATGTGTGTGTGTGTGTATGTGTGAATCACTTTGCTAACACAACATTGTAAATTAACTATACTTCAATTTTTAAAAACTTATCAGGAAGGGCTTCCCTGGTGGCGCAGTGGTTGAGAGTCCGCCTGCCGATTCAGGGGACACAGGTTCGTGCCCCGGTCCGGGAAGATCCCACATGCCGCGGAGCGGCTGGGCCCGTGAGCCATGGCCGCTGAGCCTGCGTGTCCGGAGCCTGTGCTCCGCAACGGGAGAGGCCACAACAGTGAGAGGCCCGCGTACCGCAAAAAAAAAAAAAAAAAAAAAAAAAACTATCAAGAAAATTTTAAAAAAAAAGAGGCCATTCTCTCACCAAATGTGTAGCCACCAGGCTGTGTCCATCCAGACAGAACATCTGTTTCTAAATTACAAAGAAGGACCTTAGGGGCTAGCAGCTGCCCAAGCCTATGGATGGCTGGAACTCAGGAAAGCCAGCAGCCTCTCTCAGCACACACTCAGGAGGGACACTTGATGTTGCCCTAACCAAGTGTCTCTGTGACTGCACTGCTCGGGCCCCTGAGCCCTGTTGCCTGGCCTCTCACTTGCAGATCCTCAGGCCCCGAGCCCACTGGTGGTCAAAGTTCTGTCCTGCCTTCTGTGAAAGTCCAACAGGGGCCAAAGCCTCCCAATCACCCTTCTTGCATGTGGACTTGCCCACCTCCCTGGCCTGGCCCAGCTGTTGACCCCTCTGGGGAGGGGGATGATGGAATCTGCAGGAGGGGAGGGGCCAGGGCTGTTGGGAAACCATCCTTCCATCATTCCCTAAAAATCCTTGCATTTTTCCAATGTCATTTGTTCATTCATTCATTTATTGAACACATAGTCTTTGAGCCCAGATGACATATCAGGCTCTGGTTCTATTTGGTATCTGAGAGAGATCCACCCAGCCAGCCAGCCTCTCTTTCCTGATGCCACAAACATGGGCTCCGCTGCCCCTCCCCCAGCCTCATTGCTCTTTCCATTACTTTCTATTTCTTTGTAGTCTTGTTTAGTTTCTATATCCATTTCTTTGTATTCTTGTTCAGTTTCCCAAATACTGTGCCCTGGCTGCAAATTCTGGCAAGTGATTTCATTTCTGAGTCTCATTTCCTTATCTGGAAAAGGAGGGAAATAATCACCCCTGAAGAAGGTTGGTGCGGATGGTGGAGCCTGGCCTATGCAGGAGCCCAGCGGGATTAGGTCCTCCTGCCCCTGCTCTCTCCCCTCCAAAGATGAAAACAAAGGCTCCCATTCAGGAGACCCGAGTGCTTGCCGTCAGCTGCCCCCAACAGCCGACTCCCGCCTCCCCACCTCGGGGTGCTTACCTTGCCAGGTCCTCCCTGAGTCTCTGTTTCTGATCCCAGGGACCCTCTGGTGCTGAGCAGAGGTGGGAGACATGGCTGGATCCAGTGACTGATCCCAGCCCCGGCTGACATTCTCCCACTCTCACCACCGCACCCAGCCCCGGGCTCAGGGCTCGGCCTTCTCCCACCCTACCCCACCCCCACTGAGTGATCCTTCAGGGAGGAGCTGCTGCTTCTTCCTTTAAACAGTTATATTGAGATATAATTCACACACCATGAAATTCACCCATTTAAAGTGTGCAATTCAACGGTGTAGTATAGGAACTTCCATGGTGGTCCGGTGGGTAAGACTCCATTCTCCCAATGCAGGGGGCCCGTGTTCAATTCCTGGTCAGGGAACTAGATCCCACATGCTGCAGCTAAAAGATCCCACATGCTGCAACTAAAAGATCCCACATGCTGCAGGTAAGACCCGGCACAGCCAAAATAAATAAATATTTTTTTAAAAGTGGTGTAGTATATTCACAGAGTTGTACATCCATTGCCTCAAGTCAACTTTAGAACATTTCATTACTGCTAAAAAAAAAAAAAAATCAGTACTCCGCGGTCATTCCTTGATCCTCCCGTTCCCCCTGATCCTCCCGTTCCCCCTTGCTCTACGCCATCACTAATCTACTTTCTGTCTCTATAGATTTGCCTCTTCTGGTAATTTCATATGAAGGGAATCATACAATATGTGGTCCTTTGTGACTGGTTTCTTTCACTGAACGTCACGTTTTTCAAGTTCATCAGTGTTGGAGCATGTATCCGTACACCATTCCTTTTTATCGCCAAATAGGATTCCATCATCGGGATGTGTGCCACATTTACTTACCCATTCATCAATTGATGGACACCTGGCTTGTTTCTACCGTTTGGCTATTTTGAATGGTGCTGCTATGGATATCCACGTCAAAGTATTTCCGTGGACGTGTGTTTTCATTTCTCATGGGTATATAGGAGTGGAATTGCTGGATTGTATGGTAACTCTATGTTTAACTGTTTGAGGAACTTCCACACTCCTTCACCATTTTACATTCCCACTACCAGTTTATGAGGTTTCCAATTTCTCCACATCCTTGCCAATACTTGTGGCTGTCTGTCTTTTTGATTCTAGCCGTCCTGGTGAGTGTGGAGTGTATCTCATTCCGGGTTTGATTTGCATTTCCCTGGTGGCTGGTGATGCTGAGTATCTTTTCCTGTACTCACTGGCCACGTGTACATCTTCTTTGGAAGGAAACTCCTTCCCGCCTGTGTCTTGAACAGTTAGCCTCCAACGTTAAGAGGAGAGCTGACCCCTCCGTTGGCTGCCTCCTGCTGAGTGATCGCCCCCTCAGGAGGGAGCTGTGGATTGAATGAACCAGACTTCCCCTAGGTACAGGGGAATAGGTAGCATGTTGTCTGACCCAGCTGGGCTTTAGGACATACACGATCTAACTCCTAAGACAGTGAAGCATAAATATTTACCTGTTAAGTATATCTGTACGCAGAATGCACAAGATTTAAAGAACTCTTAAGTGCCTGAGCACAGTAAGGTGCCTTTCTCATCTGCCTCCAACCATCGGTCCTGGCTTAGTCCAAGTCTAGTCAATAACACGCCTTTCTACCTCACCGTCAGCTTCTCTGGGTTTATCGCCGTTGTGTAAGGATACCTCTAGGATAAATGCCTAGAAATGGGATTGGTGAGTCCAGGGATATAAGCATTGGCTGTACCAGTTTACACTTCCACCAGCAATGGCAGAGATTCCCTGTTTCCTTGACAACAGAATGCAGGCAAACTTTTTGATTTTTGGTAATCAAAAAGATAAAAATGGTATCTCAGTGTAGTTTTACACTTGTTACGCTTGTCTTAGAAGTGAGATTGACATCTTTTCATGTTTCAGAGCCATTTGATTTTCTTTACTGTGACAGGTCAGTATCTTTTCCTCCATTTTTCTTATGAATTTGTAGGAGCTCTTTATATGTTACTGAAATTAGCCTTTCATAGTGATGAGTTGCAAATTATTTTCCCAGTTTGTTCTTTATCATTTGATTTTGCTTATTGTGAGTTTTGCCGTGGTAAAAAAATTATTTTTATTTAGTCAAATTTATCAGTCTTTTATAGTTTAGGGGGTTTGTATCATACTTAGAATGGCTTTTCTTTTTTTTAATATTTTTCTTACATGATTAATTTAATTTTTAAATTTTTTGACTGAGTTGGGTCTTCATTGCTGCATGCAGGCTTTCTCTAGTTGCGCCGAGCAGGGGCTACTCTTCGTTGCGGTGCGCGGGCTTCTTATTGCGGTGGCTTCTCTTGTTGCAGAGCACGGGCTCTAGGCGCACAGGCTTCAGTAGTTGCGGCACGCAGGCTCAGTAGTTGTGGCTCACGGGCTCTAGAGCGCAGGCTCAGTAGTTGTGGTGCACAGGCTTAGTTGCTCCACGGCACGTGGGATCTACCCAGACCAGGGATCAAACCTGTGTCCCCTGCATTAGTAGGCAGGTTTTTAACCACTGAGCCACCAGGGAAGTCCCAGAATGGCTTTTCCACTCTGTAAATATTTTTAACATTCTCCCCTGGTCTCCTCTATGTTTCTTCCCAACCACTGGCTAAACTGCCTAAAGGCAGGGCTGAGGGGAGCCAGTGAAGTTGAGTGCCGTCCAGGCCAAGACTCAGTGCTGAGGCCATTACTCCGAGAACCCCCTAGCACCCTGGCAGGCACTTTCAAATTGGACAAAAACCCTTTTTTAAATACGATAAGCAAAACTTAATGGTCTCACTTTGCTTACTGCCTCTGAAACAAGCGCACAAAGGCCTTTGGAGTTTTGTCTTTGTGCTGTTTTGCTAATTAACTATGCAAGGCAACAGAGGGGGCGGCCACCTAGCCACCAACTGAACTAGTTGCTCCTGCGACTTGAGGCACTGAGGCTTTCTGTTTTGCTGCCTGAGATCAAATTTTCAGCAGCTGGGCCAGACTGAAGGGAAAAATCATGGAAATGTAGTCACAGGAAGCTTCCTCAAGACAGACGAGTACAGGCCACTCCATTGCTTACTGGATGAGAGACCTCGAGCCAGTCATTAACTGCTCTGACCCTCAGCATCTTCTTCTATGAAATGGAGATAATAATGGCACCTACCTCGCAGGGCTGCTGGGAGAATCGAATAGGATAATGGAGGTCAAGTCTTTAACACTGGGCCTGGCACAGAGTAAATGCTCAGCAAAGGGAAGCTTTTATTATTCCTAAGGTGACAGTCCTGACCTTGGCCTTGAGGGAGCGAGTATTGGAGTAGAAAATGGAGAGACACTGATGACTGGAGAGCAGAGTGTTTTGATTGGACCTAGGATGACCTGAGCGACAACACAGAGAGGTCAATGCCACTGAAAGAAGTTTTATTACATATCACACTTCCCAAGAGAAAGGGTCATGACACACTACGCAGGGCCACGTGGGAGTAGTACTGGGGGTTGGTCAAGAGGCAGAAGGAGCCAGGGGAAAGCATGGCCCAGAACCTTTGTTATGGTTTCCATGGGAAGGGATGGGCAAAGAAGGGTAAGCAAGTTTAAGTAAGTTTAGGATTGGACGGTTTGAATAATTTCAGTGGGCTCTGGGCTATAGGGGTTATTCTAATTGTCTGGTACCTGGCTTGGGTGATTTAGGGCAGGGGAAACTTTGGTTTGGTGTGTGAATTAGAAGGAGGTGATTGGGGATATGGGTTTTGGGCTGGTTGGTTTGCATATGAAAGGTGTGCTCCAAGCAAACTGTTTACTATCTCTAGGAATTATCTGGCCCTGTGAGGTGCAGTCTTTTCAGATTGACAAGGCCCCACGATGTCAAAGCATCATAAAGTACAGAAAATTAAAAACATGATTAATACACACAGCAGGTCTAACGTTTAAAACCTTCCCACCCTAAGTTGTTATGGACTATGTGGTCAGCGGCTGAGTTTCCTGTCCTTGAAGGTATTCAGGCAGAGTTAGATGCCCGTGTATTGGGGATACTAGAAAAGGGATGCTTACGTAAACTAAACGGATAGACTGGAAAAACTATTTGGATGTCTTCTTTTAGAAAACTACTCAAACTGGCTTAAACAGAAAAGGTGTTTATTATTTTAGTCACTGGGAAGTTCAAGGGTTTCAGGTACAGTTGGATCCAGGAGCACACAAGATGTCATCAGAAATTTGCCACTGTCTGTTGCTTAGTTGAAGTGCCTATGCCGGCTTCGCTCTATCCATTTAGCAAACCCCGTGAGGTGAGAGAATATATTTTTCCAGATGGTTCCAGGGTAAGTTCTGGGACTGGGTTCTTTGGTAACAGTTTTTGGGTAGGTGCACATACCTGACTCCATCTCTGTAGCCAAGCCTGGACTGCGCCCTTACCCCTGCATCAGACAGTGGGAGAGCCCCCGTCAAAGCACAAGACTGAGAGACGGGTCAGGGGAAACTCCTCCAGGAAAAGTGAGGGGCCTTTGACAAAAGACCGGGAGGGCTGGCCAGTGGGTGAACCCAAAGTGACCACAGCGATCTTTGGTTCCTTCCAGCTGGAAAGTCCGGTCATCCTCAGCTTGCAGGGCCCGAGTTCCCGGGTCTAGGATGCCAGTTTTGAGTCCCCGGGATTCTGGGGTCTGCTTGGATCTCGCTGACCCCCGTGTCCCCACCCGGCCAGGCCCGGGGGATGCTCCAGAACCGCGTGCTGCTGTGGAAGGAGCAGTCAGAGGCCAGCCGCAGTCCGTCGCGCGCCCACTCCCCGGGCCTGCTGGGCCCCTTGCTGGGGCCGCCCTACCCCTCGGGCCGCCTGACGCCCACCCGCCTGGACATGGTGAGGCCCTGGGCGCCCCCGCCGCCGCCGTTCGCGCCCCCGCCGCCGTTCGCGCCCCCGCCGCCCCCGGCACCCTCCGCGGGGCCCTGGGGCCTGAGGCCCTCCGCCTGGAGCCTCCTCCCCCCGAGGGTCCCGTCCTTCGAAGCGCCCCTCGGCCGGCCCTTCCGCCCCGGCGCGACCTCGGCGCCCCCGTGGTTGCTCGGCCGCAGGCCAGAGAACCCCTACGCCGCCGACACCTGGGACTGGGGGTGGGGGCTGGACTAGGGCGCCGCGGCCCCGCCCCTCCCCGCCCCACCCTCCCCTGCCCGTCTCCCCTCGCAGCCCCAGAGGCCTCTGGGAGAGTTCGGCTCCCCACGCAGCCGGCACGGCTCCGGCTCCCACGGCCCCGAGCCCACTGAGGCGAGATACGCGTCCCAGCTGGAGCCAGACCGCCGGTCCCTGCCCCGGACGCCGTCCGCCTGTGAGTACCCCCGGCGCCCGAAGCGCAGAGGGAGGGCCAGGTACCCAGGTTGGGGACCCGGGGCCGGGAAGAGGAACCGAGATTGCGCTGCAGCAGGAGGGATCGAGGGTAGACGCCAGGGAGAACTTCCCACCCACGTGCCGCGGCGCTCTCCTGCCCCTCGGCAGCCTCGCTCTACAGCATCAGCACTGAGCGCTCGCGCTCCAACTCTTTCGGCGAGCGCCCGGGCTGCAGGGGCGGCGGCGGCGCCCGGCGAGTCCGCGCCCTGGTCTCCCATTCGGAGGGCGCCAACCACACGCTGCTGCGTTTCTCGGCCGGAGACGTTGTGGAGGTGCTGGTACCGGAGGCCCAGAATGGCTGGCTCTATGGCAAGCTGGAGGGCTCATCCACGTGAGTAGGAGCCTCGGGGCGCAGGGTGGGTTGGAAGGAGGACCGGAAAGCCTGGACTTCAGCTGCAACTGAGTCTTCCAGGATGGAGGCTGTCCCTGGGCCTTCGAACAACCCATCCCCCATCCCCCATCCCCTCCTCGTCCCACACCAGTTTCCTCATCCATTCAACGAGGGTAGGAAGAGTCTCTTTATCAAGTTCAGGGTGGTGGCCCTTGAGAGGGTGGTAGAGGATGGGGAATGGGAAGGTTCTCTCACAAGTGGGAACAATACAGAAACCCTATTGCTTGAGCACCTACTTTGCGCTTTACACTAAGAGAGGGGGCAGCTTGCCTTCTACCCTGAGGGAGTCCGCCAAGCTCTGACGGAGGGAATGGACAGAGAGGGGGGCCAGGCGCAGGGGCGGTGCTGGGACCTTGCAAGCTGAGTGTGCTCACCTCCTTGCAGTCAGGCGCAGTGGAAATCCTTAAAGAACATAAACGGGCTGCTTTTGACACCATGAGTAGAAGGGGGAGGCTAGGGAGTACACTGCAGTCGCGGTAAGCCTGGAGGAAAGCAGGGATCACTCTTTCTGCCAAAGAAAAAGGGGAAGGTGGGAGCTTGCTGGAGCCGGGCAATGCCCCCCACAGGGCTTTATGGGCAAGAGACTGTGTGGTGCCCACGCCCACTCACGCTAAGGAGAGAGGAATGAATGAGGACAAGAAGAGGGGATGAATGAATGGAGCGTTGACAGGGGAGTCAGCAAATGCATGTGAGGGCGCTTGCCGAGATGGTCATGTGATTAGTAGATGGACAGGTGGAGGATGGATGAGGGCGTAATGGGGTGAGCAGGTGGATGCATGCTCCTGTGAGCAGATGGGTAGATGGAAGGGGGCATGGGAGGATGCACGGATGTGGGGTGCATGTATCGATTAATGGGTGACTGGAGAGGTGTGTGAGTGGGTTGATAGAGAGGCGGGCAGGTGGGCAAGTGCTGATGGATGGGTTAGTGGATTGGTGGTCCTTGGGTGGTTGCCCACATGGATCATGGATGGGTGATGCATGGATGGGATGACGTGTAGATAGATGGGCGGATGGCAGGTGACCGCATGGATCAGGAATGGAAAGAGGAGCCGGTGGGTAGAGACGCGACTAAGAACACGAGTAGTGGAAAAAACACTTGCTTTGGAGACCCGCATCAGAGGGCAGCAGGGTGCCTCCCTGAAAGTCCCCGAAACAGGTGTGTAGCAAACCTCCTGGGGACCTGATTATAAAACCACCCAGATCTGAGCTCTCAAACCGCGTTCCTGGGACATCGTTATTCTTTCTGTGACTCAGGTTAGGGAAAACAATGGCAAGTTTCATCAGTAGGCACTTTATGGTGAAGATAGAAGTAAAACATTCTGAAATGGTTTTACTCTGTCAGTTTGACTTGAAATAGCTTCCAGTTACCTATAGGTGAGAATGTTATTGATCGGGTTTGGGGATCTAAGGTGGCTGTTTGGAGAACACTTTCCCAGATGTTCTGCAAGAGTCTAATGGGTTCCGTGGAGTCTGAAAAGGCTAAGGAACATGGATCATAGTGCCTCTCCCTCAACCCTGGCTGCTCTGAAGATGCAGTAATGAGCCTCCAGCCAGACAAAGACTCCAAGAGCAGGGTGGCTGGGGTCACCGGGACCAGAGGGCCTATGGTGAAGGGTTGGTAGCCAGGCACCCCCGGCTCTGGTTCCCCATGCTCTGGGCTCCTACAGCTGCCTTTGGTCCCCCCACCCGGTCCCCTTTGCCTCACCCTTGTAATCATCCATCTGTGGGTCTGTCTGCCCCCCCCGCCCCCCCCCCCGGGCTGGCTGGGAGCCCCCTGGGGAACAGGGACTGCATCTGGCTCTCCGTGGGCCCTCGTGTGGTGGGTACTCAGCAAGTAGGGAATGAAGCTGTCACCACATGTCCTTGGATACAATGCTTTCCTTCTCGGATCTCCAGTTCCTCCTCTCTAAGGCGCCCCAGCCCCTGGTGGGACATGAGGCTGGATGAGTGACCTTGAATGTCAGGACAGACCTCCTTCAGAGGATGAAATGAGTTACTCTTAGAGCCAGGCCTGGCACACAGCAGTGCCCAGTAAATTTTGACCACCATTGTCGGGCTTTTTGCTTCCACCCCACAGGAGCGGCTGGTTCCCCGAGGCCTATGTGAAGCCTCTGGAGGAGCTGCCCATGAATCCCATGAATGCCTTGAACCCCGTGACCTCCATGAATCCCACGAACCCCTTGAACCCAGTGACGTCCATGAACCCCATGAGCCCTATGAATGAGCTGCCTTCCAGGTACCGCTGTGGTCAGAGATGGGGCAGGGGCGGGGACTCCAGTGGGGGGTGGCCCCAGCCACCAGGAAGGGCATCTCTGAGCTGCAGTCCGGAGTTAGCCCAACCTCCTTCAGCTCCTGGAGAAAGGGTACCCCCATCTCTCTACGTGTGAAGGTCATGTGTCCATCCCTCTGCCTCCTCTCAGGACTGCCTTCAAGCCAAGTCTCCTTTCACCCAGGGGCAAGGGAGGAGGATGTAGGATGCTCAGGAGCCCAGCCGATGGGGTGGGGGTGGGGTTGCAGCAGGGCCTGACCCCTGACCCCCTTCCCGTCCCTCCTTTCTCTGGGATCAGGTCCTACCCACTCCGGGGCAGCCACAGCCTTGATGACCTCCTGGACCGGCCAGGCAACTCCACAGCATCCTCAGACTACTGGGATGGCCAGTCCCGCTCCCGAACCCCGAGCCGGGTCCCGAGCCGCACCCCCAGCCCCGCATCTACACCCTTGCCTGGCAGCCGCCGAAGTAGCATGGGCAGCATGGGGGTGGCCAGTGACATCAAGGTGAGCCCCCTCCCCCAGTCTGCCCTCAACCCTGGGGTGGGCCGGTGGGCCGGAAGACTGGAGACCAGGTAACCCTCCCTGCCCTGCCATTGGCTCTCTCCAGCCTCAGTCTGCCCATCTGTGCCGGGAGGGGTGGGATGGGCTTCTGAGTCTGGGGTGGAGGGTGGGGGGAATGCATTCCTCTAGTGGATGGGAGTCCTGGGCTCCTGCTGGGAGCACTGGAAAAGGCCTCCCCTGGGGGCGGTGTTAGCCCTGGGAGATGGCACTTTGGCCCAGAGGCTCCTCAAGTCTGAAACTCACAGCATTTTGGGTTTCGGAAGGCTGGACCTCATTTCCCAGAAGCCTGGCGCTGCAGGGGCGTCTGGTCCAGTCCTCTGCCCTGCTGGATTGGGGAGTGGGGGGTGGGGCAGGGGCTCTTTTGCTCCTTCCCCCCCAAACCTGGCCCTCCCTCCCCGCTCACTGCAGAAACTCATGTCCTGGGAGCAGCAACCCCCAGAGCTCTTCCCTCGGTGAGTCCTTGAGTGAGGGTCAGAGGGGGCCGGGCTCAGCAGAGGGCTGTGGAGGGGAGACAAATGTGGGCGTGAGTGGAGGTGAACCGACGGGGACAGGAGGTAGCGGGGACACCTGGCTCAGATGCCCAGCTGCCTTCCCTGGATCCACAGCCAGCTGGGGACCTGGGCCCCTCTCACCCCCTCCTCTCCCCCAACAGGGGCACAAACCCCTTTGCCACCGTAAAGCTGCGTCCCACTGTCACCAATGACCGCTCAGCGCCCCTCATCCACTGAGGTGCCTTCCTCCACCAGGGGTCTGAGGTCGTCCCCCCGACACCTGCCTGGGGGCTGCCCAGAGCTGGCAGCAGCAGAAGCAGCAGCAGTGGATCCAAGGAGCCGGGGCCCTGGTACCGGGGGCAGCTGCCCTTCCCCAGACCACGCCCCAGCCTGAGCAGTTCCAAAGGCACCGGCCTGGGGTCTGGGGACTTCAAAATAAAGCAGCCGGAAGTGGGAGACAGAACCATTTCTTCCCCTCCAGGGGCCCCGGACTCTCCCTGGGGGCCTGCCTCATGCCCCCCAACCTCTTTCCCCCTTCTCTGTCCCACTGGGGAGGAGCCCCTTGCACACCCCCTCCCCTGCTCCACACACCTCCCCTGTTTAACTTTTGTAAACAGTGAGAAATAAAGCAAGTGAGACACGGCAGCGGGACTGGTGGAGTCTGACTTGGGGTACAGGGTGGGACAGGGTGGGGATGGAGACCTCCCACTGGAGAAGGGAGTCCAGAAGGTTCTAAATGTCACTGGCATTTCCCTGGGAGGCCTCACTCACTCCCAGCCCCTCACATCCCTCATTTTAAGTTAAGTCTTTAGGTCTGGCCTAACTCCTGCAAGCTGTATCCCCCCATCTCTGGCCCAGGCTCATTTCTGCTGTGGGTTCCCTAGAGCCGGACGGATGGCAGTGGCTGAGGCCTGGGACCATCAGCAAGTCACCCTCCGGTGCCCTGGGACACAGCACCCTTTGTTCCGGCCCATCCCCACCCCCCTCAGTCCCAGGCTCTGGCTTGGATTAGCCTTATCCAGGGGAAAGCCATGGAGGCCCCTCCTGGAATGTGGCCTGGGGGCAGAGGGCGGGCGAGGAATTGAGGTGATTAGGGCTGGTGGGGTCTCTCCAGGGCAGGGCTGTGCCCTTTGTACCACTCGGACCCCCCAGGGCAGGGCTCTCTGTGTCCTCTGCCCGAAGCTCCAGGCGGTGAAGGGGCCCCCCTATCTCTAGCTCTCCCTGGATGGGCCTGGGACGGGGAGCCCCACCACGCGGCCCAGCCTGGCCCTGTGCTGCGGTGGCTGCCTGGCCCTTCTCCCCTCCCAGTGGAAAGCCTCTTAGAGGGGATGGGGGTGGGGAACACTAAGCCCCAGGCTTGGGGGAGCGAGCTGTTGAGTGGCTGATCTGCGGGAAGCCTGGGAGTCTTCAGCTGCAGCCCCCATCGGGCTAGGCTTTCACAGGGGAGCCAGTGGGGCGGCCCGTCCCTGCAGGCCTCAGGAGATGCGAGGCTGGACACCCAAACCCACGGGACAGCTCAGGTAAGTGTGCAGCGACGGCTGTCAGGGACCACCTCTTGTCCTGGTCCTCAGGTGGCTGCAGCTGTGGTGACCAAGCCAGAACTTGGTCCTGGTGGGGCAGGGGCAGAGTCCCACGGGGCCCTTGGCATTGCCCAAGGCCAGGCGGGAGACCCCAGCGCAGAGGGGTTGCAGGAGGGAGGGAGGCTCCAGCTGTGGGGTGGTCTATCCTGCCTGTGAGGCCCCCCTCCTGGTCTGTTATGGGGGCAATAGGGGTGCTGTGTGAACCCCTGGGTGGAGCTCTGGAAATGTGGAGGTGTTGGGGGCTGCTAAGGGTTTGGAGGGCAGAGGGTCTCTCTCCCAGTGCCCCCTCAAAGGTCTGCATCTGTCCAGTGGAGCCAGAGATCTGACCCTCCCCACACCAAGATCCCCAGCTGGTCTGGGGTGTTCAGTCACCCACCTTACAGGTGGGAAAACTGAGGCTCAGCAAGGGGAGGGGAGCTGCCCAAGTCATGGAGCAAATCCATGGCTAAGCTGGGATGAATTGGAACTCAGCTCCCTTGGCTTCTGGGACAAGGCTAACATTGTTACAACATGTTTTGGTTTTCCTTTCATAATTTTCTAAATGACAATAGACATTCCTGATCACTGAGAAAAATCAGGTACATACCCCAAGGCCAAGGAGGAAAATGAACTCCACCCATTTTGCCACTGGCACTTGTCTCCCCCTCCACCCCACACCTTGTTTGTTCCGTTGCCCTGAGACCCTCACATGTACACCCTGGGGACATTGCCGGTGCCCACACATGCCTCCGGTCACACACTGGCTGTCGGCTTTCCCACTCATCCGAACCCCCTCTCTTGACACTACTAGGTCCTGAGGGGCAAGGAGTATCCTCCAGAGGGAGTCTTCCTGAAGTTAAGACTCAGGTGGGAACGACTCTATTACCCACCCCTCATCCTTCACGCCCCTTGCAGGAGGGGAGATTCGGGGTGAGGTCCTACCTCGGTTTCCCCTCCTGGCTCCATTCCCCGAGCAGGGCTCCCGTGGGTAGCCCTGTGCCTCAGTTTCCCCACACCGGGGTCTCCATCCCCCTTTCTTGTCTGGGCTACAGACCCTCGCCGCTTCCTCTTGTCCCCTCTCCTCCAGCAGAGGCGGTGACGATGGGCACTAGAGGCCCTCGTCGGGGCCCTGGCCCCCCAGACGGCGGCTGGGGCTGGGCCGTGCTGGGCGCCTGCTTCGTGGTCACCGGTTTCGCCTATGGCTTCCCCAAGGCCGTGAGCGTCTTCTTCCGCGCGCTTATGCGCGACTTCGGCGCGGGCTACAGCGACACGGCCTGGGTATCCTCCATCATGCTCGCCATGCTCTACGGGACAGGTCAGCGCCCCCTCGCGGATCCCTCCCCCCTCCCCCAGGCCCAGGATTGAGAATCGGGATCAGGGACCAGGACACACCCGACCCCTTGAGCATCTTCCCCCAGGCCCCTCGGGGTGGGCATGGAAACCCCTTCCTTCCTGTGGAAACATTAGCACCGGAGAGGGGAGCAGAGGGTCAGGAGGGTGGCAGCGGCCAGAGGTGGAGCCCGCACCCAGGTGGCTGACCTGTCAAGCTTGGCCAGCTGGAAGGGCCCCTCCATTTCTGTCAAAAGACCCACACCCGCCTATGTTACAGGTGGGAAAACTAAGATCTAATTAAGATTCCCAGTCCCAAAGCTCTAACCACCTGTGGAGTGGGGGAGATGCTGGAGATATCCTGGCCAGGCAGCGTGGAGGGGTGGAGGAGAGGGATGGGGGAAGCCTGGGGAGGAAGGCGGCTCAAGCTGTGATTCCAGCTGTGAAGGTAATAAAGCGAATGGGGTCCGCCCCTTCTGCTTTATGTTCCGTGTTCTCAGGAGGGCTGGGGACCAGTATAGAGGCTCCTCCCCTGCATCCCCCCCATATGGCTCTCTTTGGTCTGTCCCAGCCAAGCTAGTGACCTTGGCCACAACACTGCCCTCTCTGAACCGGGGGTGACCTCATTCCTTCAAGCCGTCTTTCAAGGCTGGGAGGTACAAAGCCTGGAGTGTCTGCCACAGAGGGGTCCAGCCTGATTGGTGATCCTGCCCTGCCCACAGGCCCGGTGTCCAGCATCCTCGTGACCCGCTTTGGCTGTCGCCCGGTGATGCTGGTGGGTGGACTGTTGGCCTCGGCCGGCATGGTCCTAGCATCCTTTGCCACGCGCCTCCTGGAGCTATACCTGACAGCTGGGGTGCTCACAGGTGAGGGCGCCCACTGCTCTCCTCCTCGTGGGGGTCGGGGTGCAGGTGGGGGTCAGCAGCCCTTGCTGCAAGACCTCCCGTCCTCACTTTCCCCACGAGGGGCGGTCCTCATCCTTCGGCCCCGTTCCCACCCCCCACCCCGGGGTCTGCACACCCTGTCGGGACCTCGTCCCTCCCTCCCGCCGGGGCCTGGGGTGGGGGCACCCTCGGGGAGCCCGCCACAGCACCGCCTCGCCCACAGGCCTGGGCCTGGCCCTCAACTTCCAGCCGTCGCTCATCATGCTGGGGTTGTATTTCGAGCGGCGGCGGCCTCTGGCCAACGGGCTGGCGGCGGCCGGCAGCCCCGTGTTCCTCTCGGCGCTGTCGCCGCTCGGCCAGCAGCTGCTCGAACACTTCGGCTGGCGCGGCGGCTTCCTGCTGCTCGGCGGCCTCCTGCTGCATTGCTGCGCGTGCGGCGCCGTCATGCGGCCGCCACCCGGGCCGCGGCCGCGCAGGAACAGCGCGGGCGACGCTCCCGGGGAGGTGGAGGCGGACAGTGTGGGACTGCGCTTGCGCGAGGCGCCCTCTGGTGGCCGGACCCGCCGGCGCCTGCTGGACGTGACCGTGTGCACCGACCGCGCCTTCGCGGTGTACGCCGTCACCAAGTTCCTGATGGCGCTCGGGCTCTTCGTGCCCGCCATCCTGTTGGTGAACTACGCCAAGGACGCGGGCGTGCCTGACTCCGAGGCTGCCTTCCTGCTCTCCATCGTGGGCTTCGTAGACATCGTGGCGCGGCCGGCGTGCGGCGCCCTGGCCGGCCTGGCGCGCCTGCGGCCGCATGTCGCCTACCTCTTCAGCCTGGCCCTGATGGCCAACGGGCTCACGGACCTGAGCAGCGCGCGCGCGCGCACCTACGGCGCCCTTGTCGCCTTCTGCGTCGCCTTCGGCCTCTCCTACGGCATGGTGGGCGCCCTGCAGTTCGAGGTGCTCATGGCGGCTGTGGGTGCGGCCCGATTCCCCAGTGCGCTGGGCCTGGTGCTACTCCTCGAGGCTGTGGCTGTGCTCATCGGACCGCCCTCTGCCGGTGCGCGCCACAGGAGGAGAGGGTGACGCGGCCTAGTGCCCCTAAGCCCAAGGGAAGCCCCCTCCCTATCCCAGATGGAACGTCCAGGGATGAGAGAGGGGAAGGGACCCATGGTGGGTGGGGAGGGGGGAGAGACAGCCCGGTGGGGTAGACTCCCCTTACCATGGCCAGTTAGCCTCCCTCCCCTCCAGGCGGTACCACCAGAGGCCCAGTACAGGTTGCAGTCCCAGAATCAGAGCGGGGCCCTGCCCAGTGCTCAATGCCCATACCTTTGAAACACTGTATCTGAGTGCTTTAGTGTCCCCAGCCTCTAAGGGTGACTGGAGTAGGGAGAGTCCTTGGGGAACCAGGAGCAGAGTGGGAGGGCTCATTACGCTCACAGAGAGGCGGGCACGGGAGGCTTCCACCGTGCACACCGCCTGCTGGGTGCTCTACACATCATAGGAAGTCCTCATGACAAGGTGGGAGGGGAGGGCTTCCTGCAGGGGCTGGCATAAAGGCAGTCTCAAGGGGCAGGGCAGGACCCCCCCAGGAGAGGGCACAGGGGGTGTTTGGGGGACACTGTTCCTATACAAGTAAGGCAGGAGCTAGGATCAGAAAGGTGGGGGTGGGGGACATTAGGGTCTTGCTAGGTTATCCCTGAAACAGCAGGAAGCCTGCCTGTGAGCAGGAGAGAGCTGAGGTCAGGCTGTAGGATGGAGCAATGATGGGGGCCGCCTTTGCTAGGGCCCAGGCTGCACCCGAGATGAGGTGAGCTGCCCATTCTTCCAGGGCTGGGCTAGCTGAGTGCCGTCATCAAGCTTTGTCACCTCACCTGACCTTGAATTTCCACTTCAGTGCAGTGGGAATTGCACTGAACCTGAACCCCTGTGTGAGCAGCCCCCAAACCCAACCACCAAAAGCTATAAAACCAGCCAGAGGCTCAGGGACCCATCTTCCATTTTCTTGGGTGACCCTGGGGTGGATCTAATAGGCAGAGAAGGCACGTGGGGTGAGAAGAAGGTGAGGGACACCACAGGGCTGTGTGTGGAAGGGGCGGGACTGGCTGGCTGGGCAGGGGTCAGGAAGGCAAGTTTGGGGTACTGCTCAGAGGGGCTCAGGTGGGCAGCTGGCTTGGAGGACTCCAGGGAACCTCCCCAAGGCCTCAGAGATACAGACTGAGAGGTCACAGCCTGGTGTGGACAGCCACAAGGATGCCTCCGAGAGAGGGGGGAGCCCACTGAGGAACCACACTTTAGGGGAAATATTTGCAATTAAAAGATTTTGCCAAGTATGAAAGTAACATGTACCTGTGATAGAAAACTTGGAAAATACACAGAAGGAAACAAGAGTTCTACAAGCCCTGTCCCCAGGCCCCATGCTAATGATAGTTCAGTCCTGGGTACACGGGGCCTCCTGGGAGGGGGGAGGCCTGGGGGTTGCTGGGAGAGCTGAGCCAGGCTCCTGAAGACCAAGGAGGTTAAGTGGAAAGGACAAGAGTTGGGGGCCCCCAGGAGAGCAGGGCTAAGCCCAGTGCTCTCCCCACTCCCGGGTCAAATATCCCCAGCTGGGCAAGTCCCAGGGTACATGTGGGGCTGGAATCCCGAGGACAGGAGGTCCCTTGTAAACTGTGAAGTGCTGCCTCACCAAAGGCCCCATATCACTTAAGAAATTGAGGTCCAGGGAGGTGAAGTGACAGTTTTAAGATCTCAAATGGCAGAACCCTCATGGATTTTTGCATCTGTAAAATGGGAACAAAGACTGGGGCGTGTGTGTGTGTGTGTGTGTTACCCGTGAGCCCCACCAAGAGCACTGCCCTTATCTGACGGTGTGGGTGTGAAGGGTGGGCTCCCCCCGCAGACCCTCACCTCCCCATCTGCCCTCCCCGCAGGCCGCCTGGTGGACGCGCTGAAGAACTACGAGATCATCTTCTACCTGGCAGGCTCTGAGGTGGCCCTGGCCGGGGTCTTCATGGCTGTCGCCACCAAGTGTTGCCTGCGCCGCTCTCAGGACGCCACGCCCAGCCCAGGCACCAAGGGCGGGGCCAGCGACACGGAGGATGCTGAGGCCGAAGTGGACTCTGAGCCCCTGCCTACCAGCGCCGAGGAGCCCGGTGGCCTCGAAGCCCTGGCGGTGCCGAGCCCAGGGACTGGGCCCTCGGAACCCGAGATGGAGGCAGAGCCGGGGCTAGACTCCGAGTCTGTGTAGCGCGGGGGCACTAGGTGGGGTGGCCAGGGACTTCAGGAATGGGGCTTCGCCTCTCAGAGCCCCGGCTGCCCCCACAGGGCCTGGCACACGGGAGGCTGCTCCGGTGGTCACCGCCAGGGTCCATGCAGGGAGCTGCCTCCCTTATCTGCCCACTGGCCCTGGCCCCGCCAGTGAAGCTGCTGTGCACGGCAGGGTGTGGGCCTGTGTCAATCTTAAGTCCATAAAGCTGAGCTGAAAGAGCTTCTGTTCCTGCGCCTCTGGCTGCTACCTGGGGGATGGGTTAGCAGGGAGTCTGAGAGGCTCCCCCTGGGGCCCTCCGACCGCCTCCCCGCCCCCCCACCCCCCGCCGTGGGTGTTGGGGAGGAAGTGGCAGAGGTGGAGGACGGCAGGGGAAAGTGTCCCGCTCCAGCCCCGCTGCTCGGAGCTGTACACTGAAGCCCTCGCTGGCAGCACCTCCCGCTGGAGCAGCCCAGAGCAGAGAAAGAGCGCAGGTCCGAGTGGCGGGCTGGGGCTGGATCCTGGCCCTGAGCCCCGGGCTCCTCTCGCACACTGGAGGTGGAGAGTACCTGACTCTTTGACTCCATCCTGTGGACAGCAGGGGGGTGGCGGAGGGGGAAACGGCACCTGCCCTGCCCCCTCACCTTCCTAAGAGGGACCCTCTTCCAGCCCGGCTCTGGGTCTCCTCTCTCTAGGGGATAAACTCGGGTGTCCTGGGACCCTTGCTCTGGACACGTGTCCCTACGGACGCCACTGCGGACCCTGGCATCTGCTCCCCCGCCCGCCAGTGGAGTCCCAGGGATAGCTCCTCAATGGCACTTTGAGTCAAGTGCAGGGAGCTCCAGGTCTCACCCTGGCTAGGAAGGTTTAGGGATCTGTTTAAGTATTCATTCTCTTCCCACAAACTAGACACCCCTTTCCTTGCCTCCCTCCCTCCAAATCACCAGCTTGGTGACCCGGGGCCCAGTGGAGGAAGCAGCCTTCCCACCGCAGACCCTGACTCCATTCATCCGTACTCCTCAGGGGAGCCATTCCACTGGTGACCCCCTCCCCACTAGTCTCATTTTCCATCCATGCCCCAGGAAGGTGTGGGGAGCCCCTGCAGATGCCCGGCCAACTTACACCGTGTCTGTGCTTTCCCCTGAGCCACTACAACAGTGACTACATCTTATTTTAACAAATCCTCACAGAGCACTGACTGTGCCAGGCACCGTGCTAAGCCCTTCACAAATGTTAACTCATCTAGTCCTCAGTCAGGACCCAAGAAGGTAGGTACCCTCATTAGCCACACTCAGATAGGGAAACTGAGGCACAGGAAGTGAGGAGGTAGCTCAGGGTCACAGAAGCTATGACTGGAACCTAGGCTGTCGGTTCCAGTCTGTGCCCTTGGCCTCCACACTGGCTGCCCCTTCAGGGAGGTGGTATAGTCTGACAGTTCTAGGGGATCTACGTGGTGACAGCCCATCCCTCTCTCCACACTCCCAATCCTGCCTGAGGATCCCATTCAGGTCACTGCCCGGGACCCCCCGCCCCGGCCATTGTGGACCCTGCCCACCTCTCACACCCTCTTGCACCCCTCCCATTCTCAGGACGAGCACGTATTTCATTGTCCAAACAGGGACACTTTGAGAGTGAAAAGGGCCACTATTAATAGTTACACTAGGACCACAGGTGTGCACTGGGACTGTCCAGGTGAAGCCGGACACCTGGGATACTAGCGTGGTACCGCCCACTGGGCTTCTCCCCTTGGCCCTGGCAGAACAGGCGACCTGGAATGGCCGGGGCACCCTTAACGCTCTCCCCAGTTTGGGGCCTCGGGTCCTCCTGACCCAGTATCTGCCCTGCCTTTCCCCAGATAAAGGTTGAGTTCATGGCCAGAAGCACTGAAGGATCAAAGACAAGGGAGGACGTAAGAGGCTCCACAGAGCAGAAAGCCTGGGAGGCAGGGAGAAAAGTGGAGTCTTCTGAATTTGATGGATCCGAGTCCAGATCCCACTCTGTCCCTGTACACCATGTGGCCCTGGGCAAGCCTCTTCTGAGCCTCAGTTTCCCATCTGTAAATGGGGACAGTAGTGCTAATCCACAGAACTGCTGTGAGGAGTCAGTGCTATAAAGGGAATGTCAGTAAACCTTGTTGCCCTGCCTTGGTGATCAGGGGGCAGAAGGGGGGGGACGTCGAGGGGAGAGAGCGTCTGAGGCCACTGCAAAGAGCCCGGCTCCATCTGGGTTTGTGTTTATTCAGTACAGGCCCAGCGCCCAGCCCCTCCCCAGGGAAGTGGCTGAGCAAGGGAATAAAACAAATCAAGGCCGCCGAGGTGAGTGTGGACTGGGGTGGGGCCAGCCTAGGTCAAGGTGAGGGTGCGCGTGAAACCCTGGTCCCAAGCTCGGCGGTCCACCCGCGCCCCCTCCCGGCAGGTCTCCGGGGGACCAGTGGAGGTGCCCACAAGGAACGGCTCCTGGACTCCCCGCCACCTCCAGCCCCTCTTCCTTTCTGCCCTCTTTCTCCTTCCTAAGGCAGGTCCAGAGACCAAGCTCTCCAGCTGGCTGGGGAGGTGGGGAGGGAAGGTGGAGGGGCCAGTGTCCAGGTCCCAGGCCACGCCCGGTGCCTTTCCTGGGCGGGCGCCAGGGTTCGCTGTGCTGGGACAGAGGAGCAGGGAGGCAGGCGCCCCAAGCCAGCAGGCCTTCATGCGCCACCCTGTTGTGCGGCAGCCCTGCCCCCACTCCCATGCTGCCGTCCTCCCACTCGCCCTACCCCCAGATCCGCACCCCAAGGGGGCACTCAGGAGTCACACCAGCTTCCGTCCTTGTCCAGGGGCCCAGCAGCCCCTCGCGCATCCCTGGACGGCTCCCCGGCTGCCGTGTCCTCCTCATCTTCCTCCCCCTCGTCCTCGCCGTCAGTGAACTCATCCTGGCTGAAGCCGTAGGCCAGCGTGGTGTGGGCCAGGTCCACCTCGATGGGGAAGACGTCGGCGTCACGCAGCACTGAGTAGCAGTCGTTGTAGTACTTGGACATGGTGGACACGAAGCGTTGCAGCTGGAACACGATGTCCTGGACTGGGGCAGGAGGGCGGGCAGACGGGCGCCAGTGGGCCGGGGCTGCCTGCGCGTGGAGAAGACCCTCCCTGCCCTCCTGGGCATCCCATCATGCACCTCACTGACCCCTCGTGCCCCGGGAGGGGGCAAGGCCAGGGCTGCCCAGCCCTGCACAGAACCCAGGCCGCCTCCCAGCTCCCAGTCAGGCAGTGGAGGAGGCCTGCCAGGGTGGTGGGATGGTGGACTACACCCCAAGGAGCCCACAGGGCACGGCCAGTCCCACCCAGGCCAGGCTCCAGGAAGCTCCCATCTTGGGTCTGACTCAGAGCTCTGCCATGCGCTGGCCCTGGGAGCTCAGGTAAGTACTGTACCTCTCTGGGCCACAGTTTTCCCAGCTGTGAAATGGGGAGAGGATGGTGTAGGGGTTGCCCGAGGCAGGGTGTGGCCCACGGGCCGGGCGCCTGCCCACAGCCCACAGTCCTCACCGTGCTTCTGGTCCAGCAGCTCCATCTTCTCCAGCACGTCCTTGCGCATCTGGGAGAAGCGAGCGCGGGCCTCCTGGCGACAGCGCAGGATCAGGCGGTACTCGTAGTTGCCTGTGCTCACGCGGTACAGGGGCTCCCCTAGAGCCTGGGGCAGCGGAAGCACGTCAGGGACCCTGGGCGGGGTGGGGAGCCTGCTCTGGGGCAGAGGGGGCTGGGGGCAGGGAGGCTGCAGAGCCGACCCACAGGTTCACACCCCTGCACAGCACGGCACTCTTCAAAGCTACCATTTCTGAGGCACCAGGACTGCTAGAAGCGCTTAGTGAGAGCTTTGTGGAAAAAAACAACCTAAAACCCAAACCCTTGCCATATTAAATAAATGAATATTTAGTCCTAGATGGACCCTGATACCAAAAATATTAAAAACGGGCTTCCCTGAAGGCACAGTGGTTAAGAATCCGCCGGCCAATGCAAGGGACACAGGTTTGAGCCCTGGTCCAGGAGGATCCCACATGCCGTGGAGCAACTAAGCCCGTGGGCCACAACTACTGAGCCTGCGCTCTAGAGCCCACGAGCCACAACTACTGAGCCCACACGCCACAACTACTGAAGCCCATGCGCCTAGAGCCCGTGCTCTGCAACAAGAGAAACCACTGTCATGAGAAGCAATGAAGAGTAGCCCCGCTCGCTGCAACTAGAGAAAGCTCACGCGTAACAACAAAGACCCAACACGGCCAAAAATTAATACATAAAAAAAAAAATTTTTAATTTTTAAAAATCTATAAAAAAAAATTAAAAAGAAGTAAAACACCACCTCTCAGGAGTGAGGAAAGTCAGTTTTTCCCTGCAAGAGCCCCACAAAGTCTGGGGGACAGCTGGTCTGGGAGCAGGCACTGGGAGTGTCCCACAGCAAGCTGGCCAGCACTCCGAGGCCCGGAGGGGCCAGGGGTGGGGGAACCACCCCAAATCTCCAGAAACAAGAGGCTGGCAAAACCCCCAGGCCTCTCCTGGGTTGGCCTGGCCCACCTGCTATCCCTGGCAGACCCAGCCCATTCTTGGGGCTCTGTGAGGTAGGCAGGGGAAGATTTGTGCACCCCGAGCCTTTCCAATACCACAGCCATGCCCCCTCCCCCCGTGGCACTCACAATGCAGCTGTATTCCTCGTCATCCATCTCCTTCACCTTCAAGCAGTACGACTGTGGGACAGGTGAGGCCAGGTTGTCAGAGGGGCTGCACCACCTGGGTGCCCACCCTGATGTCCCCAGTTCCTCCCATGCCACGCTGTACCCCTCGGCCACCCAGAGGAGCCGGTGTGCCAGGCCTCATGGGCCCTGTGCACCCTCAGCTGGGATGAGCCGAGACATGTCAGGCAGAGGCTGGCCCCTCAGTCAGACTGGCCTTTGCTCAGGAGGCTCAGGACAGCCAGGGCACTCACCTAGGAGGGTGGAAAGGGCCTGAGAGACAGCCCAGCATTTACCACACTCAAGTCCCAAGAGATGCTCTGGGAAAAAAGGCTCCATGGTCCAAAGAGCTTGGGAAGGCCCCTGAAGACCCATGGTACGTATGGGTCTACCAAAGGCTCTGACAAGTCCTCAAGCAAAGGACCTTGGCCTCTTTGATGGAGTATTTTTCCTCACCTCCTTTCACCACAGAATTATTATTTGAACATAAAACTCATTAACATCCCTTGGTACCCACTTTATAACCACTGACCTAGTCTAATCCATTGTTAAAAGTGACCAAAAGGATTCCCATGGGGTCAGAGTGCTCCAGAGTGAGGGCTCTACCCACCCCAAGCTCCCAGGGTCTCCTCTGAACAGCTGAAGCAGGGCCTAGGCTGCTGCCTGATTCCCCAGCACCTCCTAGGCCCCTGGTCCCACCTCCTCAATCAGATGTGACCGAGGCTCTGGCCCTGCCCTGCTGGCCACCGTGTAGCCGACCGAGGAGGGGCAAATCTCCAGGTGGGCTCTGACCCCAGCAGGCCAGGCCCACACCCCCGCAGAGGCTGGAGACCACTTACCAGGTACTCAAACTTCACGTCCAGGTACTTCTTGATGGTGAGGCGAGTGTCTGGGATGGCTTTGTTGAGGTACGTGTTCAGGTCCGTCAGCATCTGGAAGGGGAGGATGGGGCGGACGCTTAAGCCCCCATGGGCAGAGGGGTCAGGCTGGCCAGGGTGGCAAGGAATGGCACTGATGTGTCAATGCTTCTAGTGGACTCAGGTGTCAGGGCCAAAGGCTCCTGGACAGCCTTGTCCGTTTCAAGGACGAGAAGACAGACCAGGTCACGGGCAAGCTGTAACTCCGGTGGAGCCAGGGCAGAAAAGAGCCTGGAGGTCGATGCTGAGGCCGCGGAGGAGGAGTGCCTCACGTGTGGTCAGCTGTGTAGGACACCAAGCCAGAGCCGGCCCCCCGGTGCTCCGAGTCCAGAACGGGACCCCTTCCGCTCGCCACACCGCCCCCTCCCCCATCACATGCTGACACACACACGCTCCACGGGACCTACCGGCTTGATGGTCTTCAGCAGCCGGATGCCAAACTTCTCAATGCTGCGGTGGGCGTCGGCGAACTTCACGAAAGCCTCGCTCGCAGCTGGCTGGGGCTCCCGCACCCCAATCACAGAGAACACGTCCCCAAAGGCTGCGTGACAAGTTTGTCCTGAAGGCTGCCCCTACTTGACCCCTTAACGGAGAAGCCAGGGATTTGTTGGGGAGAAGCAAGGCGGGGGGTGTGGCAGGCTGGAGGCCAAGGTCTGCCCGAGGTCTACGTTCCAAGGGAGATGGGTCTACACCTCAAGAAAGGTGAATCTATACCCCTAAGAGAGTTGGACCTACATCCCCAAGGAATGTAGACTCCGGTGTAGACACCTGAGTCTACACCTTGAGGAAGCTGGGTCTACATCCAAGGGAGCTGGCCCTCATTCCCCACAGCGACCAGACCATGGAGAAGGCTGGGTCAAGGTTGAAGGAGGTGAAGTTGTGTGGGGGCAGAATACTAGTCTGGGAATCTGGGCCTTAGGTCAACTCTGCCCCTAAGGAGCTGCATGACCACTTTTTCTATCTGGGCTTTGTTTTCCCAACTGCAAAACGGGGTTAACTGTAGCTGCCCTGCCCAACTAATAACAAACTTGTAGGAAACAAGATCACGAATAAGGAAGGGCCTCGTACATTGTAAGCGGCAGTACAGATAGACGGGACAGGGCCCGGAGGAGTAACTGTGCCCCACAGAAGACAAGCTGGTCTAGGGGACTTCCCTAGTGGTCCAGTGGCTGGGACTCTGCGCTTCCACTGCAGGGGGCCCAGGTTCAATCCCTGGCCGGGGAACTAAGATCCCACAAGCCGTGCGGTGCAGCCAAAAAAAAAAAAAGACTAGCTGGTCTACATGCTCCCCGCTGGCCCCATTATTGCTACACCCCAGCATCTAGACAGTGCCCAGCCCAAACCAGGCCCGAGGTCAGATGCTGCGGTGTCTGCCTGAGCATGGGCATGAGAAAGGCCCTAGGGAGGAGCTTGGCCGCACCCTCACTGTATGGGTGTAGGGGAGGTGCTGAGCCCCGAGGGTAACAAGGGTTTTTCCAGGGTCACGCAGCAGGTTTGGGGCATCCTTACCCCGGTGCGTCTGCGACAGCTCATAAAAGGCCCGTAGGAGGTTCTTGGTGTGTTCTGTCATCCCTGTGGGAGAGACCCAACCGAGGGGGCTGGGGGCACACGGTGGGGACCACACTGGCCGAGGACACGGCCTCCAAACGCCCACCCCACCCCGAGGCCCTCACTGTTCCTGGGTTTCAGACTCTTCTCGCTAGGTTTACATGTGCCATTATTTGATTTTTATGGGCATGTATTACTTTTACAATCAGAAAAAGTATGTCTTGGGCTTCCCTGGTGGTGCAGTGGTTAAGAATCCGCCTGCCAATGCAGGGGACACGGGTTCAAGCCCTGGTCCGGGAAGATCCCACATGCCACGGAGCAACTGAGCCCGTGCGCCACAACTACTGAGCCTGTGCTCTAGAGCCCGCGAGCCACAACTACCGAGCCCGCGTGCTACAACTACTGAAGCCCGCAAGCCTAGAGCCTGTGCTCCGCAACAAGAGAAGCCACGGTGACAAGCCCCCGCTCGCTGCAACTAGAGAAAGCCTGCGAGCAGCAACGAAGACCCAACACAGCCAAAAATAAATTTATTAAAAAAAAAAGAAGTATGTTTTAAGATTTTTTTTCCTTAAGAATATTTAATGGCCATGGTCCTAGAATTGCATAGGCTCGCACTCTGCCCCCACTGCCATCATCTTTAGAACAGGGCTCCAGAGCTCCACCCCAGGGCAGAGCCAGTGCCAGGCACTTTCCAGACTGGGGTACCCCACCCACCATGGGGCTGCCAGCCAGAGGGTGCGCCTGCCCACCTTTATACAGCTCGGCGGTCCGCTCCAGCTCCTCAAGCCTCTTGACAAGCCCATCTGTGGGATCAGAGAGCCACAGGGTCAGGGGAGAGACCCACAGGTCACCTGAGCCAGGCTTGGGAGGGGCAAGGTCGCCCCCAGAGGAGCAGCACAGGACGTGGTCCCAGGGAGGGGGACTTGGCACCTCAGGGTCAGCTGGGCTCACTGGTGTTTTGCAGAGAGCCTGGCATACCCAGACAAGTGGAGGTAGGCAGGGCAGCCCTCAGGATGCTCCTGAGATAAGCGCCACCCCAGCAGGCTGGGACACAGCGAAGGGGCAGAAAGGTGAAGAGGATGCCGGTACTTTCGGAAATCAGGAGTGAAAACCAGTTGGGCCGTTCCCAAGGCCAAGCCCGCGGGTGGCTCCCCACGGCCGGCAGGAGGCAGGCCCATGGCTGGCAGTCAAGGCCCTGGGACTCGTAACAACTCCCTGCTGATGGCCGAGGAGCAAGGCAGTCAGAGACAAGCAGCAGAGACGGGCCGCCTCGACAACAACTCTAAGGTAGGCTCCAAGGCAGCCCCCCCACCACCGGCCGGCTCAGAGGCGAGAGCAATCGGGGAGGGGAGAGAAACTCAGCGAGGGCTTCGAGGAGGAGCTTGCACGGGAGCGGGCCCTGGTGATCATCTTCGCTGGCTTCACAGGTAGTTTACTGAGCACCCGCTGTGTGCCGGACCCCGTTAGGCCCAGGAATGACCGTGGTGAATGAAATCTGAGTTGTGCCCTCAAGGCTTATAGTCCAGCAGCGACAGTGGCCAGGCCACGACGGGCAGGGACAGTAAGGGCTGTAAGCTGAGGGGCAGGGGCAGTTGCCTCACCTCAAGGGCTCAAAACGAGAGCAACTGGATTGCCAGGGAGGAGGCCGCATTCCAGATCGGGGTGGGTGGGACTCCCACCAGCAGCGAGTGGCACCGTCCTCCACTCCGACAGGGCTGAGGTCCACCCCCAACTCCCCACTGGGGGCACCAGCAGCAAATGCAGGGCAGGGCCCATGTCGGTGGCTTCCTTGCCCGGCACCTCCTAGACGGGGCCTGGCCTTACTGAGTGCCCTCCCCGCAGCTCAGTCCTTCTTCCACATGAGCCTTGGAGGCAGAGACTACTTTGCTCATCTTATAGAGAAAATCGAGGGACAGAGAGGTAAAGCAACTTGCCTAAAGGCACACAGTGAGGGCTGTGCAGGCTGGGGTGCCCTCTGCCCCCCAGGCTCCTGTGCTGACCTGGGCCAGGGTTTTCAGAGTGGCAGGAGAGAAGGGGAGTAGCAGAAGCCGGGCCTGGGCCTTTCTCTGGGCAGAGAAGGCGGCTGTGTGTTGGGCTGTCAGGGAGGAAGGCCCGGGCTCTGGGGGCTGGAAGGGAGCGCCTCGGAGGTCTTCAGGAGGCTTCGGCCACTGGGCTGGCCTCCAGGCCCTGGCTCCCCAGAGCCTTGGCCCCTGGCCAGCCTGACAGGGAAGGAGCCACGTAAGCGCCATGCTGTTGTTTTTAGCTGGGTCATGGGACATCATGACAGCTTCAATTTTAGAAACCCTATTTAAGGCCGGGGAAATTGCAAGGTCTGGGGGGAAAAACACAACAACCAGTTCTAATTTCATCCCAACGCATGGTAACTACAGTAACAGGGATTTATAGACACCAAGAAGCTGGAAATAGCAGCCGCCACTTTTGTACCCCATTTGGAACAAGCTCAGACCCCCCTCCCCTGCATCCCAGCCAATAAAGCCCAGTGTGCCCAGCTGAGCCTACAATGTACGTAAGTATTTATATCTGTCCCCACACGTACACAGCAGAGCTGCTGCTATTTATAAACTCAGGCTGGTGACAGCAGGAGCAGGACCGAGTGCTTTACCGGCCCCCTGGGGAGAGAGCGTGTGTGTGTGTGTGTGTGTGTGTGTGTGCGCGCGCGCACATGCGTGGGCGCGAATGTGCGTGTACGCGGTTTTCCCCCAGCCCTAGGCGGGCAGCCACCTCCAGCCCTGGGATGCGGGCAGCAGCGCCACCTCCTGGAGAGAGGCGGGGCAGAGCCGGCAGTGTGGGAGCAGCGCAGTGCATGCTGGGGTGACAAGAGGGCACAGGGTGGAACTGGGCTGGCGTGAGGCGGTGGGGGGGAGGCCTTGGCTGCGTGAGAGCAGCTGGGGGCAGTGGCGAAGGCACCAGCTTGGGGAGCTGGAGGGAGGCACCTCCCCACCATGAATTTGTCTCATCTGTGACCTGGGCCTGTGAACCCTTGCTGGGGAATGGAAGACACTGGCTGTAAGATGCCTACGCTGACTACTGTGAATGCTCTGGGAGCGGGAGAGGCCTCCAAGGATGCAGCCTGGTGGCCAGCCATGGTGCCCCTGCCCCTGAGGCCTGGGCCTGAGTCCCCCGGGACCGAGGGTCAGGGGGTGGAAGGAGGGGACTCACCATTGCACAGGATGGCCCGGCTCAGGCCCAGAGCATCTGCGGTCCCCGAACTCATGTTCTCAACCAGCCGATGCTTCACCTTCTTCAACACTGGGACCAGGTGAGAAAGGGACTCAGTGAGGTAGAGTCTGGGCCCCCAGGCCATCCCCGCCCCATCGCGACTCACTGGGAGCGACACTAGGGGCAGAAGGGGCTGAACCGGGGTTTGGCGCGTGGGTGACTGTGAAGTAGGGAGGGTCCCAGTGAGGGATTCTGGGCCCCCGCCCTGTTCACTCTCTACCTGAGGGAGGCGCTGGGAGCCTGGAAGGGTAAATATGTAAAGCGCTTAACCAAGGGCCTGGCACTCAAAGTGGCTACTGGCTACCACTGAGAGCCCAGAGCTGCCCAGGCTTGATACCAGCTGACAGGCCGACCGCGGAGAACCTCTCCTCCGTCTCTCCTCCGCTTCCGGGAGCAGAGGCACCATCAGTGACAACTGGCATCAGGCTCCAGACTCGGTTGCTGCACACGTGGTCACATACTCGGTCCCTGGAAGGGGACTAGGATGCGACCAGAGGGTTTTAGAGGAAGAACCTCCAGGACAGACCTGATCGGCCCTTAGCCTCTTTCCTTAAAAACCAGGAGGAGGCTGTGGCCCAAGGGTGTAGGAAAAGGGTGCTGGATCCCAGAGCCAAGAGATCTGGGTGTGCCTTCACCCAGGGGACACAGCGTCTCTCTGGATCTCGGGCCTTGATCTGGAATGAAGTGTCTGGCCCAGAGGACCCTGAAGCTTCTGTCCAGCTCTTGAGCCTTGCAGCTTCCACAGAACCAAGGCCCAGACCCCCTAGCAGGAGGCGACATGTCCCAGGGCATGCTATGGGCAGAAGGGCTGGCTTCTGCCCCAAAGCTGAGGTCCAGTTCAGACCCTGAGCCTTTCTGGGAGCAGGTGCGTAGAAGGGGCCAGGGCTGAGGAGGGGTATGCAGGTGGGCATGAGGTACCAGGCCAGGGCTGGGCTGCCCTCCCTTTCAGAAGGGTGAGGGACTGGGCCTGGTGAGCTGGAGGGCTGCCCTACAAAGGACAACCCTAGGGCAGCAAGGTCCTAGAGGAGGTGGCTGGGGGAAGGTGGGTAAAACACAGGGCAGGGAGAAACCAGGGACAGGTTCCTGGGACCAGCTGCAGGGGGAGCACCCCTGGGTCCTCCCAGGCCCTTTGGGTCGGCTTGGTCAGAAGAGTCAGAGACCACATCCATGTGAGTACTGACGCATGGCCGTAAGGAGGCAGAACGGGGCCTTATGGGCCCTGGACGCCACCGCCGCAGCTCGGCTTACCGATGTCCAGGGACATGCCCTGCTTGGGGTCCGCCTGAAGCTTGTTGTAGTGGAGAGTCACCTCCCCCTGGAAAAGCAGGACGAGCAGAGTGGTGACGGAGTCCCCCGGACCCCAAGCCCCTTCCCGGGAGAGGCCCGTTTTCACTGGAGTTTGTGGTCATGAAAAAATCCTGAGCCCTGGAAAAAGGTCCCTCCTTCTCTCACCACCCGCCAAGCCCTGGAGAATCAGCAGGGACAGGGGCAGACAAGGTCCCTGTTGACACTGAGCTCGCAGCCTGGCGATCTCTGATGTCCTGTGCCCCTGCCACCCCCATGCCACGGCCACACTCCAAAGCTCTGCGACATCATTCTTCCTGACACACAGAGGATCTTCTCCCGCGCTCTAAACCATCCCCATCCTCCCTCCATTCGCTCCACAAACTGTCCCAGTACATTCTCTGTGCCTGGTGCTGGGATGGAGGAAGCAGGTGCAGGGTCAGCCCCAGCCCCCAAGGGCCTGAGGCCAGCAAGGGAGGCCGATGCAATTCAGGGAAATTACATGAATTGCAGTCTAGTGACTGGAAGAGAGGTGGCGCTCCTCCTGAGAAGCCTCCCCTGACCACGTGAGGCCACCCAGGTCACTCTCTCTCGTTCTCGAAATCCTAAGACCTCTGAACTTGGGACAGAATCCATTCAAATGCAAAACAGGATTTCAAGATTGCCTCCTAAGTGACCCCCAGCAGTGGATCAGGGGTAGATGCAAAAGGCTCTCGGGCTGCAGCACAGTGCGTGGAGAGCAGCTGTGGGGAAAGGAAGGAGCGCTGCGGCGGCAGTCAGACCTGGGCTCTGGTCCAGCTGTGCGACCACGAGCAAATCCTCCCCCCCACTCTGGGCACCAGTAAAGTAGGGGCCGTATCTCTGCGTGGCACCCAGACGTGGGAGCTGGGGAGTCCCTGCGCAATGGCAAGGCTGTGCTCACACACCGAAAGCTCCTGTTCTCGTGGGCAACGTGAGGGGCTGGCGCGACACAGGCCTGGGAGGACGAGGAGGGTTCTGCTGAGTAGGGATGGGGGGATGAGGGAGGGGATCCAGAGGGGGCACATGCACCCCACTTCTGTGCCAGAATGAAACACGGTACAGAGGACACGGAGGACGGATGGGAGGTGAGGAGAGGTTTGGATGGATGGGGTGAGGGAGCTCAAACTCTCGGCCAAGCTCAACACACAGCTGGGACGCTTGACTCTCAGACTTTTAAGTCATCCTGCGGCTTTGCACCCCCTTCACTGTTTTGGTTTCCCAAGAGCTACTAGCAGCAAAAATCTCTAGGAAATGGCAAAAGGGCTGCATGCTTCCGGGACTGGCCAGAATGCTCCCTGCCATTCAGGGAGGGAGGGGCCCTGCAGGGAGAGGCCTTGGCCTGGAGCAGCGGGGGCAGGGAGGGGGAAGCCGGGAACAGGCAGAGTGCAGAACAGGAGACCATCCGCTGGACCAGGAGCTGCCCCAGGGCCCAGGGGACTGAAAGTTCCTACAGGGACGGGGGTTGTAGGGAGGGGTCCCTCTTTCCCTCTTACAACTTCCTGGGCCCAGCATGGCCCAGTGGACATTTACTGGATGTCTACTGACCCAGGTAGCTTCACCTCAGACTTCCAGCTTCGGCTCCAGCCCTGACTGGGGACGCACTGGCCCGCCCTGAGGAGTGGTTCCGTCTGACAGCTCCCCTTGGAGCTCGAGGACGGGGACCTTTCAGTCCTGGTGCCCACTCTCTCACCAAGGCCCAGCACAAGTCCTGGATCATAAATAGTATCTACTGAATGAACACGGAGCCGGGATGTGACCCAGACCCTGATGCACCGAGGAGGGAGCTGTGAAAGGGCCAGTCCCCCCTTCCAGGCCCTCTGGCAGGCTGGAGCTCCCGCAGCAGCCCTTACCTTCACCTCCTGAATCATCTTGGCCACCTCCACCTTAGTTTTTCCTTTGATTGACCTGCCATTGACCCCGGTGATCTCATCGCCAGCTGCCACAGTGCCGTCCAGCGCGGCTGGGGTGTTGTCAAACACCTGTGGGTGCATAAGGGGGGGCGGGTCGGGGAGAAAAGGAAAGCTGGGAAGAAACCTGGTGGGGGACAGTCATTCCCTCCACCCCAACCGGCACCCGGCTCCGTCCTGGTCTCTGCCCTCTATCCCTTAAGTGGTGCTGGAGAAGGGCAAGGGGAGACAGCACCCTAACAGCCAGAAACGAGTGACCCACATTCTTGGGGGAGGGGAAGGGGGAACTGGAGGTAAATGCGACCGATGAGACTTCCCTCTTCTGGTATCAAATACACAAAACCTTACACGACCACAGGAGTGTTTGCTCCTCCCAAGCCATTTCTTGAGATTTTTTTCCAACAACACTGCACTGAGCTGACTCAGAGCCCCAAGGCACCACTTATCAGTCCCTGCACTTCATCTCTGTCTCCAAGGAGCAAGGGCCCCGCCACACGTGAGCCCCTTCTCCCAAGATGACCCCTAACACAGGGTCTGCACTCACTGGCTGAGTGCAGCTGAATGTGTCTGTTAAAGGACAGATGTATGGGGGACGCTCGGGGCGAGGGGCGAGCAGGCTACACAAGTGTATGCGGAGACGGACCCAAGAATACAAAAGTCACATCAGGCAAAAACCGCCAGGAGAGACGCCAAAATTATTAGCTGTCTCCCCTATACCTTATCTTTAGTTTCCAAGTTTTCTATGCAAAGCACGTAGAAAGAATATTTCATGATGTTTCATATACGTTAATATTATAAGAAAAAAATGAAATAATTAAGACAAACGTTTCTTTCTGCTACCTTCCAGAATCACAATAAAAACATCATAATTATTTGAAAAAGAATGGTAAAGGAGATCACAACAATAAAAGATATACAGCCATTTCTGGAAGATGGAACAGCGGGGATCCAAGGGCCTGCAGAGGGGGTTGATGAAAGAGAGCTAGTCTTTGCTGGAAACTGCCGGCAGGCCAGGAAACAGACCTCTGGAAACATCCATAGGTGGGTGGAAGGCAAGGCAGAAAGTAGGGGGACAGACTCAACTCCAGGCTCCCTCCCCACCGACACAACCCTCCATGACCCCTTCTCTAGGGAACACGGAGGACACGGAACGCCACCACCTCAGCGCCGGCCACTGGCCTCCCTGCCCACATCCTGCTGGAGCTTCAGCAGCGGACATTTCCCAGACCGTTGCGGGTTTTGGCAGACAATCTGCAATGAAGCCTCTGGGCCCCCCGAAGCAGCCGCAGGGATTAAGGCGGGGGGGCGCGGGCAGGGACCAGCATTTCTAGAGTCTTCAGGCAGTGCCATCTGGTACAGCAGGAGAGCACATGGATGCTTTGGAGCCTGTCAGGTCTGCTTTCTAACTTGGCCTCTACCACTTAGCCGGCTAGGGACCTGGGCCAGGAGCCTGGGTCTGCTCACCTATAAAACCACACGAGGGCTTCCCTCGTGGCGCAGCGGTTAAGAATCCCCCTGCCAATGCAGGGCACACGGGTTCGAGCCCTGGTCCGGGAAGATCCCACATGCTGCAGAGCAACTAAGCCCGTGTGCCACAACTACTGAGCCCATGTGCCACAACTACTGAAGCTGGCGTGCCTGAGCCCGTGCTCCGCAACAAGAGAAACCACCGCAATGAGAGGCCCATGCACCACAAGGAAGAGTAGCCCCCGCTCGCCGCAACTAGAGAAAGCCCGTGTGTAGCAGCGAAGACCAAACAGAGCCAAAAATAAATAAGTAAATAAATAAATTTTAAAAATAATAATAAACTATACGGGAGGATGTGCAGAGGTCATATGCAAACACGATGCCATTTAAAAAGAAAGACAAAAAAACAGCAGTTACTATGCTCCGAGCTCTCTGAGGGCGGGGTCTCTGTTTTCTTGCTTTCTTATCTCTAGTGGCTACGAAAGAGCCTGGCCAGGCCCTCAGAAAATATTTCCCGAACATAATATCTGTTGTACTGATACTGATTTAACCAAAATTGACACGATATCTATGTTGGGAAGATAGATAGATAGGTTTTGGAAGAAAGCTAAATTTTTAGCTCCTAGACTGAGAGAAGCTGACAGATGTTTATAAGCAATAGAACAAAAACTAACAGGCTAAGCATCTTACTGAGGAAAATGGGACCTCATACCTGAATCAACAGCTAAAAGGGTGGGAAGCGGTGTTGCTTCTGGAATTGGGGTGGGGGAAGGGCGGTGAGAAGGCGTCGAGCAGAGGGGATTGCTTATTTGACACTAGCCTTTTAGTACTCTTGACTTGTTCAAAGCAAGTCAGATAGCCTTTGATTAAAAATAAAATTGACTTTTGAGAAAAATCAATTCTATTATTTTATAATCACAGTTCATATTAAGAACAAACCTGGCCCCCCACAGGTGGTGAGGGGGAGATGGCAAGGAGGCCAGGTCTGGGGGAGGCCTCCCTAACACCTCCTGGGCCAGAGGAGGCCAAAGCGCTTGTAAAGGCCACACCCTAAGCAGGCAAGACCAGATCCAGGGAATCTCCATCTTCTAGGCCTTAGAAGTGACTCTTTCGCAAGATCCTCAGAGAAACTGCAGTTTCCCATCTGCCACCAATGGCTACATAGCTGAGAAGGTTAAAACATAGCTGGAATCCAGGTCAAGTTTATGTCTGAGGGGGGCAAGCTTCCTTCCAAGGCTACAGAAAGATCACTGACTCTGACCAGCCACATAATAAACGAGGCCTGTCCCCATTCCTGCGTCACAGCTGACAGAATATCACCAGGGCAGCCCTTCTTATAAGGACCACAGAATTGTTCAGTATCGCTGGCAGATCATCTGGGAAAGTGAACTGTCATAAAAATAATCGCAACTGCTATCGAGGGAGTGCTGCTTAAGGGCCGGACATTGTGTGATGTCATTTTGTTTAATCTTCACAACAACCCAAAGATGCCCAGATCTATATATTTTATATCCCCATTTTCCAGGTGAGGAAACTGAGGCCCAGAGGGCTTAAGTAACTAGTTAATAAGCAGGGAAGCTTGCACTTGGACTCAGGCCATTATTATTTCATAGTCTTAGTCTTTCCATTATGCTTCACTTGTGTTAGTACCAAAGGCTGATGACTTTATTGATTCACTGATGACATTTTTATTGAAGGTCCGCTATTTGCCAGGCATTGTACAAGGTGCTGACTGCAGTGAAAAAGCAAACTGGGATCCTGACCTCATAGTGCAAAGAGTCTGGAAAAGAAGTTAGATACAGAACTAATGAGCAAATCCATGAGTACAGATGGTGATAAGTGCTGAGAAGGAAAAGAACAGACTGAAATGATAGAGGAAAACAAGGGCGGACCTACTGACAGTGGGTGTTCAGGGAAGCCCCTCTGAAGAGAATGAGGAGTCAGCTGTGCAGAGGGGAGAAATGAACCTTTGTCACGCCCAAGTAGGGAGGTGGCTCGCCCCCTCCAGCACCTCCCTTCCACCTCCAAAGCACTCAATACCTGGACAATATACAGGCAGGGACAGTACTGGGCTCCTCCTCCAATGCTGATCCCAATCAGGTTCTGAGCATCCTTCTGCAAGGTCACCTTCCCAGGTACAGTAGGGATTCCGCTGGAGAGAGAAGCACGTGCAGCTGAGTCCCCTGGAGAAAGGATGACTGGAGGGGACGGGGACAGACAGGCCTTCTAAAACTCCCAAGAGCCTCCAAGTGCTGCACAGCCTTTTCTCTTTCTCACTTGGCCAAAAAGACAGCATTTTGTGCTGGAACGTCACAGAGCTCTTAGAGCCATGCTGATAGGGGATCAAATCCCAATTCAGCCATTTATCAGCTGTGGGACTTGGGTAAGTAAGTCACCCACTCTGCATCTCAGTTTCCTCATCCATAAAATGGTATGGATAAAAAATGGCCACTTTATCAAAGTTCTTGGAAGAAAGTACATGGAAGGCACTTAACACCACCCCAGCCCAGAGCAGGCACTCCGTAAAAATAGGTCCCCCTTCCCTTTCCTTCATTCTCTCTCTAAGATTTGAGTCAGACTCTATCCTTGTCACCTTCTCAGGCACATATGGAACATAACAGCCACCTCCTCCAGGAAGCCTTCTCCTGTTAAGCTATCCATCACCCATCTGTCAATTGCTGTACTCAATTACCTCTCAGTTTTCACTATACATTAGCACTTATTTATGTTTTGTGGTAAATATTCTCATTTATTCTCTTATTCACTTGATAAACATTTGCTAACAACTTATTGATGCTGAAGACACAGAAAGGCATTGGACCCACTCCTTGCTCTGCGGGAGTATATATTCTATTAAGGAAACTAACTTAATTTTTGAAAATCTGCCCCACTGATCATCTACGCTGGGGAGGAAAGTATGTTTATGATATTCCTGTTCATCCTTCAAAATGTGGCTCAACTGTCACCTCCTCTATGAAGCCTTCCCTGAACACCCCAGAAAAGGCACTGCTTGGCCTGCTCGGTTCTCCTCGTAGCCAGGTCACTCTCCATTAGCACCCTTATGGCCCTGAACTGTATTTATCCATCAATGTGTCCACAGCCCCCTACAGATGGTGAGCTCCTAGAAGGGCAGGATTCATTTCTGCTACAGTACGAGACCTAATCTGCTGAGAAGCAAGGGTCTGTGGAACTGGTAAGTCCAGGCACCTGAGAGACCTGGGGCTCCTGCACTAGTGGGACGTGGGGTAACAACATACTCACAGTTTATCCTCCTCGATGTCATAATCCAAGTCTGCAAACATGGTTCCGAGAGTTTCAGTGGGCTGGCTAACTGCCCAGCTCGGCAGGGGAATGGGGAACTGGATCCGGGAAAGAAAAGAGCTTAGAGCTTAGGGAACCAGTGCCTAAATGCCAACCCCAACCCCAACCCCGGCGATCTGGGAGAGCCGGGCCCTCCCACTCCCCTCCGGACGATGGGGGTAGTCCCCGGGGTGGGGGGTGGGTAGGTGATTCTTACTAGGTACAGGGGGGACTCCAGGCCAGGGCGGGGCCTCAGATTCCAGAGCCCGCCCCACGGGTCTCCAGGCCCTTGGGAGCTCGCCTCTGTCGCTCACCGGAAGCGTCAGTACCACAGCCGGGTCCGGGCCAGGCTGGCACCTGAACCCACCTGCCGTTCCACCTGTCGGCGGCCGCGACTGTCGCGTCACTTCCGGGGGGCCGCGGAAGTCCCGTCTTCCCGCACTGGGTATTTGCCTGGGTCCCTACAGGCAACCCTTCCCTCCCTGCCTCCCGGGGTTCCCAGAACAAGGAAGGAGAACAAGTATTGACGGAAGGTCCCCTTTAGCATGAAAAAGCGGAAAGAGAGGAAACGTCCGGACAGGCCGACGGCGCTCAACCCCGCCCCTTGCCCTGTGGCCGCCGCCATCTTGGTAAGGTCAGGGTTCTTCCCAGCTTCCTCAGCGGGACGCCGGGGGACCAAGCTGCCTGGCTGGTTGCCGTGGCAACGGAAGCATCCTTAGGCGGGGAGACCTCCAGAGAAGTTCAGTGGACTACAAACCCCGACACTTTCCCTTTCACATTTTCAGCACCCCGTCCTAGGGTGCCGTCACTCCTCTACTAGAATGACAGTGTCCGAGCTGGAAGGATACTTCGAGATGCCAGCCTAATAGGAGTTTTGCAGGCGAGGAAACTAAGCGCCAGAGAGGGGAAGAGAGTCTAGAGCCACTCACAGTTAATATAAGATCCAGATCTCAACCCTGAGACTCCTGCCACCTAGTTCAGTGCCCGTCTTAACACCTGTGGTCAGTGGCTCTGCTATTGACAGATTGGATTCCCTTCCCTTTCCTTTACGAGCCTCCTTTCTCCAAATGCAAACTAAGAGCACTGAGGCTGAGGCTTTCCGTGATATGTAGTGAAAGACTCCTCACACCCCCGCTCCTTCCTTAGTCTTGAGCAGCTCCCCTGGGGTCCCCTTGAGAGTAACAGCCCCTATGTACTTGAGGCTCAGGGAAAGCCATCAGTGCTTCCCAGCCGAAGGGTCCAAATCTCATCTCTCCAGCAACCTCTGCTGCCACTGGTATGGTGTAAAGTAAGTTCCCCGGGGCGGGTTGGTACTCCCAGAGACCCAGCGCTGGCATCTGCCTCATCCAGGCAGCATGGGCCCAGGCCTGTCCAGCTTCCTCCCAGGGGCAGCAGAGGAAGGAGAAATGCAGAAGGATGATTATCCACATATCCCATGGCCTGATGGGAGCTGCACCCCACCCCCTCCTTAGGGAACTGTCTGAGTTTCAGCAGTTGTGCAGAACGCCACAACAGCGACGACTTTCCCATGTACCCACTGCTCCGCTGTTCAGATCACTTTCACAGGATTTCAAAGTTCACCTCGGCCCTGTGAGAGGAGAACAAGTATTGTCAGCCACATTGTGCAGGTAAGGAAACTGAGGCTCAGAGAGGCACTTCCCCTTGTCTCCCACGTGGTCAGCGGCAGAGCTAGGGCTGGGACCTCCAAGCCCTGTTTGCAGGCCAGAATTTCGACTCTAAAAAATCAGCAGTCTCCAAACCCAGATAATTTAACATGGACTGGGGTTCTTCCACCTCACAGTAGCCCTAGATCAAGCCCAGATGCTGCCATCTTGTAGCTAGGGGATCTTGGGCAAGTCACTACCTGACTCTGAGCTTCAGATATCTGTAGACTGGGGAAAATGACTCTCCCAAAGATCAAGATAAAAAGGAGAAACAGGTATGAGTGCTTTGTAAACAATTCACATAACACAGATGTCCCTCAAGCCTCCTGACCACCCCCCACCCAGCCCACTCCAGTCCCTCTCCCCAGGTGAGGGCAAGATGCCCAGCCTCCTCTTTTCTTCCTTGTTCTCCCCATCTCCCAGGCCCAGCTCTAATCCACCTCTCGAAGGCAGAAGTAGTACTGCTATGAACATAGGGGTACATGTATCTTTTTGGATTATAGTTTTGTCTGGATATATGCCCAGGAGTGGGATTGCTGGATCATATGGTAATTCTATTTTTAGTTTTCTGAGGAACCTCCATACTGTTCTCCATAGTGGCTGCACCAACTTACATTCCCACCAAGAGTGCAGGAGAGTTCCCTTTACTCCACACCTTCTCCAGCATTTGTTATTTGTAGACTTTTTAATGACATCAAAGGTTTTTATTGTCATTCCTCATTATAATCATTTTGCCCAACTACTTCAGAGGGCAGGGCTGATGGCACACTTCGAGGACCTTAGGATGCTCGGGCCCCTGCCTCAGATTCGCCTGGGAAGTAGCTCACATGTAGGCTCCTGGGCTCTGTCTCAGACCTATTGGATCAGAGTCTCCGGGGAAAGGGGGAATCTTGGAGGCTGCATTTTCACAAAGCTCCATAGGTGGCTTCAATGTCTCCTGCAGTTTGAGGACCACTGTGTCACAGGCTCAGAATGTACAGTGTCTGTGCATCCTCAGGGTGGGCCTGTTCAGCTACACCAACGATCCCTGCCCTGGGGGCCTCACCACCTAGGAGGAGCCCAGGATGTTTTGTGGGCCCATAGGAGGGGCTTCTGCCCAGGACAAAGGCCAGGGAAGGGTTCCTGGAGGAACTGACATCTTAGCTGAGTCTTGAAGGAGGTGCTGGTGGGACCCGGGTCAAGAAGAGGGGCAGGGTGACCCAGGCAGAGGACATAGCTGGTGCAGGCGACAGTGGGTACAAGGCACAGTCCCCTGTCCTCAGAGAATCACAGTGTGGCAGGGGAGACAGACAGTGGGGCCAGTGACAGGCATGATCAGGCTACCAAGTCCTGGCCAGAGCACAGGGAGAACTACCCCTCCCCCTCCTGCTGCTCCAGAGTCCATCCAGGCAGGAGGGTGATCCCTGGCCTGGCCCGGCCACTGAAAGCTGTGTGACCCCAGGCAAGTCCTCTCTGGGCCTAGGTCTCCTCCAAGATTCTAACCTTTGGGTTCTGAGCCTCAGATTCAATCAGGAAAAGCTTGCCCCCCCCCACAATCCCATATTCCTGGGGAAGTGCTGCCACCCAGTGGCCATTGGGAGAAAAACTTCCTGGGGCACCGGAGTCCCCACCCCCCACCATTCCTGTCGCTATCACTGCCCCACCTATCTCAGGGCTGGCTGGGGAGTCTTTGGAGTCTGTGGACAATGGGTGCTGAGCTGTGCCTGACGTGCCCACCCCTCAGTGCTGCCATGGCCCCAGAACAAGGCCTGACTCCTTACTGACTCACCCCTGGCCTCATGGGCCCTTGTAAAAGTCAAGGAACCAGGGGTGGGTGGGTGGAATTCAGTTCAATTCATCATTAGCATAGAGATTTAGAGCATGGGTTATTTTTTCATTTTTTTTATTTATTTTATTTATTTATTTATTTTTGGTTGCGTTGGGTCTTCCTTGCTGCATGCGTGCTTTCTTTAGTTGCGGCAAGCGGAGGCTACTCTTCGTTGCGGAGCACGGGCTCTAGGCACGCGGGCTTCTGTAGTTGTGGCTCGTGGGCTCTAGAGCACAGGCTCAGTAGTTGTGGCACACGGGCTTCGCTGCTCCACGGCATGTGGGAACTTTCCGGACCAGGGCTTGAACCCTTGTGCCCTGCATTGGCAGGCGGATTCTTAACCACTGCGCCACCAGGGAAGCCCAGAGCATGGGGTTTTTAAAGCAAACAGATAATAGCAGTAATACTAGAAGCTAACACGTATTGGCCATTTCCACATCAGGGGGCAAGAAAAGCAAGGTCCTGCCCTGCCAGAGGTCACATGAGTGGGAGTGGCAGGCATTGACCCAGGTAACATTCCCCACTTCAGAGCACTGGGCAAGACCCCAAAATAAAAGGGGAGCCCAATGGGAAAGGGTGTAACTGGACTTGTGGGAGCTGGTGGATGGGCTGGACAGAGCACTGGCTCCATGGCAGCTGTGTGACCCCAGAAATGTCCCTTGACCTCTCTAAGCCTTAGTCTCCATGGGTAAAATGGGTATCATAAGAGCCTGAGTGCTGATTTTAAATTTAAGTCAGACCATGACACCCCCTGCCCAAACCCCACTAATGTCTTTCCATCACAGGCAGAATAAAGTTCAGGTCCTTAGCTAGCAATCTGGGCCTGGCTGCTTCTCCCTGTTCACATTCTGTTCAGGGCCTCTGGCGGCTTGCTGTTCGTGGAACATGCTGGAATAAACCTGAGGGCCTTTACTCTTGTAGCTCCCTCTGCCTGGAACATTCTTCCCCCGGGTATGCTACTCCCTCACTTCATCCTCATCTCTACTTCCCTGTTACCTTGTCGCTTTCTCCAGGAAGCCCTCGATGAGCACCAGCTAAAGCACAGCCCTTGGCTAGTCTCTTTCAGAACATCCATTCATCTCCCACCTGACATGGTGCACAGTTTGGGTTATGCATTTGCTTGCTTGTTAACTGGCTTCTTGTCTTTCTCTCCAAATTGCAAGTTCCCTGAGGGCAGGAACCTGGCCTGTTTCGGTCACACCTCTATCGCCAGCACTTAGCATGGCGCCTGGCAAGTAGTACATTCAATGCATACCTGATGAATGAATGAATGAATGAAAAACTGTGTCACTAGGATCCCAGAGACCAGGCAGTGGTCAGAGGTAGAGGAGGTCTCCAATTTCAGAATCAGAACCCCAGACCCTATCAGCCTGGCACTGAGGCGCCGCAGGAGACTAGCAGAGGGCGGATAGGACAGTCAGATCTGTGCGTTGGCTGGAGTGCACGGGCCACTAGCGGCAGCTTGAGGGAGCCAGAGACGCCTGTCGTGGAGGCGGGGGCATCGCCTCCCCCTCCCGGAGTCTGAAGCGAGGTGGGGAATCAGACTGCAGGGGTGGCCCGACTGGGAAGCTGGGCTGGGGAGGCAGAAGGGAGCCCTGGTCTGGTGGGGGCCTGATCCCCCTAGGGACAAGGAAACCTCTCCCACTAGGGCGGCAGTGGGTGGGCAGGGGGTTAGATTGCATCCTTCCAGAGGCCCGTTCCTAGCTTTGAGGGAGCCATGGCCCTCACTCCATGGGCAGCTCTCACCTTTCTTCTCTACCTGCCTCCTCCAATCGGCTGCCTCTGGCCAGAGGTGAGATGTGGGCTCCCGTGGGGCCCCGAGTTCCCCCAGCCACCCCCAAAGCAGCTCTATTCCTAGTTCTGCTTGGCATGTAATGGGCTGACCCCTGACCTTCCCCTCTCGCCCCCGCCTAGTGCTCTGCCCCCCGGGTTAGGTCAGTGATGAAAGCCAGTGGGAGCCCAGGGGGCAGAGGGAGGCGGACAGTGCCTGATTGTCCCCGCCCCGGCAGCGCAGCCGTGCTGGCTGCTGAGGGACGGACTTTTGCTCTCTCACTCTTTCTCTCCCCCTCTCTCCCCTTCTCTGTCTCTCCCTCTCTGTCATTCTCTCTCTTTCTCTTTCTCCAGGTCAGGGATTCTCAGTCTCAAGTGGGAAGTTAATACCTATGTAGTTCCAGGAACACCCCCCAGAGATTATATGAATCATCAGGTTCAGCACGGGGGCCCATGATTCAGACACGGGGCTGGGAGGTCTGGTAGGACCCCACTTTGGAAAGAGACTGGGACCAGAGCCAGAAGACCTTGGGCATCCCTGGCCCTCTTTGAGTTCCACCAAGTGTGAAATGGCATCTTGGGATGCTAAGAGCAAAGCCAGCCCCACAGGAAGGTGTGGGGATGGCATGTGACACAGCTGTGACTGTGTCTTCTCCTTCTTTCCCCTCTGACCTGCCCCCCACCCCGCCCTCAGGATCCATACGTGTCAGGTCTGTGTCAGGCTCTCTGTTCTGTCCCATCGGTCTAGCTGTCCATCTTTCTCCAATAAATACCACACTGGCCAAATTACTAGAGCTTTATAATAAGCCTGGCTAGTTGGCAAGTGCCCCTACCTCATTCTTCAGGAGTATCTCAGCTATTCTTTTTTTTTTTTTTGCGGTACACAGGCCTCTCACTGTTGTGGCCTCTCCCGTTGCGGAGCACAGGTTACGGACGCGCAGGCTCAGCAGCCATGGCTCACGGGCGCAGCCTCTCCGCGGCATGTGGGATCTTCCCGGACCGGGGTGCGAACCCGTGTCCCCCGCATTGGCAGGAGGACTCTCAACCACTGCGCCACCAGGGAAGCCCCTCTCAACTATTCTTAGTGCTCTGCCCTTTCTTACTGCTTTTAGAATCAGCTTGACAAGCACTACCAAAACCCTGTTGCTGTTTGATCAGGACTGAGCTGAATCTAGACATTAATTTGGGAAGAGCTGATATCCTTAAGATATTGAATCTCCTTAAGCAAGTTAGTGGCTGTCTCTCTGCGTTTCTTTTAGTTTCTTTATTTTACTTCTTATTAAGGAAAGTTTCAAATGCACAAGATTAGACCAAAAAAAGGATAATGAAGCTCTTTTTACCCAGCACCAAGCCTTACCAATTAAACCTCTCAGCCACTGTATCTTCAGCCATAATCCTGCCCACTCCCATCCCAGCATTTATTTTTTTTCCAGCCAATCTTTGAGGTCCTCATTAATGTCTGCCAGTAATTTTTTTGTCTTACTTTTTGTTTTCAAAGAATTATAGATTGACAGGAAGTTGCAAAAATAGTACAGTTTCCCCCAAAGGTGACATCTTACATAACCATGGCACTTTACCCAAACCAGGAAATTGACATTGGTACCATCCACAGACCTTGTTCAGATTTCACTAGTTTTCCATGCATTCCTCTGTGTGTGTGTGTGTGTGTGTGTGTGTGTAGGTCCATATGCAATTTCATCAACTGCGTGAATTCATATAATCACCACCAAAATCAAGATACAGAACTCTGTCCCACAAGACCCCTCATGCTACTCATTTATAGCAACACCCATCCCCCCCCTTCCCCTCCCCAACTCCAGTCGGTAATCTGTGCTCCATCTCTACAATGTTGTTTTGAGAACGTCACCCCACAGCATGCAACCTTTCGAGATAGTTCCTTTCACTCAGCGTAATTCCCTTGAGCTCCGTCCAGATCCTCACATGTATTGATTGTTAACTCTTTTTTATTGCCAAGTAGTGTTCTGTGGTCTGGAGGTACCAGTTTGTTTAATCATTCACTCACTGAAAGGCATTTAGTTTGCTTCCAATTTTTAACTATTACCAATAAAGCTGCCGTGTACAATCATGTACATATATCATTGTGGATGTGAGCTTTTGTTTCTCTATAATAAATGCCCAGAAGTGGGTCACATGGTTAGAAGATATTTTCTTTTTTAAGAAACTACCAAACTATTTTCCAGCGTGGCTATACGTCAGTAATATTTTACGCTTTTCTCTATAAATATTTTCTTATATTTAATTTCTGTTATTATCGTAAGTGGAGGACTTTTTAAAATTATATTTTGTTTTCTCTGTTGTTTATAAATGCAATTACTTTTTATTGATATGATTTACACACTAGAAAATCCAGCAAGTGTACAATTCAGTTTATATTCACAAGGTTGTACAACCGCCACCTCTATCTAATTTCAGAATATTTTCATCACCCCAAAAAAGAAACATATCCGTTAGTGGTCACTCCCCATCTCCCCCCTCTCCCCTGCCCCTGGCAACTATTAAGCTACTTTCCGTTGCTATGGATGTGCCTATTCTAGGTGTTTCATAGCAATGGAATCATAATATGTGGCCTTTTGTGTCTGGCTTCTTTCCCGTAGCGTCGTGTTTTCAGGGTTCATCCATCCACATGTTGTAGCTGCAATTTTTTAAAAATTAATTAATGTATTTATTTTGGCTGTGCCAGGTCTTAGTTGTGGCACGTGGGATCTTTGCTGCGACATGTTTAGTTGTGGCGTGTGGGATCTAGTTCCCCGACCTGGGTTTGAACTCGGCCCCCTGCATTGGGAGCGCGGAGTCTTACCCACTGGACCGCCAGGGAAGTCCCTGCAATTGGTTTTTGCTATTGATTTGATGTAGGAAGATCCTATCTCTAGCTCTGTGACATTTCCTTCATAGTTCTAATAATTTGCCTGTAGATAATTTTGGATTCTCTATGTAGTCAATCGTATCACCTGCAAATAATGCCAGTTTTACTTTTTCTTTTCCAATCCTTATACTTTGTTGTTATTGTTTATTTTTTTCATGTCTTACTGCCCCAGATAGAGCCTCAGGTACAATGTTGAATAGATGCATGGATGAGGGCAAACTTGTCCCTGATTTAAGGAATGTATCTGTTGGCCCTTTAAGAACTATGTTTGTGCTGGTTTCTGTAGGTAATCTTTATCAGTTGAAGGAATTCCTTTCGATCCCAAGTTTGCTAAAACATTTTTATCAGAAGTAGATGTTGAGATTTATTGCCAGTGCCTAGATGATCATGTGAGTTTTCTCCCTTAATTTATTAACGTGATGAATGGCATTATAGACTTTCGAATGTAAAGTCACGGTTCCCTTTCTAGGATAAACAAAATTCTGTTATGAGGTATATATCCCTTTTATTCATTGCAGATTTGTTTTGCTAATATCTTACTTAGGGTTCTCGCATTGAATTTCACAAGCGGGACTTGTCTGTAATGGCCCTTTGAATGTTCTGTGTAAATGGAAAGGAGCCATCCCTGAGTCTAAAGTGTGTCTCGCAGAAACTCTCCATCCCTATCCCTGTCTCTCTCTCAGGGTCCCTCTCTGTCCCTCCTCATATACACTACTTTGGCTCGAGGGTACTCCCGTGGGTGGCAGAGGGAGGAGGCACCACCTGACCCCCAAGGTGGCTGCAGAAGGTGGAGCTGGAAACCTGGGACCTTGAGCTTTGGGAGGGACACAGAGCTGCGACTCCCCAAACCAGCCAAGGGACCATAGCTCCTGGGCCCCTCATTGAAGAGGGAGGCTTAACAGAAATCCTCCCCTCCCTTCTCCTTGGGGAGGGGGAAAGCCCTCCAGAGGAAGTGGCTAAAAAGGGGCAGGGGGCAGGGGTTAATGGCCGCATTGTGCTGCAGGCTGACGGATGGCCGGCTTGTCAGTGGCAGTGGCCCAGCCTTAGCAGCCCCAGGGAGATCCCCTCCCCCTCCCAGTCATCCTCCGAGGGAGGGGGCCCTGCTGGCCTTTGATAAGTGCTGGGGGCCGCCCTCCCTGATGCGGGGACACAGGGCCAGCCTCTTTGGTGGAGTCTGGTCTGCTGAGGCCCAGAATGCAGCCCTCCACCCCAACCCATCCCTACCATTAAGCAGGGCAGGTGGCCACAGGGGACGTCCATCCTGACCGAGGGCCCCTTGCCCCACTGGATCTCGGGCACCACCAACAGCCCTGCCTTCTTAAGGATGACTGGGTCTCAGAAGGGACCTGGTGAAGCCCAACTCCCCCACATTTGGGGCAGGGAAACAGGGCTATGACTTGTCAAGTCTCCTGCAGGAGCAGAGGGAGAGCCAGTCCTATGACTTCCTGCTCAAATGTGCCCAGACTGGGGCCAGGCCGATGCTGAGATGAATCAGACACAGTCCTTCCTCAAGGGGCTAGAGGCTGGTGGGGAGGGGAGTCAGCACGTGAACAGAAAAGTATAACCAAGTGCGGTAGAAGCAGCAAACACAGTGTACTATGAGTGCCAGGAAAGTGCCACTAGCCCAGCCAGGAGGTCAGGAAGGCTTCCAAGAGGAAATGATGCTGGGGCTGATTTTCAAAGGGTGAGTAGAAGTTAGACCAAAGAGGGTGGGGGCAGCAGGGAAAGGCATTCCAGGCAGAAGGAACAGTATAAGCAAAGGCTCAGAGTAAAACCAGTGAGGTGTCTGTGAGCCACAGCAGTTCAGTGCTGAGTAAGTAGGTCCGCAGGGCCTGGTTTTCTAGGTCCTCATGTGCCACGTCAAATGGTTCGACTTGGCAGTTTGGGGAAGAGCCATGTTCTAATCCGGACTCCATGTGACCATCCATCCTTTGGTCATTCAGCTCACTGAGCAGCAATGTGACCTTGGACAGGTCACTTCCTCAGGAGCAGCCTCCCACAAGCATACCCTGACCTGGGCTGCCTGGTCCACCTGAGGTTCTCTAACATCCTAATGTCACTGTGCTGGGGTGGGGCGGCGTGTGCATAAGCTGTTCTTAGTTCCAGAATATTGAGAAATGGCATGGGGGACAGAAGCTTGAAAGAGATGGTTTCTGGGTGGAAAACAGGAGATCTGCTTCCACAGCGGCATTGCTGAGCACATCAGCCTTGCCTGGCCTAACAGGGACCTCCTGTTATGGGGAAAAACCAACCTGCTCTCTGTTACTTGTAGTCAAATGCATTCCTAAACTGATTCAAGCTCCTTACCTCAAGCTGAAAAATACAGAGTATTAAATACAGTCCAAGATCTTTCACATCCATGTAAAAAGATTTTCCAGAGAAATGAGACTCTTTCTTAAATACAGGATACACTCTTTGCCTTTATTTCAAATAACTTGAAAGCGTTTATTGTAGAAATTTGGAAATACAATAAAAGACAAAGTACTAAAAATTTAAAAATCACTCTAAATCCCACCACCCAGAAATAAATAAGGTGAGCGTTTTTGTGTTTTCTGTCTGTTTTCTCCTTATATGTTGTGAAATGAAGTCGAGCTCACAGCAGTTAGTTTTTCCTTTTCTCTTTTTATTGATGTAATATTTATGCAAATACCATTTTGTATCCTGGTTTTATACCAAAAGCGTTTCCTATGTCATTACAATTTTTCATAAGCATCATTTTTAATGGCTTCATCACATCTGTCATAGGAAGGCGCTGTGATTCGTTTCACCAAGCCCCAAGCCCCCAGTGCTGAACACTGAGGCAGTGGCCAGTTTTCCACTATTCTGTGAGTTGCAGTAGACATCTGTGGGCATAAGTCTTTATTTATACCTAGCTTGCTTTAACAAAATGTCCTACAAATGCAGCCTCCACTTGTATCAAGGCATTCAGCAGTGACAGCCAGGACAGCATCCATGGGTCCTGTGACCAGCCGCCTGGCAGTGCCCACAGGTGGCCTGTGGTTATACAGTGGCTCTGGGTCCTCCCTTAGAGTGCGCTACAAATGTTGTTAAAGCCAAGTCAGCAACTGTGGTTTGCGTTTGTTTTATGATAAGAATAATTAAATATAAGACAGACCCTCTCGGCAAATGTTTTGAGTTTTAGCAACTATTTCCCTCTTTCTGGACCCACCCTCCCTCCCTCCCTCCGTGCACGTTTCTAATGATCTTCTTCTTTTCTGCTCTGATCTAGGAAATCGAAGAACCACAACTGCATCAAAAAGTAGAGGGGCTTCTCTGGTGGCGCAGTGGTTGAGAGTCCGCCTGCCGATGCAGGGGACGCGGGTTCGCGCCCCGGTCCAGGAAGATCCCACATGCCGCGGAGCGGCTGGGCCCGTGAGCCATGGCCGCTGAGCCTGCGCGTCGGGAGCCTGTGCTCCTCAACGGGAGAGGCCACAGCAGTGATAGGCCCGCGTACCGCAAAAAATAAAAATAGAAATAAAGCAGAAGAAATGGGCTCTGAGTGGGGCCGTGAGGAGCTCCCCAGGGAGAAGTGCCTGATGGGGGTGTAGGGACTCCAGCAAGACCCTCTGAGCCTCAGCCTCCTGAGAGAATTACGCATGCTCCGCCCCCCTCACGGGATCCTGGCCCCATGGAGGTCCTGAGCGCAGGCCTAGCCCAGTCTCCCTGCCAGCCTCCTGCATCACGGAGACAAGTCCTGAGGCATGGGGCGGGGGTGCAGGGGTGCTGAATGAGCCCTGAACAGAAGGGGCATGGCGGCTGTGGCCACAGAAGGCCTGGGGAGCTGCCCAGAGCTGCCTCATCTCCTGCTCTTCACATGCCCCACGCCTGGGTCACGCCCAGGGGGCCCCTCGAGCCTCTCCACGCATCCCCATCCTTGGCTGGGACCATGGGTCAGTCGCAGCCATTCTCAGTCGGGAGGCCTGGATGTGCTCCTGGCGGTGACCAGCATCAGTGCCGGGAGGAAGGGGGACCGCCATACCCCAGCCTTCCCTTCACACCCTCCCGTCCTCCTGGACTCCCAGCAGACTCCGGGGCCCTCTTGTGGGAGAAGCTGAGGTGCGAAACTTCTGGGTGAGCTGTTGACTGGGGGTCTCGCTCTTTCAGGAAGAGCAACTGAGGCATTTTCCTACCCTCATTCCTCCCCAGCCTCCACCCAAAGTCAGGTGCAGCCAGCCTCCAAAAATTGCTGGTTGGGGGTTTACTGCTTCCTGAGGTGGAGAAATCTCCATCCAGGGCAAGGATGTCCAGGTCCCAAAGGATGACGCACTCCTCTTGCGATCTCCACAGCCAGAAGGGCCCGTCCACCCACAGGGCCGGGTCCCCAACCAGTGTGGACCAGGTCACCAGGGAACCTGGACTGACAAACCCCAAGGAACATCCAGGTCTCACACCCTGGACCAGTCGGGAGCAGCATCAATCCTCCCCCAGCTTCTCACCCAAACCGCCCTCCTTCCCACTCCTGAGGCTCCCCTGCCCCTCCAAGCCCTGCTTCCCTCTACTGGCTGGGCCCCTCTCTCTCTCCCCTGGCTTCATTGACATGTAATTCACGCATCTGAAGTACACAATTCAATGTTTTTTTAGTATATTTATAGAGTTGTACAGCCATCACCACAATCATTTTAGGACATCTTCATCACCCCCCAAAATAAACCCTGTACCCTTTAGACATCATCCCTTAACTCCCTTAACTCCCAGGCCCTAGGTAACCACCACTCTACTCTCTGTCTCTACAGATGTACCTATTCTGACATTCCAAACGGAATGTCTCTTGCCTCAGTTTCCCCATCTATAAAATGGGGATGGTAATGGTGTTCCCTCACAGGATTTGTTGGGAGAATTTAAATAATACCAGGGCTTAGGATCATGTCTGGCCCAGAGTCAACGCTGTGTAACATCTGCTGTCGACATCACCTCCAGGGCTGGGGCTCCTCCACCCACCCACATGCCTTCCACTTGCCCTATGAGCTCATTTCACCCTCATCCAGACCACCCCGCCTAGACTCCAGACCTCCCGGGCATCTCCACCCAAACACCCTAACAGCCCCTCAGACTCAGCGTGTCCTTCCTCCCCAAGCCTGCCTATCCTGCTGTGTCCCTCACTCAGGAAATGGAATGACCTTCCACCTGGTCATCCAGGCCAGAACCTAGGGGCATCCTTGATACCTCCCTCTCCCAGGCCTGCCCCCACCATCTGGTCCATCAGTCTGACTCTGTCCCCCCACCTCTCCCTGCCCTGGCGGCTGCCCTGACCTGTCTCCATCACCAGCTTAGTGGTCACAAGCTGGGCTCTGGTGTCCAGTGCAGTTCTGTCCACCACTCACTGGCCTCAGGGCCTCGGGCCAGTCACCTCACCTGTCTGATCCTCAGTTTCCTGGACGATAAAATTGGGATGACCTATAAAATACTGCCTTCTCCATTCACTTGTCTTGAAGATTATATGAATAAAATGTGTGAAGAACTTAAGCCCTTTTTTTTTTTTCTTTTTCTTTTTTGGCCACACCACACAGCATGTAGGATCTTAGTTCATCGACCAGGGATCGAACCCACGCCCCCTGCAATGGAAGCGCAGAATCTTAACCACTGGACCACTAAGGGAGTCCCAGAACTTAAGCCCTTAATAAACATTATTGTTGTTAATATTATTCCCTCACCTGGGTAACTCCACCGCTCCTGACCCGGGTCCCTGCCTGTGTCTTGCCCACAGCACATGCTGCTCGGGTCGTGGTGGGCTGACCACGTGCAGGACACCGAGGGAGGCCTTGCACGTGCTACTTCCTTTCACCTGCCAAGAGTCAGGTGTTGTTACCCTCGTTCTACAAGTAAGGAAACTGAGGGCCCAAGGTCCCAGTGCTGGAGTCAACCACAGCCTCAGGGTACACTGTTGTCATTCATGTATTGATTGAAAACATTTATTGAGCCCCTACTGTGTGCCCGTTACTGAGCTGGGTGCTGGGAAAACAGTCATAAACCAGACTGGCATAGATCCAGCCCATAAGATCTTTCTAGAACACAAATCCGACCCCTTTAAAATCCTTCAGTGACCACCCCACTGTCCTCAGGATCCAGTGCAGTCTTCAGGAGCCCTTCTTCCCTGCCCTCTGCATCCCACACAACTCTTTCCCTCTGCCCAGCTCTCCCACCTTCCCTGCTCCCACTCTGCTCCAGCACACGGGACTAGTGGGGCCTCCCCACACCAACACATACCGCTCGCTGTCTTCCCAGTCTCACCCCCGACACCAGCTCCGTCCCCACCTTCTCTCTCAATTTCTTTGCCTGGTGAACTTTCACTCATCTTTTGAGGCTCCATGCACAGTCACCTCCTCCAGGAAGCCCTCCTTCCCCCACCTCCCAGCCTGGTGATGAGCTCCCAGGCTGCCTGTCTTGCAACATGCTGGCTCTTTACTGATATGTCACTCCTCCTGGACTGTGGCTCCTTGAGGGCAGGACTAGGCGCTTCCTTCTCCCTCTGGCCCCCTTGCTCCCCCGCCCCATCCCATCCATCATCATGTCAACCGATTTTACCTCTTCTTGCCATGGACCGAAGGCCCCAGCCCAGCACGGAGGTTACAGGTGACTGCACACTGCTAGCACCGTGCGGGTGCTCCACGAGCGGTCACTTCGCTCTGTTTCACGTCACAGTGATTGTTTCACATCAGTGTAAATTCAGGGACAGCATGAGATGGAGGAACTGGTGAATATTTGGAGAATCTGAGCACAACCTCCTCAGGCCTCTGGCTTCTGTGATTCCAGACAAGGGAACCAGCGTTGCTGGGATCTGCCTAAGTCCCCTCCCCAAGGCCCCAGACCTCTCAAGGGGTGGGTGGGCAGCAGTGTTGGAGAGAGATGACCAGGGCAGGAGTCACCTGGGTGAGCCCCAAGTCCTGGCTGGGCAGCCTCTCTGTGCCTCAGTTTCCTCATCTGAAAAATGCGTCGTCAGCCCATCCTCACCTGCCTTGCAGGGCTGTCAGGAGAGGAAAGGGAGGGGACAGTAGACAGAGACCGTCTTCCCTGACAGCAGGCACTTCAATACCGACTGGCCTCCTGACACTCCCATCTTGGACACATTCTGTTTCATTTTCAAAAAAATTCCAGAAAACTTGGTTTTAGGTTTTCGCTGGAGGCTCAGCCCCACCCCGGTGTTTCCCGTGGGACGGGGTGCATCCTGAGGGCGCTTTCTCAGCGAGGTTTGGGGGGAGGGGCACACGGCTGGGTCCCGCTGCAGCACCTGGTTAGGACACTCCCCCTCCGAGCCTCAGCCTCCACCTTGCGGGGAAGATGGGTCGTCACTCCCACCCCAAGGCTGCTGTGCTGTTGGAGTGGGATGGTGGATGGGAGGGGCAGCTTGTCTCGAGGCAGGGAAGAGGCCTGGGGTGGGGGGCGGAGGGTCCCCTCCCTGGGACAGGAGGTGCACCACAAGAACTCACATGGTGCCCCAGGCACCCCGTACTCTGCCCCCCGTGGCCTCCCAGAAGCCACCTGGCCGCCCGCAACGCGATCGCCTCGGCCACCAGGCCCTGCGCCCGCTCGCGGGGCGCCAGGGGACGGAGGGCGCCACGGCCAGGCCACGGTCACTCCTGGCGGCCCGGGGGTGCCGTGCAGGGCGGGAGGCGCGGGCAGGAGGGAGTCGGAGCGGGTGGGTGTGTGGGGGGCCGGGGAAGAGCCAGAGAGAGGGGCAGGGAGGGGAACAAAAGGTCCCTTTGTGGAGCGGCCGGGAGAAGAGGCGCACATTACCCAATGCCCAGAAGCCATGTTGGTAACAAGAGAACCATTCTCTGCCTCGCTTGGAAAACAACTTGGAGCAGAGAGAGACAGGGAGAGAGTTAACCCCATGGGCGCGGGGCGCAGGAGCCCGAGGCCACTTTGGGAGGCGGGAGGGAGCGAGGGCCCACTGGGGGGCCTTTCCGGCCCTGAGCCCGCAATTTCCTGTCTCCCAGGCCTGGTCTGCGATCGGAGGGCCCAGAGACCCAAGATGGCCGCTTGGCCGGGGCCCAGCTACCTTTAGACGGGCGACTGGAGCCGTGGTTTCCGCTGCCTGGGCCTGGCCAGACGTGTGACCCCTGCCTGCTTCCAGCCTCAGGGCCGGCCCACCCCACCCCGAGGGCACCCCTCCACTCCGAGTCCTGGCAGCACGGCCGCAGGTCCTAGGGCTGGTCCCGGCTCCAGGGCTGCCCAGCCTCCACCAGCCTCCCTCTGCTGACAGGCGGTGTACTTCCTCCTGAGGAAGTCCCTTCCATCTTTGCAGAGTTTTGCTGTAAGTTTTTTCCAAACTTTAATTAAATCTCTTTCAGCCCCACCCAGCTTTCTCCCCTTCCCACCTCGACCCACGAGCCCGGGTTCTCCGGCCTCTAGAGACCGCATCTGCTATGAGGCACAGGGTACCGGAAGAAGCCACTGTGCTCTGGGCCCGTCGCGTGTGCCTCGCGGCCAGCCTGGATGAGGTGAGCAGTGGCCCCTTCTGCTGATGCCCGTCGTTCTAAAAGCACCTGACACTGGGCCACGTGTGGGAGGCACCCCATGGATGAGCAGGAGAAAGAGATTCTTCCTTCCTTCCTTCCTCCACAAATACACGTGGAGCCCTGTGCCCAGCGCTGACCCGGCTCTGGGGCTCAGCAGTGGACCAAACAGACCACCCTGCCCTCAGGGGGCAGACGAGGAACAAGTAAACAGGCTAATGGCAGGTGGCTACAAGCTCGATGATGACAAAGCAGGGAGAGAGTGACAGGAGGGGTTACATTAGAAATGGTGGTCAGGGAAGGCCCCTGCAAGGGTGTGCCATTCGACAAAGATCTGAATGGAGAGAGGAGGAACATCTGGGCAGAGAATATTCCAGTCAGTTGGTAGAGCGCATGCAAAGGCCCTGAAGAGGGACTGTGCTGGTGAGTCTCAGAAGAGCTAGGAGACCAGAGTGGCTGGAGCAGAGTGAGCCGGGGGTCAGATCACTGGGAAGGCTGGAGGGGCCCAGGTGTGAAGGGCCCACAGGAGCTTGGAGCAGGGCTCGTGTCGTCTGAGTTCCATTTCAACAAGGACTCTCTGGCTGCCGTGTGCGAGATAGACGGCAGAGGTCAAGGGCGAGAGCTGGAGACCCAGCAGGACTTTTGCCACAGCCCCTAACCCTGCGTACTCCCCTCTCGCACTCCTCCTCCCTGGCTTCCCACCCTCCCATCACAGGTGCAACATTCTCTGAGTAAGTGTTGGCCCAGCACTTTCTAGGTGCTAAGAATGGGTCACATGGTCCTTGGGCCAGGCGGGGCCCTAAAGAGAGCAAGGCTTCCCCCTGCTCCGGGGTGGGGGGCATCTCACAGATGGTGGGGTCCCAGGCGTCCGAAGGGGACCCGCTGGAGCGCAATCCTTGCCTGTGGACCCCTGGTCGAAGAACAAAGCCTCTTCTTCGGGCAGTTTTTCGAGCTTCACAAAGGGCTCTCGGGAGCCCCCTCCCCCCAGCCCCACTGTGTTGTGACATCAGCAAACAGCCCAGAAAAGCAGGAGCTCAGCACCCTGCCTTCCACCTCAGGCAGGTCCTCAGGCAGGTCCCTGGCCTCCCAGAGCCTCAGATTTCTCATCTGTAACACCACATCTGTGCCCACGTGTGGGTACAGATCAATCCTCAGGGGGTGGAAATAGGCTCTAAGAGGTGAGAGATGGCACATGGTCGCCAGCTGAAGGGGCAGTGCCTCCCGACCCCTAATGCTAGGCCCTGCCCTGCACCTCTGCGTGTTCGATGCCCCTGTGGCCCAGCTCAGCCCTGTCAAGTGCCGGAGCCGTGAGGGGGGGCTGGAGCTGTGAGGTGGGGCTGGAGCCGTGAGGTGGGGCTGGAGCTGTGAGGGGGGCTGGAGCCGTGAGGTAGGGCTGGAGCCGTGAGGGGGGCCGGAGCCGTGAGGGGGGGCTGGAGCTGTGAGGGGGGCGGGGCAGTTGCCACAGAAAGTAGTGACAGTGCGAGGGGGCTTCAGACAACAGAGGGGCCAGCGGGTAGGAGAGGGAGGCTGTGAGGCCCAGAGGGACAAAACAGGACAGATTTGGGGGTTCCAACTGAACAGAAAGCACCCCAGCCGTGGTGGACACCGTGGGACAGGTGAGAGAGAGACCCCTGTGATCCTGTCTGCCCCCACTGACTTGCAGTAGGCAGCCCAGGCCTCTCAAGCCTCTGCATCCTCGTTTGTCAAATGGACCTCATCCTTTCTGGCCCCAGAGGGTGGTGGTGAGGATCAGCTGAGGTGAGGGCTGTGCACGCACGGGTGGGTGTAAAGCTGGCAGGGAGGCGCTATTGATGGTGGTTAATGGTCACGGGGTCCTGCTGGGTTCCAGGCCTGTGCACCACTTACAAGATGGTCAACACGGTGGATTTGTGCAACAGGCAGGGCTGCAGAGGAGTGAGAGAAAACAGGAGCAGGAGAGAGAGGGAGTGGGGGAGGGAGAGGGGCATGGCCATGGCGGGGGGGGGGGGGGGCCCAGAGGCTTCCTGGAGGAAGCAAGTTGTACTTGTAGGTATCATGGGGGATGGGTAGGGTTTGCACAGGCCAGGAGGCACCGGAGGGCTTGTGGAAGGACCAGCATAATAAAGGCACGGAGCAGGGAACCAGCTGGGAGAGCAGGAAAGGTGAGGGCTGTGCCCTGGCTGGCAAGGTGGGGTGGGGAGGCTGGGGTGGGATCCTGGGTAGCCCCAGCCCCTCCTAGGCCAGAGCTCCGAGTCTCACCTCCACCCCTTCCAGCCTCGGGCTTAAAGCTCCCGGTTTCCATCTCCAGCCTCTGCTCAAGCCCTGCCCTCCCTGTGGAGCACCCACCCCCCTTGTCTCTGGCTGATTCTGACCCACTGTTCAGAGCTGTATGGCACAACTCCCTCTAGGAAGCCTTCCCTAGCCAGGTTGAGAATCCCGCCTGTGGGAGTAGTTCATTCCGTCCCAATGGGAAGGAACTATTATTATACCCATTTTACAGAGGAGGAAACTGAGGCTCAGGGAGCTGTCATCATCATTGTTGAGGGGTGCACAGCTGGTGTCAGAGCTGGGATTCTAACGCTGGGAGAAGCCTGGCTCCTTTGAACTCTTACGTTACCTCCCCCACCCCGCCCTGTGCCAAGCACCTCTATCTCCTTAGATCCAGCACTGAAGCACAGAGAAGGGCTGCAATTCAACTGTTGCCACTCAGCCAGGAGGTGGCGGAGCGGATCCTGAACCCAGGAGCAGCTGACCCCACTCCTCGCCACCAGTCTGAGAAGGTGCAAATAGGCCCAGGACGCAGCGGAGAGTGAAAGGGGAGAGGCCGGAGGCCAGGGACCGGAGCGAGGGCAGCCCCGGAAGGCAGGAAAGACAACCAGTGGGGACATGAGCCCAGGGTGGCCTGGTTGGGGCAGTCGGGGACCGATGGCCTGTGGCAAGGCAGCTGGAGGAGGGGGAACTGGCCATGGAGCTGAGAGGGGCAGCTGGAGAGGTCGGAGGGGAACTGGGAGAACTGGGGTCCTGGGTGCCCAGCTATGGGGTTGTGCTGCAAGTGGGGTCAGGTGGCTGTCGCAGGCACTCACAGTCTAAGGTTTGGGCCCAGTGGAAAGAGCACTGGAGACGCTGCGGGTCACGCGGGAAGTCACCAAGCGCGGGCCCAGTGCCCTGGCCCATGTCACACCCTCGCCAGGACGGAAGCCTCGAGGCGCTTCCACGCGGCACTGTCGTCAGTCAGGGGAGTCACGTGGGGGGCGGGCAGCAGGGCCGTGGTGCCTTCCGGTGGCCTCCCCGCTTCCACCCCGCCCCTGGGGATCCTGCCACCGCTCTTGGAAAACAACTGAGGAAATCAAGTGGAAACACAAATCCGCCACCCAGTCCCTCCCGCTTCCTCGGGCCAGACCCCTGCCCCCAGCGCACCCCAGAAGGGGGCTCCGTGGCAGAGGCTGAGCCAGACCAGCATGGTTTGCCCTGGCGAGACCCAGTGGGCACGATCCTCGGTCCAGGGCTCCCAGCAGCTGGACCTATCGGCCCATCTAGTCCCACAGAGGCTGCCCCTCCCCAGGAGGACCTGGGGCACCAGGCTTGAGCCCCCTCCCTTGCCAGTGACCTCTAGACTCTGGGATCCAGGACCCGGGAGCTTCCAGGCCTGACTCTGCCCAAGACCAGCTGGTCACCCTGGACAAGCTCCTACCCCTCTGTGGGCCTCAGCTTCCTCATCTGTAAAATGCAAGCAACAAGCCCTGTCCAGTCCCACCTCACAGGAAAGAAAGACAAGGGCCTAGGGAAGGACAGCATTGTGTAAACTGCAAAGTGTCAGGCCCACAGACTGTCACTTTGATTTTTTTACAGAGGAGTTGCCTCCGTGGCTGGGGGAGTCAGCTCCGCTCAGGGGACATGAATTACAGATGGCGATAAGGGGTCCCTGCCGTTGCTCACCCCTGAGCAGCGGGGAGCCCGTCCCTGGCCCACCCGGTCCCTCCCAGCACTGGCCACGCCGAAGGCCTCCCAGCCCCTCTACCCACGCCATGGACAGGCTGCCTGCCCCACCGGAAACATCGTCGCTCAGCCGAACTACGCCTCGTCCTCCAAGACCCCGCTGAACGGTCCCTCCTCTGCGAAGCCCGTGTCTTAACTGTCCCGGAGCCCCTGCCCACGCTCAGCACTACGTGTAACAAAGAGCAGAGTCAACAGGTGTGACTGAGACGCGTGCGTGGACATGCGTGTGCGCGCCAGGAGGGCTGTCTCGGGAGGTGACCCACTCGGGACATGACGGGGAAGGGTTGGCGTTTACTATGTGCACCCCCAGACTCCACGCGGGGCTCCCTCTACCCCCAAGACCGAGACCCCAGCCTCCCCCGGGCCCTCGCTGACAGTCAGGGCAGCTAACCCCATGCTGGCTCACAGGGGTGCGTTCCTAGGAGGAGCGCACTTGTGGCATTTCCAGGGCTCTGCTGGGTGTGATGGAAGGTGAGGGGACACTGGCCAGTTAGAAAGCGGACGAAATCATCCAGACTTCAGACGGAGGGGACTAGACTTCCAGGGAGGGACAACGGATGTGAGCAGCGTTTTGCAGGAAAGACTGTCGTGGTTGATGATTAGCTGCGGGGGGATGAAGGGGCGGATGAGTCGAAAATGACTCTGAAGTTTCACGCCGGGGTCGCTGGAGAACAGTGGAGCCATTGACGGGGCGGGGAAGCGGGGTGGGGGCTGGTTTGGGGGCAGGGTGGTGACTTGGGCTTGGGACATAGACTCACAGCATTTGGGGCTGGAAGCAGCCTCAGAGATCATCCAGGTCACAGGTGAGGAAACGGAGGCTCCGGGAGGAGCAGCCACTTGGCCGGGACACTGCATGGGTCGATGTCGCGGCCGAGGCCGGGGACCTGGCCAGGATTAGTCCCAGAGGCAAATCAGACCCAGTCCCCACCTTCAGGGGTTCGGTGTCCCCTGGAAGAGACAGACATGGCCATAATTGCAACCTGATCGAAGGGGTATCCACGAGGCAATGTGGGGATGCAGAGGGCATGGGGGAAGGGGGAGTAACAAGGAATAATAATATCACGGTTATCAGAAGTGGGGCCCCTGTGCCATGTGCATCTCATGTAACCCTTGCAACCATCCTACAAGCTACTAGCCTCGTTGTCCCCATTTTACAGGTGAGGTTGAGAAAACTAAGCAGATGGTCCAGGGCCTCACAGGTCTGATGATGCCCAGACTCGTGCTCTTAAGCTCTGCTTCTTGGTAGAGGTGTTCTGGAGCTGAGGCCTGATGGGTGAGTGGTTTTCCAAGTGACAGAAAGGGACGGGGCGGCATCAGGCAGAGGCACCAACATGTATCAAGGCCCAGAAGCCCACCCTTCCGTTGTCAGGGTTTGAGGTGTTGTTCTGTAAGCCCACCTACATACCTCTCGCCCAGGGCCTCCTACCCCTGCTCCCCACCCCCCTTCCCAAGCCCCTCACTTCACAGGACCTCACCTGTGCCACCCCCTACTGGTGATCTGATGGATTTGTCAGGCAAATGAGCTGGGGGTAGAGGGGTTGGGGGTGGGCCTGTCCCCTATCCCCAGGGAACCGTTGCCCCTGCTCCCATGGCCTTCACAGCCCAATCCTGCCCCATCCCCTCTTCCCCACTGTGCCATCTTCTCATCCCAGGAGTGATCCTGCAAAAGCGAGTCAGCACAGAGGAGGGAGGGGTTGGCCTGAGTCACCCAACATGTGAGCAGCTGAGCTAAGGCTCAGACCCACAGGGCCTGGGGTCTCAGACTGTGGCGGAGCCCCCTGAGCTTGGACAAACCACGGAGTGGTCCCTTTCTGTACCTCTCCATCCTTGGGCTCCCATTTATGGTCACCTTGGGAGTGAACCAGGAGAGAAGCAGGGCTGAGCACCGGAGCTACAGCTTAAAACTCAGGATGCAGTAGTGTGCTGGTGTCAGCCCCTACCCGCTCGTGAGAGCCAATTGCTAAACCTTCTGGAATTTTCCAAGCCTGTTGATGTCACCTTGGAAGCTTGAAGTCGGCCCCGGTGGGAGTTTTTACAGTGTGAACGCTGGCAATTCATCCCTCTATGGCCACCCCCTCCCTGACCGAGCTGGTTGGTAAGCACTTACCAGCACACCACCGTCCAGGAGTCCCACCTCCTGGCTTCCCTGGAGGCTTCTGGGTCCTCTCAGCCCAGTCTTGGGCTCTTGGGGGAGTTGCTCTTGGCTAAATCTCGTGGGATCTCCTTCCTGCCACAGGGCAGTCCAGTCCCAGCATCAGCCGATCTTTCATGCTGCATCTTGGACGGCTCCCTTCCTGGCCCCTGTGCTCCGGCTACAGAGAAACAGATGATCCTCGCTGAAGAGGCATTTGCTTATGTTGTTCCCTTCTTCTGGAATGCCCTTCCCTCATCTCTGCCTCTTGAAGTCCTCCTTACTCTGTCAGAGCCTGGGGCTCTGGGAAACGCTGAATCCATTCCCCTGCCTCAGGGCAGAAACACACCAATACCCTCCTGCCACCCCCAGCCTGCTTGTGGTCTCCAGCGGAATGGGGTGTTAATGGAGGACAGACTGGTTGCTGCCCTCAGGGGTGACAAAAGCAAGAATCAACTTAAACCACCCAGGTTACCTGGAAACGAATCCCTTCATTCCCTGTTCAGCCTTTTGAACTCCTCTTCATCCTTCAAAGCCCAACTCATATGTTACCTCTGCCAAGAGGTCTTGCCCAGATCATAGTCTTCCATCACCCCCTCACCCCTCTGCCTTGTACGTTCTTTGATGGTCACGCTCATGGCTCTGGGCAGTGCTTATCTGTCTGTGTGTCCAACGTTCCACTGAACCACGGCCAACTGAGGCATGACAGGCCCTTATTTAAGGCTGAGCTCTCAGCCTGGTGCCCCACAGGCTTAGGAACTGCTTGTTGAATTGGGGCCGTCGCTGTCTTGGGCAAGTCCCTCTTCTCCCTGGGCCTCAGTTTCCCCCCTGTATGAACTAGACTTGAACGAGGTAATCTCCAAGGACCCACCTCTCACGTTCTAAGGGTCTGTGAATATATCCCCCTCCCGCCCCCCATCAAACTAGAAGGTGAGCTTCTAGTTTCCTTCCCTAGTTCCCCAGTGGGTGACACCCCTTCCTCTGCTGCCTTCGCCTCTCCCCGCAAACACCCTGCAGCCGACACACGGCTCAGGCTCAGGCCCCTGGACTCCATCCTCCTGGGTGCTCTTTTCCTGCGGACCAGGGGTTTCTCCGAAAGGGCAGGGGCCTTGCGCACCCACCCCGGGCCCTGCCCACAGGCCAGGCATGCAGTCAGCCTCCATGAGCGCCAGTCAGCGGGCCGTGATGGAGCTGCCAGGACTTGCGAGGCCTGTGGCTAGTTTCAGCGCCCCTGTTCAGACAGGCCCGGAGCCGCCTGCCCCTCACAACCGGGCTTCCCCTGGAGCCCCCGGGGGTCCACAGCCACATCCCGCTCTCTGCCTGTTTTGCTCCGACCTTCATAGGGTGCGTGCATCCGGGAGTGCATGTGTTGGTGGGGTGGGGTAGGTGCCAGCCCCCTCCTCCCCAGCCCGCACAGAGGACTCAGGTGGCTGTGGAGCCGGTGTCCCTCTCACTCTCTGCCCTCTCCTCACCGCCCAGCGCGCGCGTGCGCACACACTCAGAGCGTCCTGAAGCGAAGAGCGCGCGTGCGCACACACTCAGAGCGTCCTGAAGCGAAGAGCGCGCGTGCGCACACACTCAGAGCGTCCTGAAGCGAAGAGCGCGCGTGCGCACACACTCAGAGCGTCCTGAAGCGAAGAGCGCGCGTGCGCACACACTCAGAGCGTCCTGAAGCGAAGAGCGCGCGCGCGCACACTCAGAGCGTCCTGAAGCGACGAGCGCGCGTGCGCACACACTCAGAGCGTCCTGAAGCGACGAGCGTCAACCTGAGCCGGCGTTTGGAGCACAGAGAGGTGTCACTTGTGCCATTGGGCATGTTGAGCATGAGGGGACCAGATGGGATTGTTAGAAGGGGCTCTGAATCCCTTGTTGGTTCTGAAATCCAAGGACCAAAGGCTATCCCTGCCCCTAAGGCAGCGTTGTGCAGCCAAGCCTCCCACCCTGGCCCTGCCTCTTTGTCTAAGTCACCAAGCCCCTCACGGCTCTCGTGGGGCGACACCCTGCAGCTCAACGCAGCGTCTCACAGTCTCTCACAGGCACACGGGGCAGAGTCAGGGCCCAGGGATGAAGCGAACAGAGCAAACCACAGGACGTGGGAAGGAGAACCCAGTGTGGGCCAGTCCATCCCAGAAGGCTCCAGGGAGCGGTGGCCCTTGGGCGATGCTGATGTAAGGGTCTACAGCCCAGACTCTGATGCCTCCTGTCTTGGGAGTAGGATGGTCTTCAGCAAAATCCTAACCTCTCCGTATCTCAGTTTCCCCATCTGTAGAGCAGTGGCAGGTCACAGCGCCTACCTTATGTAGTTGTCACAGCTGAGTGAATTGACAGATGTGCCTGCATCTGGTGTCTGGCATGCAGTAAGTGCTCAGGAAACAGCGCTGCTGATAGAAGTACAGAAGAGGGCCGCCCAGCCCTCCTTGCTCCATTCCTGAGCACGGCCCCTGTGCTGGGTGCTGGGAAGACACCCGAGGCCATGCCCTCCGTGAGCTTCTGAAGATGGGGGAGGGTGCAGACAGGGAAAGGGCAGCTCTCAGGCTGTCTCTGGGTGTGCCAGGGAGACAGACCAGGACAGCTGAGGGGCCAGCCCTGATGGCGGAGGGTCAGGGGCCAGGAGGAGAGGTGTGGCCTCAGAACAGAGGGGAGTGAGAGGAAGGGGTTCCAGGTGGAGGAACAGCCTAAGCAAAGGTGCAGATGGTGAACTCTGGTCAGGGAGGGCGTGCTGCAGAATCCCCCGGCTCTAGGACCATCACCACCAGCACAGGAGGCTGCTCCTGACCCCCTTGTGCACAAGGGCCCCATCCCCATGCAGGACGACACACCTACTTTCATGCCTCTGCACCTTCGACCACGAAGCCCCCTCCCACAGGTGTCACCTCCTCCAGGCAGCATGTGAAGTTAGTGCACTTCATTGTAATCGTCGGGGCCTCTCTATCCCTCTGGGACAGGCGCACCCGAGACCTGCCCGTGGTGGGGACTCAATAGTGATTAGCTGAATGAATGAATCAACGAATGAACGACTGAACAAAAGCAGTGACTGCCGTGTCCCCCTACACGCTGGCGATTCAACCGATGACGGACACCATCATGCACCCTGTAACCATAGGGCATAAGCCGCAGGACCTCTGACACACACCCCGCCAGGCCATCACCACCCCAGCAAGCCACGTGGAAAGCTGCTCTCTCCCCGCGTGCCCCCTCCCCATCTATCCTCCCACCCACGCACACTTTCCCTCTCGCCTGGGGCAGCTGGTGGGAGGGTGGGGGCGGGGGAGGGGCAGGGCCAGAGAGGCCTCAGAGGCAGTGGGGGCAGGGGGCTGGGGGAGGCTGGGAAAGTCCAGGCTGTCTCTCCTGGGGGGCGGTGGGCGGCATGGCGGGGCACTCGCAGTGATGAGGGAGGGAGGAGGGTCTCGGCCCGGTACAGCTGCGGTCCCCTCCCCAGCAGCCTGCCCGGGTGCAGAAAGGCCTCTTTGTTCTCCGCCTTTAAAGGGTAAGAGAAACACTTATGCATGGCAAATTAGCCCAAAAATGTATTTCTCTAAAACACCCAATTGTCTCACCAGGCCTGCAGCTGCAGGGAAGTTCCAGGGAGCCGGGGGAGGGGGCGTCTTTGGGGTGACCCTGAGGGACAGGGAGAGGTGGGGAGAGAGGGGCCATCTCTCCTTCCCGCCTCTGCTCTCAGAATCTCACAGTCGAAGAAGGGCACAGCTGGGGAGGGCCCGAGGGTCAGGGAACCCCCCTCCAGTGGTACAGAGAGGGAAACTGAGGCCCAGAGAGGTGGCTGGTGGCAGAGAAAGGGCTGATCCCAAGTCCCTTGGACTATTGCATCTATACCCACTGCCTTGTCCATGCTGGAAGGGAAAGGGACCCAGGGAAGGGGACCCAGGTCCCCAAGGTGAACCAAGCCGGCTGCCCTAGGCATGAAGGAGAGAGGAAGAAACTGGGTGGCTCTGCTCGTAAGCTGCCCACTCGGGGCTTCAGTGCCCAGGAGGATGGCCAAGGGCACCCACCACGCCCGCCTCCTCCCCAACCTGGTGCATCTGAAGGCAGCATGCCTGGGGTGATGGGGGATTCAGGCAGTGGCACCTGTAGGGAGGCCTCCACCAAAGCCTTCCCAAGAGCAGGCAGGAGAGCCCCCCCTTCGTCTGGACCTGAACCAAATGCATGTTCGGAGAAGGTTCGGGATCCTGCATTGTTCTCCCACTTGAGGCACGTTCCCGAGGAGCCTGCTCTGTGTGGTCCACAGGAGCATCTGGGCTCCCAAAGGTGAATCAGAGACAGCTCTGTCCCCAGGGAGTTCCTTGTCCCATGGGGGAGACAGATGAATAAACAAACCACTAGCATGAAAGAGTCCCGTGGAGAGGTGAGGCCCAAACTGAACGACGCAAACATGGAGGACAAGGATATGGAGGGGCGTCTCCCGACGATGGCCCCAGGGCCGGGCCCTGAAAGGGAGTCTGAGAGTGGGATGGGGGGACATTCCAGGCAGTGGGGGACAGCACAAGGACACAACTGAGGCTCCTGAGACCACCCCTTGACATCAGAATTCAGAATCATTGATTTAAGAGAATTTGTTTGTTTGTTTGTTTGTTTTTGGCCACGTTGGGTCTTCGTTGCTTCATGTGGGCTTTCTCTAGTTGCGGCGAGCGGGGGCTACTCTTAGTTGCAGTGCGTGGGCTTCTCACTGCAGTGGCTTCTCTTGTTGCGGAGCATGGGCTCTAGGCGCGCAGGCTTCAGTAGTTGTGGCTCGAGGGCTCTAGAGCGCAGGCTTCAGTAGTTGTGGTGCACGGCCTTAGTTGCTCTGCGGCATGTGGGATCTTCCCGGACCACGGCTCGAACCCGCGTCCCCTGCAGTGGCAAGGCGGATTCTTAACCAATGCGCCACCAGAGAAGTCCTAAGAGAATTTATTGAGCATCCTCAGAGTTCCAGCCCGTGTAGGAGACACAAGAGGAGAGAACATGGCTCTGACCCTGGGGTCAACTTGACGAGGTGAGTCCATGACAGGGAAAAGCCCTGAGCTGGCCGTGAAAAGTGCCGTGGGGGTCTGCAGAGTTCGGATCCGGCAGCTCCTGGGGGACCGTCAGCTCCCCAGGTGTTCGTGCACCTGTACGACGCGGGGATGGTAACAACCCAGGAAGACCGTCGTGAGGAGACATGGGAAGAGCCAAACCCAGTGACTGACACCCCGTGGTTTCTCAGTAAATGTTAGTTCTGCCCCCTCACCCCCCCAGAAGTCTGGAAACGAGAGAGATGGGAGGAAGTGGGGGAGGGGAGACTGTGTGTGTGTGAGTGTTGCGGTCACATGTGTGCACGCATATGAGAGAGTGTGTTTATGTGTGAGTGTGTGTGTGACTGTGTGCACGTGTGCATGTAGGAGTGAGGGGTGTCGTGAGTGTGCACACACACGTGTGTGTGTGGTGCTGTTGTGTGCACGTGCACAGTGAGTGTGCGTGCACAAGTGTCTGCAGAGACAGAATCACATCCAGGGTGCTTGTTGGGGAAGGGGACTGAGGTAAGACTGAAATGTCAAATGCGTGAAGAGGTCAAGCAGCCGGAGAATGTCTTCTCAGGGCGGTTGGAGAGACCAGAAAGGAGACCAGGCCCCTTGGGTGGGCAAGAGGCCGGGAGACACCAAGAAGGGAGAAACCTACTGTGGGGCAGAGGCCTCCCCTCCACCCGGCCTCCCCTGGTTCAGGGAGGCACATGCAGTTGAGCCTGACCTTGGGGTGGAACAGTCTTTCCTAGGTCCCCCTCCCAAGCTTATCCAAGAATCTTCCTAGCTTTCTCTTCCGTCCAGGAGAAACCCGGGTTCTTCGAAGGGTCGACTACACCTTCCATGGCCTGGTCCCTGCCCCGCTCTCCCCACTCTTCAGCCAGGTCGATTCACGTGCCCTGCGTAGATGCACCACCTTCCAGCCACCCTCCGAGCTTCGCCCTCCCCACACCGTCGGCCTGGGGAATCCTGAGTCAGCCACCAAGTGCCCGTACCCCCCACTTGTCCCTTCGTCTGCCTTCCTGCGCCCTCATAACATCTTGTGCTCCCACATACAACTGTGACCAGCCTCATGGCACGCTGTAATTTACAAAACTGTGATCACTGGACCCAGAACCACGGGAAAACTTGTCAAAGAATCCTCTCCGTAAAAGGCACCGGGAATTGAAAGCAGGGATTCGAACAGGTCTTTGTACCCCTGTGTTCATAGCAGCATTATTGACGATAGCCAAAAGATGAAAACAACCCAAGTGTCCACTGACAGATGAATGGATAAACAAAATGTGGCCTATACATACAACGGAATATCATTCAGTCTTAAAAAGGAAGGAAATTCTGACCCATGCTACAACGTGGTGAACCTTGAAGACGTGATGCTAAGTGAAAGAAGTCAGACGCAAAAGGAAAAATAGTGTTAGCTTCCACTCCCATAAGATACGTAGGGTAGTTAAACTCATAGAGACAGAAAATAGAACAGTAGTTATCAAGGGCTGGGGGTGGGGGGAGAATGGGAAGTTATTGTCTAATGGGTAGAGTTTCTGTTTGGAAGACGAAAAAGTACTGGAGGTGGATGATGGTGACGGTTGTGCAACATTGTAAATGTACTTAATGGCATTGAATTGTACAGTTAAAAATCGTTAACATGGTAAACTTTATGTCATGTGTAGTTTACCACTGGGGAAAAAAAAAGGCACCAGGCACGGACAGTTTTTCAAGGAAGTTCTTTTTACGGTTTAAGAAACCATTTTCTTAAAGGGAGCCCTCCTACGCTGTTGGTGGGAATGTAAATTGGCGCAGCCACTATGGAGAACAGCATGGAGGTTCCTGAAAAAACTAAAAATAGAGTTACCATATGATCTTGCAATCCCACTCTTGGGCATATACCCAGAGAAAACCATAATTCGAAAAGATACATGCACCCCAGTGTTCATCGTAGCACTATTTACAATAGCCAGGTCATGGAAGCAACCTAAATGCCCATCGACAGACGAATGGATAAAGAAGATGTGGTGTATATATATATATATATATATATATATATATATATATAGAGAGAGAGAGAGAGAGAGAGAGAGAGAGAGAGAGAGACAATGGATGGACCTAGAGATTATCATACTAAGTGAAGTAAGTCAGACAGAGAAAGACAAATATCGTATGATATCACTTACATGTGGAATCTAAAAAATATGATACAAATGAACTTATTTACAAAACAGAAACAGACTCACAGACACAGAAAGCAAATTTATGGTTACCAAAAGGGAAAGGTGGGAGGGAGGGATAACTTATAACTTAGGAGTTTGGGGTTAACATATACACGCTACTATATGTAAAATAAACAACAAGAACCTGCTGTAGAGCACAGGGAACTCTAGTCAGTATTTTGTAATAACCTATACGCGAAAAGAATCTGAAAAAGAATTTATGTGTGTGTGTGTATATATATATATATAACGGAATCACTTTGCTGTACATCTGAAACTAACACAACACTGTAAATCAACTATACTTCAATTAAAAAATAAAGTTTTAAAAAAGAGAAACAGTTTCCTTTCTGTGTAACCTGTTAAGAGCAATAGAAAAAGATGAATAGACATCACCGACTCCCTTCAGGCAGATGTTGTGTCTCCTCCTTGACACCTCAGGCCCAGCACAGGGTGGGGGTGGCACAGAGGCACAGTGAAGTGTGTTGGTAACCAACGGCTTCTATGACTAGGTTCCCTCAGACCCTCTGGGATAACCACTCTGGATGCGTCCTTACCCCTCAAAACCCCTCATTTCAGCCTAGAAATCTTCCAAGAGGGGTAAGGCACCCCAGGAGAAACACAAAATGACCCAGTGGGGTGCAGAAAGAAAATATTAGCATTTCTTTCCATTTAAATTTTGACTCTCTTGGGCTTCCCTGGTGGCACAGTGGTTAAGAATCCACCTGCCAATGAAGGGGACACAGGTTCGAGCCCTGGTCCGGGAAGATCCCACATGCAGCGGAGCAACTAAGCCCGTGCGTCACAACTACTGAACCTGCGCTCTAGAGCCCACGAGCCACAACTACTGAGCCCGCATACCTGCAGCCCGTGCTCCGCAACAAGAGAAGCCACCGCAGTGAGAAGCCCTCACACTACAACCAAGAGTAGCCCCCGCTCACCGCAACTAGAGACAGCCTGCATGCAGCAACGAAGACCCAATGCAGCCAAAAATAAATAAATAAAATAAATTAATTAAAAAAAATTTTTGACTCATTTTTTGGAAACTTCTACTTTGCATATGTTTAATATAGAGTACACGTATATAATTTGTAAATAAATAAACAAACAGGTGCACCTTGAGATCTGACTTAGGAACTGAATAGATTCTGTTCTAATAGATTCTGTGATATCTTTCATACCCCAAACTCAGGAACCAAACGTATTTCAATAATGGCCTCAGTAATCAAACTTGGCATTGGATTCTTGCCATTCAAACTCAGGAGCCAGACAGATTCTCATAGTGAGGAATATTGTACACATTTGGGACATTGTGCCCCCCACATTTTTACTGAGAAGGACACACAATCAAAAAAGTCAGAGACAGGGACTTCCCTGGCGGTCCAGTGGTTAAGTCTCTGCACTTCCACTGCAGGGGGCACATGTTCCATCCCTGCTCTGGGAACTAAGATCCTGCATGCCGTGCGGTGCGGCGTGGAGAAAAAAAAAAAAAAGTCAGAGACAGCTGCTTGGACCATTAGAGTAGTGAAGTCTGTGGCCCCATTTAAAGGATGGAAGAGGTGAGACTGTCATTTTCACACTTCTCACAGGAGACAGATGCCATTATGCCCTTTTATAGATAATGAAACTGAGGCTCAGAAAGTTTCATTAGCGGGACTTCTCCGGTGGTCCAGTGGTAAAGAATCTGCCTTACAATGCAGGTGACAAGGGTTCGATCCCTAGTCAGAGAACTAAGATCTCACATGTTGCAGGGCAACTAAGCCCGCGCTCTCTCAGCTAGAGCCCACGTGCTGCAAACTACAGAGCCCGCGCGCCACAACTTGAGAGAGAAAACCCGAACGCCACAACTAGAGAGAAGCCCGCACGCTGCAACGAAAGATCCCACGTGCCACAGCTAAGACCCGACACAGCCAAAAATAAATAAAATAAGTAATAAATAAATCTTTTAAAAAAAGAAAAGAAAAAAAGGTTCATTAGCTTCTCCAAGGTTACAAGGCTAGAAAGCATCACCTGGGTCTAACCCTTGAACTATACTATTTCTTCTGGAGTTCCTCCCCACGAACCATGAGGAGGAGCTCGGCAAAGCAGCCCCGAGGCCAAGCTCCCTCTTTATCAGCAAGCTCTGGGCCACTCCCCGACAACACACACACCCTGCCTGGCCTTTCCTCCTTATCCGCACACCTGAATAAGGTTCAAGGACGCCTTTCCCCAGCTGGGCAGTCCCCTAGCCCAGCCCTCCCTTGCTGGCTGTTGTCCCCCAAGGTGGCAGTGGGCTCCCCGAGGATCCTCCTCTGTGCCCTGGATGCTTGGCCGGGGGCCTGGTACACGATAGGCCTCAGTGAGTGGTTGAGTGAAGGGGCAGGAGTGACATACACAGAGCAGCCCTCTTACTCGGGGCCCGCACTTGTGGATGTGGCGCTCAAGTCCCTTCAGACAATGACACCCTATAATGACCCTGAGGTAAGTGAATGTGCAGCTGACCTTTGGATGAGAAAGAAACCCCAGAGATCTGGGGGAAGGGGGGCTAAGAAAAAGGAGACGGGGAACACAAGAGGACGAGGGCATAGAAACGTCCAGGGGCCGTCTGCCACCTATTCAGCTACTGGACGGTGATGGCAAAAAAGAACCAAGAAAACAGTGGCAATGGAGGGGGGGATAAGCAGCAGACCTTCAGATCCCACCTGACCTTCTCAAAAGGCACTGAAGATCCCGGCTGCAGTGAGCTGCCACACCCACGTGATGAAGGGGTGCCACCTTCCTCCCTGACAGCGGCCTGGCCTCAGCTGGTACCCCCACTCTGTACCCGCCCTTGTCCTCCCATAGGACTCCCTCTGTTTGCCTTGGGCTGGTCTATTTCCCTTGACAGGTTCCTGTGAATTTAGGTTGTGCTTGGGTGATCTGGGAGGTGTGTGGTCCACAGGGTCATAACCAGGACCCATAACCTGAGAGTCTCACTCCCCCATCGCCTCCTGAGGATGTCCTTGGCAAGGTCATGGACTGTTCCAGAGAGGACTGCTCCTGGAGTGCTTCCTGCTACCAGACAGTGGGTCATGGGCTTTCAGCTGATGGGTTGTCAAGGGCTCAGATGCCAGTCATGTGGGATGGCCAGGACCCTCGGGGGATGCAGAGGCTGAGGGCTGAAGAAGGGGCACCAGCAGCTTGGGGATGGAGGGAATGTAGAGGGTGGAGGACAGTGTCACCCTACCCCCATGATGACACCATCCACAGCCATACACGTGCCCCCCCCAAACACATGCATGCTGTTACCATCACACTCCCAGACATAGGCACATCCATACACACAAGCCCACAGGCACAAGTATTTCCCCATCAACACACTCCCAGCCCACATACCTGCACACATGTCTACACACACATTCACGATTCACCATGCAAGGCATGTCTGCACAGAAAGAAGGGCCAGATGCCCCTGAAATTGCTCTTTCTCTCCTGTTCCACCCTCTTCCACCCCGTCCCACCCTGGCCACTCTTCTCCACATCAGCCATGTTTCCCAACCCCAAACCACCCCCAAGAATCTGTTGGAAATCCTGAGGGCAGTGGCCTGGCTCTCACACCTCTGGAGAGTCTGGAGAGGATTTCACCGGCCCAGGCCATCTTGACCCTGACCTGTATCTGACCCCCAGCCTCCCCTGCTCACATATATCAATCGCACTCTGGTCTTCTCCCATGGGATGCATGGAGAGATGTTGCCTCACTGGCAACCCTTGTGCTGTGCTCTCCTGGCACACCCTGGTGCTGCCAGCTCTGGTGACGGCTTCTGGAGATTGGCGTCTGCCATGAAAAACCTTGGTGAGCTGAGCCATTAGAAAGCGAGATGCAAAAAAAAAAAAAGCATATTCAAGAGTTCGGCCCCAAACAATGTCACCTAATAGTAAAAAACACAGCCTCCGACTGAGTCCTGACCCATAGCCACAGACGGAACCTTGACTCCAGTTAGAGATTGTCCATCAAACCAGGGTGATAGTCTGAGCCTCGACCCCAGCCTGCGCCTGAGGCCTGACCCTGACCCTGACCACAACCAGAGGCCTGACTCTAAACCCCAAATGGACGCTAGTAAAGCCTTCTTGGCCACAGATTGGATCCTCATCCTGACACCAAAAACGAACACTTCCCCCGTTCACAGCCTGAGCCCTGACCCCAGACTGAGCCGTTACTCTAGCTCCAGGGTAAACTATCTCAGACGTTATCTGTAAACTGAGCCCTGTTCCAAACCATAATGATCCTGGTCTTGACCCCAGAACGAACCCTTATCCTGGGTCAAGCTTGAATCCTGACCTTGACCCCAGACGGAGCCCTTACCCTCTCCCAGAATGAACTCACCCCAGCTGCAGCCTGAGCCCTGACCCTGGCCCCAAACCGAGTGCTAATCCTGACTGCAGCCTAGCCCGGATCCTGACCAAAGCCTGGGGCCTCACCCTGAGCTAGTCCTCTCAGAAAACTCTGCCTTTATTCACAGAAGCGACAGCCCCACCTTCCTTTCCCAAAGACAGGAAACCCTAGATGAAGCCTAGGAAAATCCGGAGAACTTTCCACAAGAGCCACATGACAGCCTTTGCCACGTGGCAGGAGGGCAGGGACGATCCTTCTCATTTTACAGGCAAGGAAACCGATTCTCAGGGAGGCTTAACTTGTTCCCTGTGGTTCCAATGAATAGAACTGGAACCAAAAGGCAGAAGCTATAGGGAGACACGTTTCAGAAAGAACTTCCCAAAATTCTGGGCTGGGCAAGGACAGAGCGAGCCACGTGCAGAGGCCTGAGCTCCATGTCGCTGGAGGTGTGCCAGCAGAGGTGGGCGACTTGTTGGCTGGTGCTACGGAGAGGGCTGCAGGAAGCGGAGGGCCCCTCCAGCCCCGAGATGTCAAGGAGGCTTCATGCCTCATTCAGATGCTCTGAACTCTTCCTCCCAACCCAGCAGGCCCCTAGATACAGCCCAGGTGGCCACACCTGGAAGGCCCAGAGTCCTACCATCTGAGGAGGGAGAAACCCAGCCCAACCAGGTGGAACCAGAGCTCCACCCTCCCCTGCTCAGGCTCCTCTCACCAGCCCTCTACATTGTCTGGACCAGGCGTAGATGGGAGATGAGGCCCACCTTGCCAAGCTGGCATCAGGCACTGTCACTCTCGGGCAGTGCCAGGCTCTCTGCCCCAGTGTGAGTCCCCACTCCGCCGCAGGCTCAGAAGTACACACCCAGGACTGGGAGGACATGCCACCATTTTCAAAATGTCAGAGCAGTCTTTCTCCCCCATCATCCTCATTTTGTAGACCTTGGACACCAAGACCCAGAGAGGCTCAGTGGCCTGCCTTGGGTGGCACAGCGAGGCAGGGGCACATCAGGATGTGGACCCCAGACCCTGGCACCTCTCCCACTCACATGGCCCCACAGCTGCCCCAGGAGGATTGGAGGATGGTGGGGGGACCTGGTGCCAGGCGGCAGAGGCTGGCATGGGGGGCTGCATGGCCCCTTGCGCCACCGCCCCCCAGGCACCCCGGCCTGGCTCCATCCACCGGCCGCCCAGCTGCCGGCACATCCGCCCAAGCCCAGACATCAATCCACACCAGGGCCCTTGCTCCCTCTTTCTCTTCTGCCCTCCTCTTCCCTCCCCAACTCACGTCTTTTTTTCCCTCCTCTCTCTCTTCCAACATGTCATTACAGTAGAAACAAAAAGCGCGGGAACAATGCGGGCATTGACGAGGGCCCCCTCCCGGCCCCCTCCCCCCACGGTGCGTGCCAGCACTCTTTCCACCCGCCCAGGGCTGGAACCACTGCCAAAGGAGCCCTGCTAATAAACAAGAGGAACCAGATAAACCAGGAACACAATAGAGGGATTTGTTGCACTTAAAATGGTGGGAACAATGTCAACGTCGCGCGCAGCTGCTTCTAAGCCCCCACCCCACCAAGTCCTGCCAAGCAGCCCCCTCGTCCCCTAGCCCCTCTGATTTATGAAAGGTCAGAGGGCATCGTGGCTAAAGGGCCCCTTCCTCCCATCCCTCGTTAACCCTTCGGACACAATGGTCCCTTCTCTGGGAGGTGGCGAGTGGGGGCGGGTGTCATGCACAGTACTTCCTGGAGCATCCTGGAGTTGGCTGGCGCAAAGGGAGGAGGAGCAGACTCCAAGATGCCTTCAGGCCAGGGGCTTCGTCTGGAGTCACGGCCTCATTGGTGGAGGCCTTCTTCTTAGTGACCCCCCCAAGGCTGTGACCAGAGCCACAATTGGGTCTACAAGATGGCGACCTGGGCTCCTGCCTGAGTAGTGCATTCAGGGCAAAAGATTCATTCTCTGATGTCTTCGTGGGTGCCGAGATGTGAGGATAAGCCAGACATAGTCCCTAATTTGGGGAAGCACAGGTGATGAGTGTGTAGGAGCCCAGGGAAGTGGGCCTGAGACTGCTGGTGCATGGCAGGTAGTAAGGAGGACAGTCAAGGGAGAGTTCCAGGAGGAGGTGATGCTTGAGCTGAGGAGGCAGCACCGGCACGACAGGCAGTTCCCAGCGGGGCTCGGGAATCAGACACCCTCCTCCACCACTTTACCACAGCTTTTTCGTTAGCAGCTTGGGGATAAGAAAAATACCCATCTCGCAGCGTACTTGGGAAGATGAATTAATCCAAATAAGGTACTTAGGAAACAGCCTGGCGCAAAGCAGTAAGTTTCAATAGCTGTGACCATTTTTATTACTGTTGGTGGTGGTGATGGTTGTGGTGCTCACAGCCACCCTGAGCTCATAACATGGTCCCATAGATGGGGCAACTTAGGCTGGGACTCCCCTTGGACCACAGCTGGCATTTACAGAGCCAGGATTCCAACCCAAGTTTCCATACTCCAAATCCAGGAATCCTGCCTACTTAACTGCTTTGGGATGGACACTCAAGTTAGGAATCTGGGATTATGGGACAGAGGAGTACTAAACGACCTATTTGGGAGCTAATCCCACAATGAACTTCAGCACGTCTTCCCTCAAAAAAAAAAAAAAAAAATCACATGGAATCCTCTTAGTCCCTTCACATTTAAGCCCAAACTGGAAGAAGTAAGATGCATAGGAAAGTCTCCTGTTCACCCACCTCTCACCTCTGCTAAGCAGGGACCTCCTGACAACACCCTGACCATTCCTGTCCCCCACAAACCATCCCTACTACTCCTGCTGGGGCCCCAGGCTCCTTCTGTGGACACTGACTATTCCTCCAGCAGAAGAAAGCCAGTGTTCATAATAATCACTAAATATCAATCCTTTAGGAAATCACCTTAGCTTTATCTTCAAAATATATCCAGAATGCCCAATCTCACTTCTGTTCTACATTGTACTAGAAGTGCTAGCCAGTGCAATAAAGCAAGAAAATGAAATAAAAGCCATACAGAGTGGAAAGGAAGAAGGATTACTACCTTTATTCACAAGCAACATAATCATCTATATAGAAAATCCTAAATAATCTACAAAAAAAAAACTACTATAAAAAATGAGTGAGTTTAACAAGGTTGCAAAATACAACATCAATATACAAAAGAACAATTATATTTTTATATACTGGGAAAGCAGAAATTAAAATTTTTTACATATCATTTAAAATAAAACCATAAAATGTGAAATACTTAGGGATAAATTCATATTACAAATGCATGGGACTTCCCTGGTGGTCCAATGGGTAGAACTCCACACTCCCAATGCACGGGGCCTGGGTTCGATCCCTGGTCAGGGAACTAGATCCTGCATGCGTGCCGCAACTAAGAGTCCGCATGCCACAACTAAGAAGCCCAAATGCCGCAACGAAGATCCCACATGCCACAACTAATACCCAGCACAGGCTAAATAAATAATTTTTAAAGTTTTTAGAAAGAAAATGAGTACTTCATTTAAAAAAATGCATGATATAATAAGACTTAAGAGGCTAGAGAAGAAAAGACCTGACCTAAGTAACTTTGTACAATGGTATTTTTCCTAGATACTGTAAAGCAAGAAACAAAAGGAACTGTATACAAATACTATATGTTGGTAAATTAGTTTTTCACAAGGCATGGGTTGGCAATTCTGAGGCAATTTTATATGTACACTAAGTTTGAACAAATAGGTAAGTATGCTACAGATAATGAGAGCCGTATTTCTCACTGTTAGAGAAAGAAATTACAAATAAGCAATGGGGAAAGCCTAGAATAAACCCTGTGGTGCTGGAAGAGGAGCTCAATTTCCCTCTCCTTGTCTGTGAGCTGGACTTAGTGACTCACTTCTAACAGATAGAGTACGAATAGGAAAATTAGTATCTTTACAGTGGAGGAACCTAGCAACCACAACCTTAACCAAATGGTCAAAGTTGACATCACCATTAATAAGGCCTATCCATGTCATGTTCCCCTTAATATGATGTGATGAGAAGGAGACATCCCCTATGCAGTGGTTTTCCCCAAAATTCATACCCTCAAATTAATAATGAGAAAATATCAGAAAAACCCAAATTGAGGGACATTCTACAAAATGCCTGACCAGCACTTTTCAAAAATGTTGAGGTCATGAAACACAAGGCAAGACTCCTGAGGAACTGTCACAGATGGGAGGAGACTAAGGAGGCATGACAACTAAATGCAATGTAGGATCCTGGCTTGGATCCTGGAACAAAAAAGGGCATTAGAGGAAGCTGGATGAAGGATATACAAGGACTCTTTGTACTGTCTTTACAACTCTTCTATAAGTCTAAAATTATTTCAAACTAAAAAATTTTTTAACCTTATCACTTAATATAGCATAAAAATACTTAGGGATAAACTGGACAAAAGGTGAAACCTGTAAGACACTGTTGACAGAAATTAAAGAAGGACTTCCCTGGTGGCGCAGTGGTTAAGAATCTACCTGCCAGTGCAGGGGACATGGGTTCGATCCCTGGACCAGGAAGATCCCACGTGCTGTGGAGCAACAAGGCCCATGAGCCACAGCTACTGAGCCTGTGCTCTAGAGCCCACGAGCCACAACTACTGAGCCCATGTGCCACAGCTACTGAAGACCCCACGCCTAGAGCCCATGCTCCACAACAAGAGAAGTCACTGCAATGAGAAGCCACTTCAATGAGAAGCCCGTGCACCACATCGAAGAGTAGCCCCTGCTCGCCGCAGCTAGAGAAAGCCCGCGTGCAGCAACGATGACCCAATGCAGCCAAAAATAAAAATAAATAAATAAATTTATTTTTTAAAAAAAAGAAATTAAAGAGGACATAGAGAGATATAACATATTCGTGGATTAAAAGACTCAATATTGTTAAGATATCAATTCCCCCCCAAAATTGCTCTATCAGATTAAGTGAATCCTAATAAAAATCCCAGCAAGCTATTTTGGAGAAATTAACAAGCTGATTCTAAAATTTATATGGAAATGCAAAGGATCTAGAATAGTGGAAACAATTTGAAAAAGAACAAAATCAGAGGAATTATACTGCCTGATCTCAGGACTTATTATAAGGCTACAATAATCAAGAGTGTGGTATTAGCATAAAGAAAGATATATAGATGAATGGAAAAAAACAGAGAGCTCAATAATAGGCCCACACATATGGTCAACTGATTTTCAACAAAAGTGCAAAAGACAAGTCATCAAGGAAAGGAGAGTCTTTTCCACAAATGGTACTCAAACAATTGAATAGCCACTTGCAAAAAAACCCAAAAAAACAAAAGGCAAAACAAAAAAAACAAAAACAAAAATCTTGACACTTATCTCACACAATGTGCAAAAAACAAAAAACATAAAAGACAACATCTCATCACCTCCAAACCGATCACTATAAAACTTCTAGAAGAAAATATAGGAGAAAATCCTGGGGACCCTGGTCAGGCAAAGATTTCCTAGATACAACATTAAATGCACAACCCGTAAAAGAAAAAATTTATAAATTGGACTTCTTCAAAATTTAAAAATTTTGCACTTCTAAAGGCACCATTAAAATAATGAAAAGACAAGCCAAAAACTGGGAGAAAAATATTTGCAAGTTGTACACCTAACAAAAAACTCTGATCAGAATAATGAAGAACGCTCAAAACACAATAATAAGTAAATAAACAACCTCATTTTAAAAATGGGCAAAAGATTTGAAGAGACACGTCACCAAACAAGACATACAGATGGCAAATAAGTACATGAAAAGATGCTCAGGGTGATTCGTCATTAGGGAAACGCAAATTAAAATCACTACACATTTATTAGATGGCCTAAAATTAAAAAGGCTGACCATACCAAGTCTGTGCAGGAAGTCGAACTCTCATACACTGCTGGTGGGAATGTAAAATGGTACAACTACCTTGGAAAACGGCTTGATAGTTTCTTTTTTTTTTTTAATAATTCTTTCTTTATTTATTTTTGGCTGTGTTGGGTCTTCGTTTCTGTGCGAGGGCTTTCTCCAGTTGCGGCAAGCGGGGGCCGCTCTTCATCGCGGCGCGCGGGCCTCTCACTATCGCAGCCACTCTTGTTGCAGAGCACAGGCTCCAGATGCGCAGGCTCAGTAGTTGTGGCTCACGGGCCTACTTGCTCCGCGGCATGTGGGATCTTCCCAGACCAGGGCTCGAACCCGTGTCCCCTGCACTGGCAGGCAGATTCTCAACCGCTGCGCCACCAGGGAAGCCCTGATAGTTTCTTAAAAAGTTAAATATACACCTTGCATACAACCCAGACATTCCACTCCTAGGTATTTACCTTCTAGAAATGAAATCATATGTACACACCGACTTCACATGCAAGTTCACAGCAGCTTTATTTGTAGTAGACAAAATTTGGAAACAACCCAAATGTCCATCAACAGGTGAACGGATAAACAAATTGTGGTCTATCCATACAATGGCATATTCTTCAGTAATAAAAAGGATAAACTGTTGATACACACAATGACATGGATAAACTCAAAACAATTATGCTGAGTGAAAGAAGCCAAGCCAAAAGAAAAGAGTACACACTGTATAATTCCATTTAGATATAACTCTAGAAAATGTGAATAAAGGTACAGCGAATGAAGCAGATCATGGTTGCCTGGGGATGGGGTGGGGGTGGAGGGAGGGATGACCAAGGGACAGGAGGAAAGTTTAGGAGGTGATGGATATGTTATTTTCTTGACTGTGGTGATGTTTCACACGTGTATGCAGATGCGTCAAAACTCATCAAAGTGCACATTTTAAATATGTGCAGTTTGTTGTATGTCAACTATACCTCAATAAAGCTGTTAAAAATAGTAATTTAAAAAAAATTTTTTATAAACTTATTTTATTTATGTATTCATTTTTGGCTGCGTCGGGTCTTCGTTGCTGCGCACAGGCTTTCTCTAGTTGCAGTGAGCGGGGGCTACTCTTCATTGCGGTGGGCGGGCTTCTGATTGCAGTGGCTTCTCTTGTTGCGGAGCATGGGCTCTAGGCGCGCGGGCTTCAGCAGTTGTGGCACGTGGGCTCAGTAGTTGTGGTGCACGGGCTTAGTTGCTCCGCAGCATGTGGGATCTTCCCGGACTACGGCTCGAACCCGTGTCCCCTGCATTGGCAGGCGGATTCTTAACCACTGCACCACCAGGGAAGCCCCCAAAATAGTAATGTTTAAAAAGGAGAAACAAACACAGCCAGGAATCTGCCTACCACTCACAGCCACGCTGGCGCCACCCTGGTCATTGCTGCCACCACCTATCCTCTGCATTACCTCATCTGCTTCCTCACTGGTCTCCTGGCTCCTGCCCGGCCCCTCAGGCGGTTCTCAGGCGCCCTCACTTACTGCTCTTGTCCCTCCAACACCCCAGACACACTCCCACCTTAGGGCCTGTGTCCTGACTGCTCCCTCCGTCTGGAATGTTCTTTCCAGGCACCCCTATGCCCAACTACCCCAAAAACCTCAGGTCTTTACTCAGTGAGGCCTACCTTAATCACCCTGGTTAAAGCTGTGAGCCACCCTTCCCTCCACTCCTGACACTGCTTTCCCTGCTTGACCTCCCCCCTTATTACATCATATACGATTAACTTATTTGGGGTTTTGTTTGTTTCCCTCAACTGGAGTTTGTATTTTTGTTACTGTTCACTGATGTAGCCTGAGGGCCCCTAGTAGGTGTTCCATAAATGTTGGTTAAAGGAATGTGTATTGTATTCCAAGTGTTCTAAGTGCTTTTCATAGATCACAGTGAGCTCCAGAAGGGGCACTGTAATTCTCCCCACTTTACAGATGGGGAAACTGACGCACAGGGAGGTTGAGCGTGCCCAGGGTTACTCCAGAACCTTGTTCTTAACCAGTGTGCTCTGCCATCTCCTCCCCAGGGACTGGGTCACCAGGTCTCAGCTTCTGGTCACACCTGACAGCTACACCCCGATTCCTCCCAACCACTGGAATCCAGGTCCCGCCCCTACCCCAATTCCAGAGGTTGAACCAGATCTTATAAAAACAACAACGAGAACCTTCCTGGTTTCCTCTTGGTGTTCTCTCTGCCTTGGTCCAAGAGAGACAGTAGAAGGGTCCATAAAATACAAATGGCTTCATTAAAAAGGGGGCAGGGGGGACCTCCCTGGTGGTGCAGTGATTAAGACTCCGCACTTCCACTGCACGGGGTACAGGTTCAATCCCTGATTGGGAATCTAAGATCCCACATGCTGCGTGGCCTGGCCAAAACAAAAGGGGGGGGGCGGCAGGGAGTTAGAGAGAGAGAGACAAGGGGGAATGTGGTAACACGCAGACCACACTCTGAGTGGGGCACGATCCTGCCAGCGGGTCGCAGGGAGCGGACAATACTGTAATTCACAATGTTCTCAGGACAGAAATCAGCCTCGGCTACAACTAGTTTTAGTTCCCTCTCTCCCTCACTCAGGCATTCATGTGTTCACTAGTCATTATTTGGCAAGCATTTACAGGGCCTGCTGCGTGTGCACGGCACCTGTAAGGAGCAGAGTGCCCCGGGCCCGCCTTCTTGAGAACCAGAGGCCCCATGGCCCCAGCTCTGTTGTTTGCCCCCCACCAGAACCCCCGGGAGGCATCGCTCCCACCCTCATCTAGTAGTTGTGGAAGCGGGGCTTGGAGGCACGGCGGCTGCTCCACAGTTTGAGCCCAGCTTGACCCCCCGCCTCTGACCACCAGATGCTTCGGCTTCTCCACCAAGAAGGAGGAAGCTACCACGGCTACCACGGCTCCTGCCCCTCTCCCCACCTCCTCTGAGCCCAGGGCCTTCTTTTTTCTGGCTCATCCTCACAGGTTAAGACCCCGGTCCCTGCAGCTGGGTGCCCCCTCCTGCCCGGCAGCCACCCTGCCACCCCTCAGGGTCTGCTATGTCCCCGAGCATAGGTCTACCTGCTTCCCTCCGCCTGCCGCCTTCTCAGGAGGTGCCCCTACCCTGCAGTCTGGGGCAGGTGCTGTCAGAAGACCCAGTGAGGAAGGGGTGGGGGCCGGCCAAAGACACAGTCACTGCTGTCTTACTGCTCCCCGCAGGCTCCCAGGGTGCCCGGCACTGTGTGCTGGACCTCAGGTCAGGAGTCAGGTTCAAGTTCCCAAGGTCAGCTCACCACTGGTGACCTCAGGCTCATCCCTGACCCTCACTGGACCTCTTGGTTTTATTCACGGAAAAATGGAGCTCTTGTTACTAGTAAAATCCAAGTTCCTTCCAGATTTTTCGAGCCTTCCCCAAAGACTTTTAGGTTTCTTGTCTCCATCCTCCAAGCTCCAGCAGCCCTTCTCCCAGCCACTTGCGCAGAAATCGGGTGCCCCACCTGGCACTGTTTTCAGTTCTGCAATAGGAAAGTGCTCTCACCCCAGGAACACTGTGAGCGGCTACTCAGAAATCCTCGAATTCCCCACAGCACAAGGCCCTGCAGACAGCGGGTGCCCACTCGTAACAATCTTTTATTTCTTTATTTCTTTATTTTTCCTTATTTTTTTCGCTGCATCGGGTCTTAGTTGCAGCACGCGGTCCCTTCGTTGCGGTGCTCGGGGTTTCCCTCTAGTTGTGACACGCGGGCTTCTTTCTAGTTGTGGCGTGTGGGTTTTCTCTCTCTAGTTGAGGCTCGAGAGCTCAGTAGTTGTGGTGCGTGGACTTCGGTGCCCCGTGGCATGTGGGATCTTATTTCCCCGACCAAGGATCGAACCCGCGTCCCCCGCATTGGAAGGTGGATTCTTTACTACTGGACCACGAGGGAAGTCCCTATTGTTTTATTGTATTTATTTTTTAATTTTTTGGTCATGCCGCACAGCATGCCGGATCCTAGTTCCCTGACCGGGGACGGAGCCCGGCCCCCTTTAGTGGAAGCGGGGAGTCCTAACCACGAGGGAAGTCCCAACAACCTTTTATTTTTAATGCAAGACTTTTCTCCTCTAGTCACAATAACGCTGTGAAGTGGTTATTAGTCTCTTTCGTTGAAAATGAAGATTCAAAATATTAAGGGACTCACCCCCAGCCACACACCCAGTGAATCTCAGAATCAGGATTCTAACTCAGTTCTGTTGGCCTCTGGAGTTCAAACGTTTACGTATCTACAGTGTGTATTTGTTTGCTGATGGTGAGGGCATACCAAGAAAACACCGATGACCAGGGCTTGCAACCTTATGATCTGATGAGGTTAAATTTAGGTCAAAAAGCATTAACAATGATGAGAAAGTGAAATTTATAAAGCTAAAACTGAACATAATAAGGATATAAAAATATAAATATTTATGCACCAAATAACATAGTGTCAACATCGATAAAGTGAAAACTAGAGAAGATTCAAGGAGAAACTGAAGCATGCTAAGAATAGGGGACTTCAGCCAGCTTCTCTCAGCCCCTGACAGATCCAGTGAGCAAAAATAAGTAAGAACCCATGGGATTTCCCTAGTGACGTAGTGGCTAAGAATCCGCCTGCCAACGCAGGGGACACGGGTTCGATCCGGGAAGATCCCACATGCCGCGGAGCAGCTAAGCCCTTGCACCACAACTACTGAGCGTGCGCCTATGTGCCACAACTACTGAAGCCTGCGCACCTAGAGCCCACGCTCCACAACGAGAAGCCACCGCAATGAGAAGCCGCATGCCCCAACGAAGAGTAGCCCCCGCTTGCGGCAACTAGAGAAAGCCCGCGCAGCGGCAAAGAGCCAACACAACCAAAAATAAATAAATAAATTTATTTTAAAAAATAAATAAGGACCAGAACAGCTTGCTGCCCGTGAAGCTGATGTAAACCCAAACTCTCAGATACACACATGTACACAGATAAACCCCAAACATCTACTACGTCCTCCACCTAGAGACAAGCTCATCTAATGTGCGTTGAACTGCTCACACAGACACACAGATACATTCAGATGTACACATAGCTGCACACACACAGGGATAAAAGTGTGGAAACATTTACGTCAGACTGTTACCACTCTGAACAATGGGATTAAGAGTGAGTTTTACTTTCTTCTTTTTGTTTCTCTATATTTTCTAATTTGTCTATATCTCAGTTACATGTTTTCTTGACTTTTTTTTTTGGCCATCCATGCAGCTTGCGGCATCTTAGTTCCCCAGCCAGGGATTGAACCCTCTTCCTCAGCAATGAAAGCACAGAGTCCCAACCAGTGGACCGCCAGGGAATTCCCCAACATTTTTTTAAACGCAGGGCACCTAGGACTCTGGTCAGTTGAAGGATCACACGATGCAGATTTCTGTTAAGTGAAGCCTGTCTCCTGTTATGAGGATTCAGCCAGGAGATACATCACGAAAGCGCCAGGCCCACAGAGAGCACTCGGGGAATAGCAGGTGTTGGTATTACCACCTGTTTCCAGCAGCATCTTTCACTCCAACCACTGCCTGATTAGTTCTTAAATCTCTCCTCCCCTTCTCTCTCCATCTTGGCCCTGTTCCAGCACAGGTCCTCATCATCTTTCACTGGGATTAACACCTCAGCCTCTCAGCTGGCCTCCCTGCCTTCAGTCTCTTCCAGCACCTCCCTCTCCTCCCCCGCAGCATGCATCTTCCATGATGCTCTGAGAGTGAACAAGTCTGACTGCGTCACCACCCCCTCTCCTTCTTAAAATTTCTCCATGGCTCCCCACTGTCCTCAAGATAAAGTCCCCTGCCAACCTTTCTAGTGTCACTCTGGACCCTCCCCTGTTCTCCATACCCCAAGTCCAAAACACCTTGCTCTTCTCCCAAATTCTCCCTGTGCTTCCCTTTCTCTGTGCCTTTGCTTCAGTCGCCACCAGGCTGCTTCTACTTCAATTGCCATCAGGCTGCTTTTCCCTCTGTTCAACCCCTTCTCTCTAAGGTTTGCCCCCAAATATCACCTCCACTGAGAAGCCTTCCTTGATTGCCACAGGCACAGCTCCCTTTGCTAAGCACCCTCAGTCCCTGGTGTGTAGAATCATTTCATAAGAGGGTACCAAACTGATCCTACATCATATCAAACACATTAAAATGTATTCACATCACATACTATTGGGTTTGCCAAAAAGTTCGTTCCGGTTTTTCTGTATGTTAGTTACGGAAAGACCCAAATGAACTTTTTGGTCAACCCAATAAATATAATCATTTAGCTTTAAACAAGTTTTAAAGGACTTTTGTGATTCTTCATTTGAAATTTTGATTAATTTCTATTTTGCCATTTTCTTCACATATTTTGAAACTAGTGATTTTTTCTTTAGTTCTCAAACTTTTGGGGGGTCAATAAAAAGCCTTCCCTGCCAAAAGTTAAGAAGATACCCCCTGGTATTGTCACCCCCCAAGGCTGACCACTACTGGGTACAATGAATTAGGTGTTTATCTACCATCGCCTCCTCAGGACCATGAACCTCAAGATCAAGGGGCAGTGCCTGATTCCCCTCTGTATCCCTGGTGGCCAGCGGACAGGCAGCACGGAGCAGGCACTCAGGCACTGTCCACAGAATGAGTAAATTCGTGAATTCCCCTAAAAATCTATCTTCCGTCTCTATGAACCTAAGACAATGCAACTTGTATTTATTTCCGTATCTGTCAACTGTGTCTCTATAAAATGTTTCTGTAATTTATATCCGTTCTCTCCAAAGACCTCTGTTCACGTCACACTGTGTGAGTGCCCAGCGTGCAAGCACTTGAGAACATGCATGCTTTACCTTTGCTGAGTCTCAGGACAAGCACCTTGAAATAGATCCTATTATCCCTATTTGACAGATAAAGAAACTGAGCCTCAGAGCAGGGAACTAGCTTGCAAGTAGGAGGTCACAGAGTGAGGACAAAAACTCAGGACTGCCTGACTCCCTGTCCTCGACCTCCGTCACCACCCTGCCCTCCGTCGCCACCCAGCCCTCACCGGCCGCAGGGCCCAGCCATCGCTCCTCACTTACTCCACGTCCATTGCTCTGCTTCCAGGCAAGACACGGACCTTGCCTCCATCTGTACACTTCATCTTGCCAGCAGCGGGGTTGTCTCAACCATCACCCCATTCAATCCCATAAACGTTTCCCTAGTACCACGTCCCAAGCGCTAGGCTGAGAACTAGAGCTAACATAACGAGTGCCAAGGTCACCAGGCTATGAGCTCCTCAAGGGCAGGGACTGAGCCCAGAGCAGTGAGACCGTGGGACCTCATCAGCCTGCCCTTCACTTTGAGGATGTTGGCAAATGTCACCTTCCAACACGGGGCCCACCTCCCAGGCTGGGCAGGGAACTCCTGGGCTGCCCCCACCTCTCACCCAAGTTGAGTCTGTCCCTCTGGGAGGGGCCTCAGTCCAGCAGTCTCTGGACCTAGACCCCTAAACAGGGTTTGTAGAAGAGCACGGGGACAGGCCTGGCCAACCGCTGTCCTCCTCCCAGGGCCTCTAGGCCAGCGGGGTCCCAAAGTGGTCCTCCTGATAACCCCCCAGATAACAAGCACTTTACAGTTTGCCAAAGGCTCCCTCTCCTTTCTTTCAGTTGACCCTCTCTCCATCCCAGCTGGGGGTGTGGAATTTTCCAGGCCCACTTGGCTGCTCGAGGCAGAGTTTGGACCAGGACCCAGGAGTCTAGACTCCAGCCAAGTGCAGAGGGGCTTGCAAGCTCTTCTCATCTCTCAGTACCTCAGAAAAGCCCCTCTTTTTTCTGGACCTCCGTTCCCCATCTCTACCATAAGGGGATCCGACTGGACAACCTCTAAATCCCTTCAGCTTCAACATGCCCAGAGTCTACCACGGTGAGGAGGCTGGCCCTGTTACAGCGGAGAAAATGGGGGCCTAGAGCTTTCCAGAGCTCCCAGAATGGCTGCACACTCTTTCCCTGCACCAGGCTATCGGGGGAGAGGCACCAAGTTCTAGAAGGACCAGCAGGATGAGTCACCAGGTGTAGAAATGATGCTAGCACCAGGAGGTTTGGGGGCTGGGAATCTCACCCCCACGAAAACCACAGCCCAGGAGCAGCAACCATGGGATTCCTACGATTCGCCCAAGAGGACACAGCCTGCCTGGAGTGGATTCAGGCAAATGGTGCGCAGGTGTGCCTTTCAGTCCAAGGGCAGTGGACGCTGCCCAGACCTCCAATAATAACGATAATCGCAATACCAATCGCAACAGCGCTCAGCAGCCTACATCTGTGTCAGGCACTGTACACCTGTTACCTTCTCCTACCTCACAACAAAGCTGCCAGTTGAGTGTTACATGACCTCATTTACAGAAGAGAACCCCCCACCCCCCGCGGGCTCAAGAAACTAACGGGCTCCACTCCTGTCACACAGGCAGGAAGCAGGAGCCCTGCTCCCATCGCCCTAAAGCCCCCAACCTTTGCCCAGTGGCCTGGGACGCCCTCAGTGGGGTGGAGTCAGGGCACTGGGCTGAGGGACAAATGACCCGGGGGCAGGCAGTGTCTTCCTGGGCCTCAGCCTGCAGGTCTGCAAAAACAGGAGTTTGACCTGGAGCTTCTCCAAGGCCCTTCCTTAGGCCGTGACATTCAAGATGCCTCGGAGGCCTGCAGGACCTCACCCACGGGCTACAGCCGAGGCTGACACAGAGAGGGGAGGCTGAGGCCTCGTGGTGGCTGCAGTGTCCCAGTGCCTACCACAAGCACACAGCTGAAGGTGCCTGCTGTCACCAGACAGGAATGTGTCTGAGCTGGACCTGGAGCCAGGACACTGGACCCTGGGACAGAGGGTACACACATCAGGAGCCCAGGCTGGCAGTCCATGTTTCCAGAGGGAACACCAGGGACCCTTAGGCAAACACGGACTCAGACTGGGGGCGCCCAGGAGAGCAAACCCGATGGCCCGCCCTGACAGGCCCATATCCCAGGCAGAGTTCCAGGCCTCAGGGAAGACAGTCACGTGGGGATGGAGGGCGCAGCCATTCTGGGAAAGAGGGAAGACAGAAGGAGGAGACCCTTGGTGAGGGAATGACGGGAGGGGGTCTCCATCCCGAGTGGGGCAGGGGCACATGTGTGACGAAAAGCCAGACTCCCATCTTAGGGCCATGGACCCACCCGCCAGGGCAGGCTCCTGTTCCCAGCGGACCCTGATGCCCTTCCTCTGACATCTCTGCCTCAGGCCCCTCCCCCCACCCCCACCCCAACTCTTTTACTCTCTCTCTCTCTCTTGCATTCCTCTGGGAGCCGATCAGGGCTTGAATGACACCCCAGATGACTCTTTGCTATTAATTCCCACACAGAGAATGGGCCCCTTGTTCTCCTCTCCCGGAGGAATAGCCGTGGCCAAAGCCATCCCAAGAGTTCCTGACTTAACCCTTCTCCTGGCCGCTCCTCTGCATGTCCCCACACCCGGGGCCATGGGGCCAGCAGGGGATGAGGTGCAGAGAGGGCATCTAGGAGAAACAGGGGCCCCTCCAGCCCAAGCTCCTGGAATGAAGTCCCCACGATGGGAGAGCAGGGCCACCCTAACCTTCCCGGGGTAGCCTGACCCCAGCCCCTCGCCTGAGGCTCTTGCCAGACCCTGGTGGCCAGGAGGCCTCTCCCCCGAAGTGTGGGAGGCCCAGGATCTACAGCCTCCCCCCGGGCCAGCCTGATGTCTCTGGCCCCCTGAGACGCTCCTTCAAGGGGCAGCTGGGAGGCTTGGACCCTCGGCCCTGCCCTGGCCCCGCCCTGGCCCCGAGGGGGTTAACAGGACCAGAGGCCCGACACCACCTGTCCGGGCAGGTCACTGAGGAGAGGCAAGAGGTGCCCGTGGCCTCTTTTGATCCTCTGAGCCTGGAGGACAGGGAGGAACTGGCCTGTTGAGTCAAAACCCACCATCTCTTCACTCCCTGTCCTCACCCCCACCCCCACCAGTTTAGACAATGAGACTGGGCAGAGCTTCACGGGCCATCGAGGCCAGCCCCTCACTGCTCAGATGGGGAAACTGAAGCCCAGAAGGGCGAGAGCACGGCCCCCGTCCCTCCGCAAGTCTGTAGCACAGCCCTGTCCCCAGGTCCCTGGCTTCTGGACCGAGACACTGTCTCCTTCCCCATACCCCCTCCGTTTCCACGTTCCACCCTCCCCTGCTGCTGTCCAAGTCCTGCAGGCCTGCTGTGCGACCTTGAGCAAACCATCTTGGCTCTCTGGGCGCGGGAAAACTCGCGCACAAAGGGAACCCAAAGACCTGCTCTGCCATCAATACCTGCAACCTTTGCCTCTTGCCCCAGAATAAGGTACAGATCCTTGGGTCTGACTCAATGAGGCCCGTCCCAGGGAGGCTTGAACTCATCCTCTGGCCTCATCTCCTGCCTGTCCCCAACCCAGACTCAGTGCTGTGGGAGCACGGGGCAGGGGGTAGGGGTGGGGCGGAGGGAAGGCCTCAGAGGCAGCGGCGGTGATGCTGGAAATAGAAAGAGGGAGACGAGGTGCCGGCACAGGCCCGAGGGAGCAACAGGGGGACCAGGGCATGGCAGTGGACCGGGCAAGGTGGCCTGGGGTGAAACAAGCTGGAGGGGTGGGCTGGAGCCAGGCGGGGAGGACCCTGAAGGTCGGGGCAGGAAGCCCAGCACCCTCGGCCCCGAGAGCTTCTCTGCCGCGTTCGTTCGCACAAATCTCGGTCTCTCTAAGTCGCCTCTCCCCACCTTTCTCATTTTCCCAGGGCCCTCCACTCCCTGGCAGCCTCCCCAGGCTTCCCGGTAGACAGCGATAGGGCAGGTGAGGGACGGTAGGGGGGTGAGCCAGAGATATAGAGAGAAACAGAGAGGTAGAGACAGACAGAAAGATGAGATTCTGAGAGCAGACCGAGGCTGGATAGAGAGCATGAGGACAGAGACAACTCCAGCCAGGGGCAGAGAGGGCCGGAAAGGGAAGGATGCCAAGACAGAACCACCAACTGCAGGTTCAAAATGACGGAGCTTCCCAGAGGGGGTGGGCTGCGGACATAAAGAAGAAAAGTGGAAGTGATGGAGGGAGAGAAGGAAGTCAAAGCAGAGAGAAAAACCAGGCCGTGGACAAGAGGCGGTGACAGAAGAGGAAAAGGGAGAAAGCGAAGGTCAGGAGGAAGAGGAGGGGCGGACGCAGTGGGGGCAGCCCTGGCTGCGCTGCTCAGGCCCCTCCCAGGCTCCTCTGCGTTTCCAGCAGGTCCACACAGCCCCCATGGGCCCCTGCAGCCTGCACACCTACCGTGCTCCAGCGCCACGCAGGAGGACTCGGCCATTCGCTTTGGAGGGCCTGAGCCGAGCCTCTCAGGACACAGCAGGCAGGAGGGCACCACGGAAGTCCAGCCTGCCCAAGAGGCTGGAGATTTGAGGCTGAGGATGGGGGCCTTAGAGACCATCTCTTCCAGTAGTTCCCCCACCAGCTGCAGCATAATCACAGCGGAACTTTCAAAAGGAAATCCCACCCAAGTATACGACTTGGAATAAGACCTAGGAATCAGTATTTACAACAAGCTCTCCAATGAGCTTGCAGCGACGCCAGGTTTGGACCACACTGACGGATAAGGAGGATGCTGGTGGCCAGAGAGGGGCTGTGCCCCACCCCAAGGTCACAGAGCCGGGCCTCACAGTGAGGCCTCCCCGGTCCCAGCCCGGGGTCACAGGGTGGTCCGCACAGTGCCAGGCACACAGAAAGGGCTGAAGTGGGCAGTGCCCTCTCCCTTTCCCTCTGTCCCTCTAGCCTCAAGGCTCTGGATCCAACTCTCCAGGGGTAGCCAGGGCAGTCGCCATCCTCAGACCCAGAAATCAAATAGGGGAGAGGAAGGCATTGGGCCAGAATGGGATTTCTATCCCCCATTTCCCTGCCCCCGTCCCCCTAGTGCCAAGGCCTGGGGCTGCCAGCTCTAGCCAGAGATGGGGGTGGAGGGTGGGGCAGGAGGGAGGGGGAGAAGACCCGCGTGCTCCCTGCCCCCCAGCCCCCCCCACACACACCCTCCGCTCTTTCCCTCAGCCTCCTTGGGCTCAGGGCTGGGTGCCCCGGAGCGGTGGTGTCCTAAGCTGACAGGCCTGCCCTGTCCTTCCTGCCTGCTGGGGGAAGGGGTGGAGCGGGCTGGGAAACTGGCTCAGATGCCCCATCCCCTCCTCCCCTTCCCTACGTCCTCAGGGGCTTTAGGTGTCCCACGAAACCCAGCCTGGCCCTCCAGGCGCCCCGCGTTCCAGAAGGAGGAAGAACACTGGCCTGGGAATCAAGACACTTGCCTCCATCACATGAGAGACCCTGGACAAGTCTCCTCCTCTGACCCACAGCCTCTCCCCTCTCATCACCTCTCCAGTCCTCCCCCCACCCATCCTCCCCATGAGGCTATGTTTGTTCACTCATTCATTCATTCATTTACTGGGCACCTCTTGTGTGCCAGGCGCTCAGCTGATCACCAGGGGTTCATGAAGCTGACATCCTTGTGGGAAGAGAGACAATGAATAAATCATCTCGGGAATTCCCTGGAGGTCCAGTGGTTAGGACTCTGCGCTCTCACTGCCGAGGGTCCAGGTTTGATCCCTGGCCAGGGAACTAAAATCCCATAAGCCACGGCACAGACCAAAAAAAAAAAAAAAAAGAAGAAGAAGAAGAAGAACTAATCTCACAATAAATATATGATCATAAGTTGCAGTGAGTGCCGTGCTCTCGCCCTTCTGGGCCTCAGTTTCCCCATCTGAGCAGTGAGGGGCTGGCCTCGATGGCCCGTGAAGCTCTGCCTAGTCTCATTGTCTAAACTGGTGGGGGTGGGGGTGAGGACACAGAGTGAAGAGATGATGGGTTTTGACTCAACAGGGGGCTGTCAGAAAGGATAACTGACACTGGAGGACTGGGGAGGTGACTCTGCAGACCTTTAGGCTGAGCCCAAAGGAGAAGCCAACGAGGTGATGGTGGAAGCACATTCAGCAGAGGGAGAGCATCCATGGGGGCTCAGAGGCCTGAGTTTAGGGAGGTGGAGGGTGGCCACTCTGGCTGGAGTCTGGGGTTGAGAGTGGGGCCAGGTCATGCCAGACCAGGCTAAAGATTTGGGATTTTGACCCTAGGAGCCATGAGAAGGAAACATTTATTTGATCCATCTGCAATCTGAGGTTTTATTCCCCTACACGCATGTGTGTCTGTGGCATCTATGTGCATTAGAACAAATGGGTGAATGGCTGACCATGGAGAGTGAACTGAGGGTCCTGCCCGCAAAGGGCTAACAGGATGCTGGGACGCAGGCCAGTGGACAGGCTCTCTGGGGAGAGGAGACGTGGGGCGGGGCTGTCAGTGAGCTCTCTCCCTGGTCAATGAGATCCAACTAGCACTCACTGAGCACCTGTTACATGTTCACATGCCCAGACCTTAGCAGCTGCCTCAGGGAGACAAAACCAGATACGGGCATTTTCCTACAGAACCCCGAAACCCCTGACAGTAAATCTGAAAGCACCCCCAGATATCTCAGAGGCCAACTCCTGCATCGTACAGATGAAGGAATGAGAGGCCCAGAGAGGGTGGCTGACCTGCCCAACGTCACACAGCAAGAATGGAGACCTTGGCAGAGTCGGAAGCAGCTCCTCCCACTGCACCTGCCAAAGCTGAGGCACGGAGACTTCCGCTCAGGGTTGTAGCCCCAAACAGGAGATCTTCAAACTCTGACTTCTCAACCTGCCACCTGGATACAAAATTCCCGTGCCCGGCAGCCTCAAGGATATATTACACTTTCTGCTTGAATCAGAGCACCCCCGGGGCTGTGCCGAGTCCTGTGCTCTTATTGCAGTAAGTACAACTCTCGCCCCTAGAAAAGGAAGAGATTTTCCTGGGTGCATTATATCCACGGCATTATTTTACCTGACACGACCTGGAAAATGCTGGGCATCAGGCAGCAGCTGAGATGAGTAGAGAAGGCAATGACCAGAAGGCCTGCCTTTTGTCCCAGGCACTGTGCTAAAGCACCCGCCCTTCCTTGTTTCTTTCACCTTTGCATTCCCATGAGGCAGGCAGTGTTATCCTCATTTTACAGATGAGCAAATTGAGGCAGGACTGGCGCGATTACAGGACTGGCGCGAGCCCACTGCTGGTTAGTGGGGCACAGACTGGATTTGAACCCTGGTCTCTCTGGCTCTGGGTCTCAGGCTTATCATCACTCAGCTCCCTTCTTCATTATAAAGTGACATCGACAAAGGATAAAGTCATCTCACTGTGGGGAGGCTGTCCTCCAAGCTCACACAAACACTGAAATCCCACTGGATCACCCATTTTCACTTTCAGGGAACGGAGGTAACCTTGCGAGAGCAGGGATGCACTCACGGCACCAACCTCAAATGGGCGTCCTTGGTTCCATGTACACCCAGCCCAGTCCCCTGGCGTCTGGCATCCACAGCCTGGTCCTGGGCAATGCCCTGGAGGACAGAAAGGACAGGGAATCCAGAATGGGAAGACTCGGGTTTTTCCAGTCACCTCCTAAACCGGCAAACCTGGATAAGCCCCTCCCCACAAGCTGCCCAGTTGTTGCTCAGAGCAGCAGCCCCCTCCGGGGACACCACCAGGAGTCCCATCTGATAAAGGCCGCCCTCAGCCCTCCTCACCCACCCTTCCTTTCCTCCGCCGTCTCCACTCTCTTCATCCCCACTCGAGTCTGCCTAATAGGTGTGCGGGAGGGTCCGGATGAACGAGCCAGCTCCCAGCTCGTCCACAAGCTCCCTGAACACAAGCTGAGCGCCCGCCTCTCTTTATTACCTCACAGACGGCAGAAGGTGGGTCTTCAGGAAACCTGGGGCAAAAAGTCCTGGCAGAGAGGTCAGGTTCCAAGACCAAACAGTCACGTGACCTCAGCCAATCACTCCCCTCTCTGCTTTTGTTCAGTGGGATGACGAACCTGCCGATGGGAGAACATCTGATAACGGCGCTTGGACGGGACAAGAAGCAGTGACTTCTATCAAACCCAAGGTCAACCGACAGCCACCCTTTGAGGCAGATCCCCGAGCTGCCATTTACTGAGCCCCATAACGTGCCAGGCACTGTCCTAAGTGTTTACACACGTGATCTGCTTTAATCCTCACCCTGACTTGGAAGGAAACTGAGATTCAGAGGCATTAAGGCATTTGCCAAGGACACACAGCTAGGGAGCGGGGCTGCCAGGATTCAAAGCCTGAGCTGCCTGACTCGAGGGCACCGCACCTCGCTGCCTGTGTACGTTCATCGACCTGCAGGTCATTCGTTCATCTGCATCACTGTGCACCTTCTGTGCGCCAGGCACCGTGGAGGAAGGTGAGAAAGACAGCTCACAGACCCACAGCCCCGCAGGCACAATGTCCTGCTGGAAAGGTGACGGAGTCAGGACACAGGGGAGGCTCCATGCCTCGACCAACGGGCAAGGCGTCCTGTGGGCAGGGCTTGGCCTGCGGGGTTCGGGCCACACAGGGTGGCGGGGAGAGGAGACGTGGCTGCAGTTTCGGTCAAGGGCGGGGGTAAAGGGGGCATGGGGGTGGTGGAGCTCTGTGCTGGCACTGAGGGGAGTGAGGAATTGAGGACCATGCCCTACGGGACACCCAGGCTCCTCACAGGAGCACCCCACCTTCTTCTTGACTCTTAGGAGAAAGGAAGGAGGAGAGAAAAGGACCAGAGTCAGAGGAAAGGCGTTAGGAGAAGGATAAGGAGGACGAGGAGTTGGGGTATTTTAAACAAAGATCCATTTCTTAGGGCTTCGCAGGTGGCACAGTGGTTAAGGATCCGCCTGCCAATGCAGGGGACACGGGTTCGAGCCCTGGTCTGGGAAGATCCCACATGCCGTGGAGCAACTAAGCCCGTGTGCCACAAGAGAAGCCACCACGATGAGAAGCCCGCGCACCGCCACGAAGAGTAGCCCCCGCTCGCCGCAACTAGAGAAAACCCGCACGCAGCAACGAAGACCCGACGCAGCCAAAAATAAATAAATTAAACAAACAAACAAAGATCCATTTCTTATCTGCAGCACTTAGAACTTTTAACACCCTCAAAGGCCTTCATCTTTAAAAAGAAAAAGTGGAAAGCAGTATTTCCCAAACTTACTAGACCACAAAACTGTCTCTTCAAGAGATGCTGATCAATGTCTAAGGAACACCGAGGGCCCTGAGGCAGCACCTTGGAAACACTGGGTCAGGCATTGGCCTCTTGTTTTGAAATAAAATTCACAGGCTATTGAATCTGGAAATGCCCTCGGAGATAACCTAGCCTGCCTCTCATTTTATAGATTGGGAAACTGAGGCCTAGAGAGGGAAGAAGGCGACAGAGGCAACACAGGACCCCCACAGCCCGGCTGGGACTTGACCTCCCTCACCCCCGTTTGGCCATGGAGGACCTCGGCTGTGCCAGGGTTCTGGGTTTCCATGCAGGTCTCTCTCATCAAAGTCTGAGCTCCTCAAAGCAAGGTCTGGCCTCCAGCACCTCCCTACCCCAGCTCCTGGCTCAGTGCCCTGCACAGAGGGTACATTCACAAAAGTTCACTGCAGCGTGAGAGGTCTGGGGAGACACCAGGAAGGGCTTTCCGGCAGCTGGGTTCAGATGACAGGAACGAGCAGTCTCCGCTCAGGGCTTCTAAGAAGAGGGCAGAGGCCAACTGCCCTGAGGCAGCGCTGGGCACTGGCCCCGGCTTCCTTGTTCCCGGAGTGGGTGCGGTTGGGAGGGAAGGAAGACGCAGGCCCCAGGAGCTGTCTTCCTGGCGCAGGTCCTCAACCCTCAGCTTGGACCAGAAACAGGGACGGGAGAGAGCGCTTGTCGGGACAGGCCTGGAATGCTGTCCTCCCCGCTTCTCCCCCCGCTGCCACCAGCACTCAGGCCCTCCACCTCCAGGAAGCCACTCCTGCCCACCCCAGCCTTCCTGATCTTTCTCCCCTTGGAACTCTGATGGCAACTCCACTCAGGGAAGACTCCCTGAGGTTGTGCTGGGGCCTCGAGAGGCCAAGACCAAGAGGAAGGCGTGGCCCTGCCCTCGGGGAGCTCCCAGGAGGAAGGGGAGACGGGTCTGGATGCCCGGCTGGCTGCGCAGTGAGGAGGTGAGGCAGCTATGAAGCCATCATCCTCTCCTCCACGGGAAAGTAATACAGGAAAAGAATTCCAACCAGGGCGTGTCCAGGAGTGCGTCCCTGAAGAGAGGGCCTCTGAGCTGGGCTGCAAGCAGTGACGACGGGGAGGGGAAACGCAGAGCAAGTGCAAAGGCCTGGGGGGCAGTGGGGGCCGTGCCTGGGGTCCAGAGGCAGTAGAGCAGCGTAGGATCAGAGGCTGGGCTACGAGGGAAACTGCGGGCACCAGGCCGCGCCCTCCCATCGTTAGCTGGGTGAGCCCGGGCTCATCACTGAACGTCTCTGTGCCTCAGTTTCCTTCCTAGAAGGAGAATAATGACAGCACCTACTGAGAGAGCTGTTGAGACTCCAGGGACAGAGGGGCCCGGAGCTGGGCCGGCCCACAGCGGGGCTGTGGAAGTGCGGGCCTTCGCTGTTGAGGGGCACAGCAGGAGAGGCCTACCCGTGAGGAGGTTATCACACACCGCCCTGGTCTGATGCTGGGATTCAACAGGCAGATTACAAACTCCTGAGGCTAACCCACGGTGGCTGCTCTGTGAACACCTGTGCACTTGAACTGACGTCAGCATTCCCCACCTCTCAGTCCCTAAACTACTTTTTCTAACTAACTGTGGAGCACTTACTCCACACCAAATGTGTATGTGTGTGTGTTCTTTTCTTTTTTTTTTAATTTCGCCTCCCTGCATGGGGTGGGATCTTAGTTCCCCAAACAGGGATCAAAGCCAGGCCCCAGCAGTGAAAGGGCCGAGTCCTAACCACTGGACCACCAGGGAATTCCCTGTGTATTCTTATTTAATTCTCCCATCCACTTGGGATACGGTGATATATAAAATCATCAACATTTTATACATGCAAAAACCAAGTCCTGAGAGGTTAACAGCATAATCCACCCAAGGCCATATGGATACTAGTGGCAGGATTTCCTGACTCCAAGACCAATGCTCCTTCCACTGCACCCGAACCGAGAAGAACACACCTGTCCAGAGGTGGGGGAGCTCCCACCACCCCCCGACCGTACACTCACCCAGACTAAGCTTTTGTCTCAGTCAGTATTGTACCCTTGACCCTGACCTGTGCCCCTCAGCCCTCCCCCTTTCCAATGCACAGCCCCTCCCATGCCACACCCCACAATTCCCTGCACACCCCAGGGTCACTGCAGTTCTGGTCTCCAGCTCTGGGGTCCAGAGCCCAGCACTCTCCCCTCTCCCTGGAGATTTTGGGTCCTGCAGAGGGTCACCGCCGCCTCGGGGTTACAGAGACCCCAGTGAGGGAAAGCAAGGCCTCCCAGAGAGCTTCAAAAAGGAAACATGTCTGGAGCCCATGCCCAGAAATTCAGAATTAGCCAGTCTGCAGGGGATCCAGGCTTCAATGCTTCTTTAAGACTCCACAGTGACCCTAACGTGGAGCGAGACTTAGAAGCGGTACTCAAGGCGATTGCTGGGAGCTGGTCAGAAACGGGGAGCTGGGCCCAGGCCTGAGGAACGAGTGAGAGGACAGCCTGGCCCACGCAGGTCTCACCCCCACAGTGCCTAGAGGTGGGAAAGTGCCTTCCCTGCTCAGCCCTGGCTCGGCTGAACAGGAGATTTCGCCATCTCACCTTGGGGTGTTCTGAGAGGCAGGCCAGGCAAGATGGTCATCACTCCAGGGGACAGATGAGCCACTGGGACCCAGGACGGGGAGCCAAGGGTGGGCCTTCCACGAAGCAGGACCAGTGCCTCAAGAGGGGGACTCAGGGAGCTAAGGGGTTAAGGGTCACAGCGAACCGAAGCAGCTCCGCCAGGCAGGGGCATCAGCGGGCTTTGGGCTTTACTTTGACTGACAGAATTTCATTTGCTCTCCTCCTCTCAGGGGCCCATCTGAGGAGTAAATCTGGGACCAGCTTCACAGTGCCCAGGTTGGATCGCAGAAAAACCCTGATACTCCTGAAAGGCCTCTGCCCAGGGAAGGAAGCCTGAACCTCACCATTATACTCTCATGTTGGGCCCTCCCTGCTGGGGAGGGAGAACAGGCCAGAGAGTGCACCAGGCATCACACCTCACCCGGAATGGGCAGGTGGGATTCGGGGTGTGGCAAGGGGGTCACCAGCATCCTTGGGGAAGGGTCAGGAATGAGGGGGAAAAGGACCCCTCCCACCCCGAGCAGGGAAGGGAGCAGAAGCGGGCGCTGACCAGAAGGTTGTTCTGTTAAGGGCAGAGGCACCGGTGTCCTCATCCAGGAGCCCTCCCCCTCTCCAAACTCCCTGCTCTCCGGGGATGCATATGGATCCTTCACCCTCCCCTGCTGGAGAAAGCTGGGCCCCAGGGGCCTGCAACAGATGGAGGGGATCAGAGTTGCCCGCATGGTGGGCAGTGTGTTCACAGCACGGGGTACCCCACCCACGCACAGCCTGCCCCCCTGCAGGCCCACCTGCCTCATCCAGCACCTCTCAGCAGAGAGCCCACATAGCACTGTGGAAACAGGAAGAGAGGGACAGAGAGAGAGAGACGGAGGGAAGGGAAGAGAGAGGCCCCTTCTGTCCAGTGTGGCTCTTCTGCAGACCCAGAGCACCCACTGCCACCCCCACCCCCATCTTGGCACAGCTGGGCCAAGGAGGGTAGGGGAGGAGGCGGGGAGTCGAAAGGGGAGCTGTGGGACCCCACACCTGGCTTCCTACCCTCCACAGCCACCCCTCCCTGCCCCAGGGGGTCTCAGGCCAAGTCACAGACGCCACAGGCACCACACCTCCTCGAGAGGAGGAACCGAGGGGTGGAAGGATGAGCGGGGACCCACCGGGATCGAGAGATGCCACGCAGGCGGGCAGCGGGCGGGCAGCAGCGAGTGTCGGAGACTGCTGAGGGTAGCCAGACACGACCGGCTGGAGGCTCGTCCCTCTGTCCCTCTGTCCATCCAGGGCGGCTCCTCTCTGGGCGGTTCTGAGGCCAGGCGGGCGCTGTTAAAAAGCTTTTTATGTGTGTGTGTGTTAATCACATGATCGCCGTTCACCTGTATTTCGAACAAAGGCAGCTCACTGTTTCAAGGCCCCGAACAAGAGTCTGGGCACAGGGAAGAGAAGGGAGGAGGGGTGGGGGGGGACGGGGGGGGGAGGGTTGGCAGCGCCGGGGGTGGCGTCGAGGAAAACTGGGGGGAGATTGTCCAAGGCCGGCGAGCGACAGAAAGAGAAAACCCTTATCAAACTCCTAATTCACTGGGCTCCGAGGGCCCAGACACACTGGCCCGATTGTCTGGCTGGTTGTGTGTGTGCGAGCGTGTGTGTGTGTGTGTGTGTTCCAGTGTCCGCTCCTCCCACCCCCAACATGCCTTCGCCTCGTGTGACTAACTTATTGTGTCCCACTACCCACCCCTCCACCCCCTTGGCCTTTCCCAAGCATGAGGCCTTGCCTAGGCCCCCTTCCCAGCCCCACTCCAGACAGGACTCCCTTGGGGTGGGCCTGGGGCCTCGCCCAGCTGCTGAGCCATCCATGGTCGCCAGTGCGGCCCAGGCTCCATCTGTCCTCCACACACACCCTCACCTCTGCCTCAACACCCACCTTTTGAGAAGAGAGAGGGGCTGCGATCTGTGGAGGAGAGGCCTGGGGAAGCCTTAGATGATGAGCAGGACAGAAAAATGGAGGGGTCACCCTGCTGGGGAGGGGGCTGACGGGAGAAGTGAGCAGAGCGGAGGAAGAGAGAGGCAGGGCAACTCCCCACTCTTTCTCGGGGTGGGAGGGGGGGACATCATGATAACCAGGATTGAGACTCACCCTACCAGGGTGGAGGGAGATGGGTGCCAGGAAGTGGGGCCCCAGAAGCCTTTCAGACCTACTTGGAGACGGACCCCAGCCCAGCTCACGCCCAGCCTCCTGCACGTTAGTCCTGTCCCTCTACCTTGAGCCAGCCCAGCCCTTGCGGTGCTGGGTGTCCAGTGAGAGGGGACCAGGGGTCAAGCTGGGGCATCTGCACTGGGTAGGGGGTGTGCAGCTTCTCCCCGCCTCACCAGGTGGGGACCTGCAATCTTCCTCTCTTTCTGTTTAAGGTGAGAAAGAGAGGGCAGCCCGGGTGCGGGCAGGAGGTGGGGTGAGACAGGCTGGCACTCAACGAGAGGTCTTAAGTGAAGCGACACAGGCCAGCGCCCCACATGTGACAGAGGCTTCACCTGCCTTCTCCTCATTCCTCCCCAATCCTCTGCCAACTGCCCATCCCTCCACCTGAGGCAGAGGTGGGGGGTCCCAGTTGAGCCCAATTTTCCTTCAAGCTACAGGTTGTGACCCTGCCCACCTGCATCCATTGGCTTTCCTGGCCTGACCACCCCACTCCTACACCTCCCAGGATGGGCCTGGGGCAGCAGCGCAGGGAGCGGGCGTGGGGGGGGGGGGGCCTGGCGGAGGAGCCCTGAGTGTTGGGGATGAAGGAAAGCGCTGGAGGCTCCACCTTCTGCCCTTCCCTCCCTCCCCTCCCCCTCCCCCTCTCCCCCTCCTTCCTTCCCCAGCCCTCGGCAGCAGCTCAGCGCTCAGTCAGTCTCAGGCTGTCCGGCCAGGGTGGTTGGTGGTGAGGATTCAGGCTCCGTCCTGACAAGGCCGTGGCCTGAAGCTCAGGGCCCCCAGCCCCTCCCTCCCAGCCCACCAGCGTCCCCCACCCAGCCCCGAGCTGGACCGCACACCTTGGGACACGGTTTTCCACTTCCTAAGGACGAGCCCCAGACTGGAGGAGAGGTCCGAGGTGAGTGCGCAGCCCGCTCCTCCCTTCCGGGGCCCAGGCCTGGGACCCTGCGGTGGGGCGTGGGGTGGCGAGAGGCTGACACCCGCATCTGCCCCCCACCCAGCTCCTCCAGGCACCGTCGGGGCAGGCGGAAGGGAAGAAGGAAAGGTGAGAGAAAAGGTGGGAAATTCCAGGAGCCAGGATTAGAGCAGAATAAAGAGTCCGTTTTTCTTCCTTTCCATCAACAAACCTCCACCCAAGAGGAGGTTTTAAAAAAAAAAAACCCAAACCCACCCACACCAAGAGACGGTTGGGACCAGGTGGCGGGAAGACACGGAGGCGGGAGCTAGGAGGCCGAGCCAGGGTCTAGCATGTGCGCGGGGCCCAGGGTCTGTGGTGGGTTTAGGGGGAGCCGGGCAGACGCCACCTCGGGGCCGTGCCTGCATCGCGTCCCGCGCCGCGACGCCGTCGGGGCTGCGCGCACTCCTCCCATCGCACCCGCCTTCCCGTCCAGGTGGGCGTTGGACTCTTTGCGAGGACCCCGGCGGCGGGCCCCGGGGAGGCAGCCGAGGCGGCGGCGGCCGGGGGCGACATGGCGGAGGAGCAGGACCTGTCCGAGGTGGAGCTGAGCCCCGTGGGCTCCGAGGAGCCGCGCTGCCTGTCCCCGGGGAGCGCGCCCTCTCTGGGGCCCGACGGCGGCGGTGGAGGCGGCGGATCGGGCCTGCGAGCCAGCCCGGGGCCCGGCGAGCTGGGCAAGGTCAAGAAGGAGCAGCAGGACGGCGAGGCGGACGATGACAAGTTCCCCGTGTGCATCCGCGAGGCCGTCAGCCAGGTGCTCAGCGGCTACGACTGGACGCTGGTGCCCATGCCCGTGCGCGTCAACGGCGCCAGCAAGAGCAAACCGCACGTCAAGCGGCCCATGAACGCCTTCATGGTGTGGGCGCAGGCAGCGCGCAGGAAGCTGGCGGACCAGTACCCGCACCTGCACAACGCCGAGCTCAGCAAGACGCTGGGCAAGCTCTGGAGGTGAGCGACCCCGACCCGCCTCCGGGGAGCTCCCGCGGGCCCCCTACCTGCGGGTGGATTCGGGCTAGACGGGCACTGCCTGAGCCTTTCTCCTGGGGCAGCCACCGCCTTGATGGGGGGACTGGAAGGCCAGCTGGGTGCATCGGACCCGCCCTTCCCCCAGTACCCCTTTGTGGTTGCGCTCGCTCGGATCTCCAGCGGCCTAGGCCCGGCTCCCCAGCCGGGGCAGCGGGCTGGAAGGCGCCCCCTCGCGGTTGGAATTCTGTCGGTGGCAGGCGCTCGGGCCTGGGTTTCTTGGGGCGAGAGTGAAGGCGGAAGGGAGGGAAGGCTGGTGGAGGACTCCACACCACAGGGCTCCAGGCAAGCCACTCAAGGGTGCCACTGCCGCCGGTCAGGGGGATTCGGGGGAAACGCTTGGGAAGGAACCGAAGGCCAGGATGGAGAGGCAGGGAAACTGAGGCAGCCAGGTGGAGGGCTGGGGGAGTGAGATGGGGTGGGGTGGGGGGGTGCAGACAAGGAATTCAGATCCGGGTCTTTGAAAGGGTGAGGGATGGAGAACTGCTGAGGACAACTCGGCCACTGCAGGATCTTGTCCTACCCCAGCTGCCTTCTCTGTGCCCTTCTGACCACCCTTCCTTCAGGCCGGGGGCTTCTTCTTCCCCCCGGGAAGGGGACACATGGAAAGAAGCCTCCCCCTCCCACCCGGCCCCAGAGCTGCCAGGCCCGTCTCTTCCCCTCCCTCCCTCTCCCAGTCCAGGCGCCATCTTCTTTTCCAGGGCCCCACCCAGCAGTAACCTCCTACCCCTCCAGCCCTAGACCTGAGAGCCCTGGCCAGGAGGAAACGTTGGTGCCTTGCCTACCCAGGGTCCCTCAGAGTCCCAGGTTCTCTGGAAGCAGCCCAAACCTCTGGGAAAAACAGCCCTCGAGGAGGAAGGCGGCCTCACCTCAGGTCTGGGGCTTAGGCTGGCCCCTTGGGAATATGTTGTTGACCAGGGCAACCCCGCCCCCCAAGAAGTCCTGGGCAGCTCAGATCGAGAGCAAGGGCTCCAGAAGATGTGCGTCTGCAGAGGTTACCTGATTCCCCACTGGACTGCCCAAGAGATAGGCCCAGAGAGGCAAAGGGACCACCAAGGCCACGTAACAGCTTGGGGCAGAGCCAGGGCCAGAACCGAGGTCTCCTGGCTCTTCGTCCAGTGGTCTTCCCACACACCATCCTTGGTGCCAGAAGTGGGTCACGCCTCCACTCTAAGACACGGTCAGGAGGTGGGGAGGGTGAGGGCAGAGGAGAGCAGGAGCGAGGAGCCTCTGAGCTACAGAAAGTTTGGGCTTTGTCAGAGGGGCCTGCCACCCTCCTGCCGCTGCCCTCCCCCTGCCGGCCCCAGCACAGTGCAGATTGGCCTAGAAGGCCAAAGGCTTAAGGTGGTGGAAGGGGCGGGAGGGCCCCCAAGAGACCTAGAGGAATTCCCATCCAGCCCCCTGGCCCCGTCCTTGGCCATGTGTCTGCTAAAGGCCTGGTGCTCCTTCCCGTCCCGCTCTCAGCGCTCTGCTCACCCCAGCAGGCGCTGGGCTCAGTGGCCAACCTGCTGCATGGACTCAGAGGGTCTAACCCTGCCCAGGAGCAGAGGTCAAAGCTAGCTCCTCTGCCCAAGGTCCATCCACACTGTGGCAGGGCTCAGCCAGGCCAGTACCCTTGGTGCCATGGGACAGAGAACAGCAAGTGAGAGACGGACAACCAGGAGGGAGACAGGCAGACAAAACAGGCCCTGGGACCACGAGCAGACCACAGTGAGGGCATCAAAGCAAGGATGGACACCCTGCTTCTCCCCCATGCCATTGCCAAGGATTTAAAATTGGACCCTCCATCGTCCCTGTCTGTCCCTGTTCCCTTAGCCCAGGCATGGGCTACCTCAGAAGGACTTGTTCCTGGCCGCCACTCAAGCTGTGCGCACAGGGGCCCAGGGTGCCCCCCAGGGGCCAACCTGGGGTGGGGCAATCAGGAAAGCAGGCACTGCTTACTCAGGACCCAACCCCAGACAATGGCAAGGATCAAAGGCTACGCCAACAGGGGGCGGGCTACCTAGAGCCTGGGTGGGGGCCCCAGGAAACATCTGTATATGCACTGGGCTGGCCAGTCTCTCCAGGGGCTCCTCCTGAAATCCCCCCCACCCCCGGCCCAGGCTCATGACTCCCAGGCTGTCAGGAAGGGGTATGGTTATCTGGGCAGAACTGGAAATCAGGGGCCCTATACCTGAGAAGAGAAAGACATGCATACAGACTGTGTGGGGTGCTGGAAGGGGGTTGGGGTCAGACACACCAGCATCCAGGTCCTGGCTCCTAAATGGCTGGGGGAGCGCTGACAGTCACGCTAACCTTCGGTGCCCGCCTGGGAAAGGACTGTTAGATGTTGTTCACGTGGTGCTGGGGGTATACAGGTTGGCCCGCCTGGAGAGAATAATTACAGCAGGCTGGAGCCTCTCCCGACTCCCAGGTCCCTTCCCTGACAGGAGCAGGTGAAGTGGCAGCCAGTGCCCCACCGTGGAAGCCCCCCAGATGGGGTTCCAGTTTGGGTGGGGAACCGGCCTACCCCCTGCCCATCCCTATTCCAGACCTTGGAGACCCAGAGATGAAGTGAAGTACAGATGAGTATGAGGTCTGTAGCTAGAGCTGTGGTGACTGAGGGCTGGCGCTGGAGTCAAGATTAAGTTTGGGATTGGGTTTACGTGGTGGGGCAGGGCGGGTTTGGGGTCAGGAGAGAGCCTGAAAAGAGCCGAGATTGAAGGTCTGGGTGCGGCTGGGTGGTTTGGGGGTGAGGTTAGCATTGGGCTAAAGCTGGCCATCCCCCCACCCCGCCCCCGGGCTAGATTTCTATCGAGGTTAGGGTACTGCTGGGAACTAGCATGGGAGGTGCCAATGGGATGCAGTGTTGGAATCTTCCCTCTCTTCTGGCCTGTGCCCTGGCTCCGTGCCCCCTGCCATTTTCTTGCTGATTCACATCCGGTTGCCAGCTGGACAGAGGGCACAGGGAAGGTTTGGGGTGGAAGAGGGAGTGCAGTGTCCCCAGACATCCTGGGAGCCTCTGTGCTGGGGCCACAGCTGGCTGAGGCGCCCTCACATGCAGCTTCTCCCCTCACCACACACACACCATTGGGCCTGCCCCACCTACTCCCCTAGGCTGGCTGGGGTTGGGGGGCGGGCACAGCTGGGGTGAAAAAGGCTGCATCCCACCCCCTCACTCCTGAGGCCTTGGTCTGGGGTCTCCACCCCATCACTCAGCTAGAGGGACCCTTGGAAAGTGAAAGTTGCACTAGGGCTGGGCCGGGTGGCCTAGGGGGAGGGCAGCCAGGGGAGGCTAAGCTGCAGAGGAATGCCGCTGCCCGCTAGGAGGTGCCTGGTATGACCACCCCCTCCCATCCTGGGCAGGGAGGGCTCAGCCTTCTGCTGACTGGGTGAAGAGGGCGCCCACTGTGGGGGGGGGCAGCTGGAGAGAGAGGCCCTTTGGGCCAAAGGACAGAGCTGCTCCCACAGAGCGCCTTATGTCTCAGAGTCTGAGTGTGTGTTCTTTCCCCTGAGCCCCTCTTTGAGGTACCCCATCCTGCCCTCCTCACCCTGAGCAGCCAAGCCCTGAACTCCCCCTGCCCCAGCCCTGGCCTGAGGCTGGAGTACCCCTGCTTGAAGTGGGCAGGGGTACTGTCTTCAGGGGCTGCCTTCCATTGGCTGGGCTTGGACTGGGGACGAGGTCTGTCTGCCCCTGTCCAGGGTCTCAGAAGAGAGTCTAGCTTCCTTTACCCTCTGTCACCCCCCCTGGACAAGGAGATCTGATCTCCCCCAGGAGGCAGTGGCTCCTACATAGTAAGGGACACTCACATCCTGCCCCCTAGGCCCCACCACACTGGGGTTCACAAAAATCCAGATTCTAGAGTTGAGGGGTTCCACGCCAGGTCCTCCTGTCCACCCACCCCACAAGCAGCATTAGAATTGCACCTGTTACTCAAGGTGCCAGTCCCCCATCCCCAGGTCTGGTGCACAGCGCTTCACAGCCATTATCTTGGCCAATCCCACACCTGGTGAAGTAGGTATTATCATCCCCGTTTTATAGGTGAAGAAACTAAGGCTCAGAGAAGTGACTTGCCCACGGTCACACAGCTAGTAAGTAGCAGACACTGGGCTCTTCCCCCTCACCATGCTGCTTCTGTTTGCACACCTCCAGTCCCAGGGAGCTCACCCCCTAACGAGGCAGCCAGCTCCACTTGCAGACAGCTTTGATGACGAGAAACATCTTCTCTTCCTTGAACTGAAGGAAGCTCTATGCCTCTTGTAAGCTCTATTCTAACTCCACGCTCAGGGGCTGCCAGGAGCAGCAGGCTGATTCCTCTCTCAGATTCCAGCCCCCGAGAGATTTGGGGCAGAGATCACTGCCCTCTGAGGCTGTGGTGCCTTGGGCTCACATCCTCCAGTCCATAAATCAAATGGCACAGCCCCCTGCCCGCTGGGCTCCCCGTCCCGGGGCCTCATTTCTTCCAGGGCAGACACTCATGATGTCTCCCCCTCTGCTGCCTCCCCCAACCACCCCACCTCAGGCTGCTGAATGAGAGTGACAAGCGCCCCTTCATTGAGGAGGCCGAGCGGCTCCGGATGCAGCACAAGAAGGATCACCCAGATTACAAGTACCAGCCGCGGAGGCGGAAGAACGGGAAGGCGGCCCAGGGAGAGTCAGAGTGCCCAGGCGGGGAGGCCGAGCAGGGCAGTGCTGCTGCCATCCAGGCCCACTACAAGAGCGCCCACCTGGACCACCGGCACCCGGGCGAGGGCTCCCCGATGTCAGATGGAAACCCTGAGCACCCCTCGGGTGAGCACGGAGCTGGGAGCTTGGGTTGGGGGAGGCTGGGCGGTGGGGAGAGGCAAAGGCTGGCTGGCTTGAGACCCGAGGCTCTGGGAAGGGCTGGCCGGGCTGGGTGGTTGCCCAGCTAGGGTGCAGGGGCCCAGAGGGAGCTCAGTGGGGACTCAGGTGTCAGGCGAGGCGGCTGGGCAAGAGGGCTCTGACCAGGACTGATAGAAGGGGCACTGCTTTGGGGTGAAGAGACCAGTTAAGGAGGCCATGGAGGCCAGTGGGGGAGTTACACCAAAGAAAAGTGGGACAGGACGATTTTGAGAAATGGGAGAGCAGATGAAGGGGAGATCACTGCCTCTTTCCCACCTCCCAGTCTGATGGGGGAGACACGGCATGTGACATTGAGCACGTGCCATGGATGAGCCAGACACAGGGTATCTATCCTGTTTCCTTCTCATTAATGATAATAACAGCTAACATTAACTGAGTACCTACTGTGTGCCAGGCACACATCCAATCACTCTAAACTGTGATGAGGCAGTCACACTGCCTGGGGTGAGACCTCAGCTCTGGCAAATTACTCTCATTTTACAGAGAGAAAACTCTACAGAAAACTGAGAGTAACTTGCCATACAGCTGAGGTCTAAGCCCAGGTGGTCTGGCTCCGGGGCCTCTGCTGGCACCACAGCTGCCTCACTTGTGTTCGTAGCATACAGAACACCGTGCTTGGGGTCAGGCACGTTGGCAAGTCTCAGTGAGCAGAGCTCTGCCTTCAGAAGACACGCTCCGAGTACTCCTTTGTGCCAGACCTGGAAGCAGACACCAGGCATACAAACGAGAAGCCACGGTCCCTGGCCTCAGGAGCCCACTCTAGAGGGATGAAAACAACTGAATTAGTACAGGATGAAACGAGTGCACACAAAGCCCATGAGGGGGCATGACCTCTAGGGAGGAGGCATCGACCTGTCCACCCAGTCGGTCTCCAAAGATACCCAGCTACCCACCAGACTCTGGTCAAGGAAAGCTTCCAGAAGGAGGCCATGTCTGAGCTGCTTGGTATCACCTTTGTTTTACTAATAAGGAAACTGATGAGAAGATAGGGGGTCTGCCCAGGGTCACACAGTAAGTGACAGAGCCAGGATTCAAACTCAAAGTCTAGACACTCTGGCCAGCACAGGACTCAGCATTGCCTCTGGTCTGATGAAGGCACAGGCCTGCCCTCAAGGAGCGTCTGGTTTCCGAGACCATGAACATGTTCTCTCTCTGATGGGATCCTCAATCCAGCCATTCCGCCCTCACACTCCTTCGGAGATTCAGGGACACAGACACACCGGAAGACCCTGGACCTTGTACAGAACAACCAGTTCACTATATTACTGTAGGCCTGGGCTTTCTCTTCCCCTTCAACAGCTCAGCTACTCCTCCTCAGTGAGACCTTCCCCACGTCCCCAGGGCAGGGTGAGCAGCTTCCTGCGCTGATCCCCTGAGCCCTTCACACATCCCCTCATCACAGCACTTCGGATGCTGCCCTCTAGCCATGCGTGGGTCCCTGGATCTCCCCCAAGACTAGGAGCTTGTGCAGACAAGGACCCATTTGATTTACATTTGTATCCCCTACGCCTGGCACAGTGCCTGGCACTTAGCAGTGCCCCCTAAGTGTTTGCTGAATGAATGTGTGAATGAGCAAATGGACAGACAAAGGAACGGGGTAGAGCAGGTCACTTATCTCATTGCTCTCCTGAACAGGCAGGGAGAAAGCTGGAGGAACAATGGGACAGCGCGGTGTGTGATGGGAGTTGAGAGCATGGTCGGGGGCACTGGATCACAGGGAAGGTTTCCTTGAATAAGGGGAACTTGAGGTGGCCTTGGGAGGAAGGAGGGGGTTGGAGGTGACACATCGCTGTTCAGGGCCCAGGGCTGGAGGAGGCCCAGGCAAGCCAGCAAAAGCGATGAGGGCGGCAGAGGTCAGCAGAGGGAGCGGCCAGCAGAGGCTGTGTGCTTAAGAGAGAACAGGCGAGCCCAGACCCACAGGCCAGACCCCATCGGGCTCAACAGTTAAGGAACAATGGGAGCAGGGAGGGAAGCCGACTTCAGCTGGTGTGAGGAAGAACTTTCCAATGGGAAGGGCTTTGCAAAATGAAGCAGGCCTCTCCAGGAGGTGGGTGACGTGGGAGTCCTATTTTGGTAGGAGACAGGACTCATTCCTAAGATTGGGGAACTTCATAAATAACTAGAGATCAACCCAAGATCATTACATGCCACCTCGGGCTGCCCAAACATGTAAAACTTGCAGGGTCATGCAGTGATCAGTCCTCAGCCTCTGGAGGCATCTTGTCTGAAAGTGAACCATCAGAATCCAGCAGCCACTGACCTCGGTTCCTGCTTCCTTTCTCTCTGTATCCCTCCCCCGCAGGCCAGAGCCATGGCCCGCCCACCCCTCCGACCACCCCAAAGACAGAGCTGCAGTCGGGCAAGGCAGACCCCAAGCGGGATGGGCGCTCCATGGGGGAGGGCGGGAAGCCTCACATCGACTTCGGCAACGTGGACATCGGTGAGATCAGCCACGAGGTAATGTCCAACATGGAGACCTTTGATGTGGCTGAGTTGGACCAGTACCTGCCGCCCAACGGGCACCCGGGCCATGTGGGCAGCTACTCGGCAGCTGGCTACGGGCTGGGCAGCGCCCTGGCTGTGGCCAGTGGACACTCTGCCTGGATCTCCAAGCCTCCAGGTGTGGCTCTGCCCACGGTCTCGCCACCTGGTGTGGATGCCAAAGCCCAGGTGAAGACGGAGACCGCGGGGCCCCAGGGGCCCCCGCACTACACTGACCAGCCGTCCACCTCGCAGATCGCCTACACCTCCCTCAGTCTGCCCCACTATGGCTCTGCCTTCCCCTCCATCTCCCGCCCCCAGTTTGACTACTCTGACCATCAGCCCTCAGGACCCTATTATGGCCATTCAGGCCAGACCTCTGGCCTCTACTCGGCCTTCTCCTACATGGGGCCCTCACAGCGGCCCCTCTACACGGCCATCTCTGACCCCAGCCCCTCAGGGCCCCAGTCCCACAGCCCCACACACTGGGAGCAGCCAGTATATACGACGCTGTCCCGGCCTTAAAGAAGGCCCTGTCACCACCACCCTCGCCCTGCCCCTTCCCCCAGCCCTCGCGCCCTGTTCCTCGCCCATCTCAGGCCCGGTGGCGGCTGTGGAGGCAGCTGCAGAGGCTGACAGCTGAGGGAAGGCCTTCTGTCTGGCCCACTGCCTTTGATGACCCCACCCCGTCCTATCCAGACTCCAGCCCAGGCACAGCCCTGGGCTACTCGGCTGGGCAGAGGAGAAGGAGGTTGCTTGTTGCCCCAGACTGAAAAACGAGGGGCTGCACCTTCCCCCCAGGAATGACCCTCGATCCCAGGATCTGAGCAGGCCCCGCTCACCCTCCTCTGGGAGGAGGGGAAGCATCCAGGGTCAGATGGGAATTGGAGGCCTTGCCACTCCTGTGCCCATGTTTCCTCTTTCGTGGGCAATAAGGGGACTGACATAACCCGTGCCACCTGCGCCATGTGCCTAAGAGCAAGGCCAGCCAGAGACCTGCGTCAGTGCCTGCAGCAGGCTCCGTCTGCCCCTCAGGGGCTGAGGACAGTTCTGAATAGCCTCGAGGGAGAGGGGGTGGGGGTGGGGAGCTCAAAGGGAGGTCTCCTCAACCCTTCAGTGCCCCCTCCCCTCCTGAACACAGGAATGGATTGGCACAGAGGCCCCCAGATCCAATTTCATGCCAGTAACCTCATTCTTTGTCTAATGGAGAAAGAGGACCCAGGTCCTACTCCACTACAAGCTCCCAGATCTTGAGGCACATCCCAGGAGATGAGCAGGCAGGGACCCCAGGATTCGGAGACAATTCACAGAGCCTTCCTCCCGGCTCCCCGCCAACTCCCTCTCCCCTCACCAGGCTCTGTGGCCCCTGCTCTGTCAGCCCCAACTCCTTGGGCTTCCCAGAGTTAAAGGCTGCTCAGGCCCAAACCCTCAGCTCCAGGGGGAGACCCAGGGCCCAGCACCCAGGTTGCTGGCAGCAGGCTGAAGACACTAAACTCCTGACATGTACATTCTGCCCTGGCCTTTTGCCCTTTGCCTCCCAATGGTATTTGAATAAAGTATGTAGCTCTGTTCTGCCCCTATTTTCCTGTTCTGCAGCCCCCCAATCCACATGTAACTCATTACTGCCCCCCTCTTATTTATCTCAGTAGCTCCCTCTCCCCCTTCCCCTCTGCTAGGTACTCTAGCCCCTATTAACTCTGCATTAAGCATTCTACATAATAAAATTAAAGGTTCCGGTTACCTGCTTGGTGGGCCTGACCTGGCCTGTCTCTTGGTCTCTTATCCCTGTACCTGTGCTTTTTCAAACACTTTCTGAAAGTAGCTAGGGGTAGAATGCAAAGAACAGACAATCCAAAGGTCTCCTCTCTCCCAGTGCAGCAGCTTAGGACAACTGGCATCACAGTGGGGTCAGTGTGTGCTCAGAACTGAGGCCTCAGATGGGAGCTCTGCCCCCAGCCCAGCTGTGCCCACACTGCAGGTGGGCCACTTGCTGACCCAGCTGGAACTCAGCGAGAGCGCCTTCCAAGCAGCCCTTTCTCGCCCAGCAGAGAGGGGGCCTTGCAAAGAATTCAAGGAGCAAGTATTTGAAAGGTAGATCAGGCCTCATGTCTTGCTGTCTGCAGTCAGCAGGCCTGGTCCTTTAGGATGGGTGGATGGGCCTTCTCTCACTGTACCCTCCACTTGCCACCTCCCCCAATAACACACACAGGCGCGCGCGCGCGCACACACACACACACACACACACACACACACACAACTTGTCCAACACCAGGATCTAGCCGAGTCCTCGTAGCAGCTGCCTGTGTCTAAGTGTAAACCAGGATGGCAGACGTGCCATCTAATCCTTCAGGGTTTCCTCCCCAAAAGCTCTTTCCTCAACGGAATTCCAACCTGCACTCTGGCACCAGGAGCTCCTCCACCACAGGGACAGGGAAATCTCTTCCCCTCTTCCCCGTGCTCCATTGATAGACACCTCCAATGGCTGGAAGTCCTTCCTTACACTCAGCTCATAGTAACAGTAATAGCTACCATGTACTGGGTGCTCCCTGGCCAAGTGCTTTATATCCTTCAGGCCTATGAGGGAGTGGGTCCAATCGTTATCCCCATTTCCCAGATGGGGACCTGACACTTTGCGAGGTGGGTGCTGAGAAGTGCTGGTGCAGATTTTGAAGCCAGCTGACTCCAAAGCTTGCGCCCTCAACCATCTCTTCCACCTGCCCTACTTCCGCTTGTAATCTAAAGCGATGATGCTTTCACGGCTCCAGGCCAGCATCCCCAGATCTTGTATCTATTTCTTCTGTCTGTGGGCTCCAGCCCCTCACCTCCTAGTCAGGACCTTGGGCAGGGTAGGGGGCACCAAGAACTAGCCCAGTCCTCCCGAGTGGCCAGACTGCCATCTGGAAGCTATGTCACGCAAGCTCCTCAGGCCACTTCGCCAAAACCGCTGGCTCCCAGGAAGGGGAGTGGTAACTACAAACCCCTGCTCTTGTAGATAAAACCTGCGGCCAAGTCAGACCACCTGTATACAAGTGGTTTTCTAGTGTTTTGTTGATGTTGTTTGTGTTGTAGATAAATGCAGGATTTTATATTGATCTTTAACAGATTTCATCTTGTTGCATCTGACCATTTCCCCACCTATATTAAATCCTTCAGAATTCCGAACCCAACTTATAGTTTTCCTGAGCTTTATGTCTGAAACTTGAATATCCTCATTCAGGTCACTAATGAAAAAAGGCTGGAATGAAGGTGGACATGCCCTGTGTACATCACTAAAAACCTCTCCATCCATTCTGTTAACTATACTCTTAGGGAAAAGACTGTCCAGTCAATTCTGAATCTAATTTTATCACCTTGAAGTACACTCTTCTCCATCATAGCTGCACAGAAAGACTGCCTGATGCCTTGTTAAAATCAAGGTTCACTGTATCTGTGGCATTCTTCCAACCTACCAGACCAGTAACCATTGAAAACAGAAAATTTGGTTCACTTGGTGATATTCTTAGAAACCCTATGCCAGCTCCAGGATCCTTTTATTATCCAAGTGTTTTCAAATATGCAATAGCCTATTCTAGAATTTTGTTAGGGATCAATCAGTACCAACCTTATGTGCTCATAATTCTTACAACCCACCCTTTCCCTCTACTGACAAGCAGGACATTAGTCCATTTCTGGTCTGTTCAGTATTTCCAGTCTTCTCCTGTGCTCAGTGGGATTGCGGACACGGAGCTGGCAGGGCAGGTGGGAGGGGCTACATCAAGAAGATGAAATCACCACCTCCAGGACCTCGTGAGGCTCACTGGAAAGTCACTGGGGATACGGGAGAAGGGGAAATGGCCCAAAAGAACAAATAACCCAACAGAAGTCGGGAGACCTAGCTTGTGCTCATGCCTTAGACCTGAGCTTCTGGATGAGCTCAGGCCTCAGTAGTGGCTCCACATGTAAACAGAGAAGGGGCAGGTGTATCGGGAGAGGGCTGAGGAGACTATGCCGTGGCCTGGCCGGCTGAGCAGGAAGGGGCTGACTCCATGAAAGAGCAGCAGAATGGGAAGGGGGAAATGGGAGGAAAAACACCCCTTTCTCCAACTCCTCTACACCCTATCCCCTAAGGGTTAACCCCCTCCCTCTCCCAGCCGCTTCTCTCCTCCTCCACCCAAGCCCCATCTCCCTTTAATCACATCTGATACTGAGCGGCCCAGCAGGAACAAAGAGACCATTTAGAGAAACGGGGCCAAGAAAGTGACCCCCGCACTCTGGGGCGGCCGCCTGGATGCCAGCACAAAGGCGGCATTTCAGAGCTGAAATTTCAGCACCCAACTTGATTAAAGGATTCCACAGGCTTGGAGGAGGGTGGAAGGGGGTGCGAAGTCCACTGCTCCCCCAAATTAACCCTTCTCCAGAGCAGCAAACACCCCTCCCGCTCCTGGGGATGCTCATCACTCCCACCCTGTCCAGGGGGCACCCACACCCAGGGTCCCTGCCTCTTGCAGAGGTCAGGCAAGCTCCTCCTCTTCGTGGAAGGGGAGCTGGCAGCAGAAGGGAGGTCAAGGCTGGAATATTCAGGAAGCCCGTTTTCCCTTCTATCCCTGTTGGTGTCAGTATACACCCTCTCCCTGTCATCTGTTCCCCCCACCCGCCAACCCCGAGAAAGGGAGGAACCAGCATGATTGACTGGGTAAGCAGAGCGAAGAGAACAGGACCCATTAGAACCTAGGGCAGAGAAAGGGGAGCTCCAGTCCTGATTTAATGTCACGCCTTGAACCCAGAAGCCCTGCTCCCCTGCCCACCATCATCCCAGCACCCATCCTAGTGAAGGCCTCGGAGGAGCAGGGGCCCCACACAGAAGGGGAAGGACATCTTCCAGAAGCTGGGAAGGAGAGGGTATGGGTGTGGCAGACCAGAGAGGTGGGTCATGAAGGATGGTGTGTGGGGAGTGGCCTGATGAGCGGGGATCGGGGCGGGGGAGGGGAGGCAGGGGTGGGCAGGTGCTCGGCCCTTGGTCCAGCTGCTGACTTGCCCGGCAGGGCTCTCTCGGGGAGGGCAGGAGATCACTGCATCCCCAAGCTTCCTGCTGGGGCACTGGCTCCTGAAAGGGGATCCGAGCCCACGATAAGAGGCTCGAGGCAGGTCCTTAGGAAACAATGGGTGGCTTGATGAGACCTGCTCTGTGATACTCCTGAGAAGGGAGAAGCCCCTGCAGCCAGTCCCCACTGGAAAGGAAATTGGGGGTTTCCGTGGCAACCAGCTCCCTGGGCACAAAGGCTTGTCTGTCTGCTGGGAAGGCAGCTGAGGTGTCTCCTGCAGCAGCCTCTGCTCTGGTGGACTACGAGATGGAGGGAGGGACGTGGGGGAGCCGCAGGGGGTCAGGGCCCCTGGTGCTTCCTAAAGAGCTGACAGTCGCAGGGCCACTGGGACGGGCGCACCCTCCAGGCAGCAGGGCGGAAGAAGTGGTAGGCCTCCCGGGCAGCTGGAGGCGGAGGGGCTGAAGTGCTGAAGAATTTATTATTTGCACGTATAGAATATGAGAGTAGGCACTGGGGCCGAGGCAGGCAGGAAGACGCGCCGGCTCAGTCGGCGATGACGAGCTCGTCCACCCCCCAGTCTTCATAGCTCCCGTCAGGCAGGTAGCGGCGAACGATGATGGGAATCTTTCGGGCCCTGCGGCGGGGGAGAAGTCGAGGTTCGTGAGGGCTGGTGGCCCCCGCCCCGCAGCAGAGGGACAGAGTGTGCACAATGCAAGGCAAGAGGAGCCTCAGCAGCATCCTCTTGAGACCACGAATGCACTTTGCAGGAAAGGAATTACAACAAAAAAAGTTCCCGCACCTCTGAGTGGGGCACTTCAGTCTGGAAGGGCTCTGCCATCCCATGGCTGAAGGGAGGAGGGGGAAACGTAGAGGGATGTTGGTAAGGCCAACTGCAGTAGGAACAGGGAAATTCGGACAGACAGCAAAGGTCTCATCAATGTCCTCCCCGCCCCCTTTGCCTGCCCCCTCCTCCCCCTCCCTCCTCCTCCCTGCAGGGCTGACTCCCAAACAAACTAAGGGTCTACAGGAACAAGAACCACACTTCCCCATCAGGGAAGTGGGGGAAGGGTGTGCAGCAGAGAACCCAAGGGTTGCCTCCCAGGGCTCTGGAGCAGTGAACCATGATCTGGGCGACTTACTTGAGCTCTTTCATGGCGATGAGCAAGGGATCTGTCTCCCCCTCCAGCTCCACCATCACGGGGGCACACATCCTGTAGGTACATGGACAGGTGTTGGGGGAGACTACAAACACAGGGAGAAAGGCCCAGCATGAAGTCGGGGGGTAGCTTCACAAACAGGATCAGATCAGCATCCCAGTCCTCACCCAGAAAGGGCACCTTCCAGGTAGGCGGGCACAGCGGATGCGGAGCGGCAGTTCCGGGGAACTGACAGCGAGGGTACGCGAGCGGGAGCCTGTACACTAGACTTAAACTTTGCCTCCAAAGATACTGAATTTCTTCCCCAAATCTCACTATCCTCATTTGAAAATGAAGACAAAAAGGCCTGCCACACCTACACAACAATGATGCTAAAACACTACTGGAACAAGCAAAGAGTAAGTGCCATAGCTGCTCTCAGCCCTTCACAGAGTACTGTATCTGAGGTAAGTACGCTTGTTACTTCCATCTTACTGATGAAGAAACTGAGGCACAGACGGTCAGTAACTTGCCTAAGGACCCACAGCCAGTAAGTGGTAGAACCGAGATTTGAACCCCAAAGGCTCCTCCCTACTGTGCTACACCACCTCCCATTATTTTTAAAAGCTGGTGATTCACAAACTGAAGACCGGTATTGTGAACGGGACAAGTGTGAGCTTTCATCACTGGGCCGTGTGACATGCGTCATGTCAGCTCCCCTGCCAAGGGCCTCCCCCAGGGCCCATCACAGACTCCTGAGCCTGCAGCCACAGCAGAGGGCTCCAGCACAAAGGACCCGCACGTGCAAAAGCTCACCCTTCTGACCACTCTAACTCGACCCCCCCAGCCCTGCCTCGGGGCCCAGCTCGCCTCATTTTCCTTCTCTGACTTGGCAATACCCCCTACAAGGGTCCTGCTCCTCCAGCCTCTACACAGGGCCTGTGGTGGGGCGCTCACCTCCTTACCACCCTTCCATGACACCCCACAGCCATCAGGCAGGCAGAACCTCACCTGGCCCCTGCTTACCTTTCTAGTACCTTCTCATGCTACCTGCCTATATTTACCCCACATTCCAGCCATACCAAATTACTACAGTTCCCTAGACATACCCTGTTGTTTCCTTTTTTGCATCCTCGTACAAGCTCTTCCTCTCCCTACAGGCCTGCAAGAGGCTCAAATGTCTCCACTCTGGAAAGCACTTGCTGAAGCCTCAGTGCCCTGACTCATTTTACATACGCTTCTCTTGGCACCACTACCACTACACTGTGACTACTTGTTTGAAGTTTTCCAACGAGACCTGGTGGCCCAGGACCCCAAGCCCTAGCACAACACTTGGCCCACAGCAGAGGCTCTAGAAACAAACAGGCCAGTTCTAGGCCCACCTCCTCTAGGAAGCCACACTTATTGATTCCAGCTCAAGTTTACACTAATGGATCCCAAACCTAGTAATCATCAAAATTACTGGGAAAGTATGCTAAAAATACAGGTTCCCAGGTCCTTCCCCAGACCCTTCCCCCTCACTCTCTAGTGAAGGATCCTGAGAACCTGCATTAGCAAAGCTCCCCAGGTGCTTCTCATAACCAGCCAGTCTGAGAGCCACCAGTTCACACTAAATACTCCACTAATTTCATTGCTAAATATTCTGATGTCTGTTACTCCCCAAAGCCTGAAAATTTCCCAAGGGCAGAGACCAAGTTCTTTAACTTTCTCTATATCCTCTCTCAATAATTATTTGAACTTCCCCAAAATGTAAACCTTTAAAGAATGGGGCAAAATGCTTTCCCTGATCTGCATATGCCTTATTTCTTTCAAGATACGAATAACTCAACAGCATTCATTCATCCAGCCCTACTATGTGCACAGGAAGTGTGAGAGTGTGCCCGGAACGTCTCCACCTGTGGCAACCATTCAGCCACCAGGTGGGGCTAATGAACCAGAGAGAGGTTTCATCCACAAATATCCAAGAAACATCTGTTCAGCATCTACTAAGTGCAGAATTGCAGGCCTCGTACTCAGGATAAGCTCCAGCCCTGGCTGTCCAAGGGCTTACAGCAGCCGGGGAACCACCAGACAGCACCCTAGCCCTCAGTCGGAAAGAGCACTATAGACTAGACTAAGCTAGACCGAGGCTTGCTCCCCGAGGAAAGCAGGACCTGGGCCTTGGTAGTGTTTGAAATGCCTGCTCCATACTGTCCACCAAATGCAAGCCCATCTTCTGAACTTGTCACTCAATGAACCAGTGACATCTTTTCCAGTCTTGTGCCCCAAGCTACTTGCCATTCCCCCACTACAATCCATACATGCCTGCCTCTACCTGGTCCTTTCCTAGTGCTGTTTCTGGCGCCTGGGATACGTTCAAAACCACCTCACTTTAATTCTAATCTCTTCATGAGGCTTCCCCAGTCACCCCTGCCATTACTCCCTTCTCTCTTTTGTTTCTCTTGTAAAGCAGCAATCCCATCCGCCTTGGGTTCTGGGTATTTAGAACGGGTCCATCTCTCCCACCAGACTGTAAACACCTAGAGACCTGGGGAATTGTGATCATCCCTGCATCCCCAACAGGTGCAAGCACTATATCTTATTCGATGCTGACAGACTTTAACTTGCATACAGTCTGTTTGTTTGAAAAATAATTTATGAATTATTCTTTCTGCTTGATCATGTTTAGCAGACGTAAGCACTGCCCAATCAGTGCTCTGCAATGATGGAAATGTCCTCTATCTGCACTACCCATTACGGTAGCCATAGGGAGCTACTGGGCACATGAAGTGTGGCTAATGAGACTGAAACACTGAACTTCCATTTAGTTTTACTTAAATTTAAATGGCCAAATGTAGCCAGTGGCAACCATAACTGCGGTGCAGGCCTAGAGGATCCTGACCCCAGCGATACCAAAATCATCAAACTGAGTGCAGCTCTCATTTCACCCAGACGGGCAAGGAGCACAACCAGGCTGGCAGGAGGCCTACTGCTGCCAAGTGGGTGAGGAACGACGCTGCCCGCCCATAAAGCCCTCTATCGAGGTGAACGCGGTGGTCACCTTCACTCCACAAGACTGGAGGAGATGAAGCCCAATGCTGTTTAAAAACTTGGGCGGGGCGGGGACGGATGGATGCATAGATTGAGCATCACCACTCCGCCAGCACGCATCGTCCCACAACTCTGGCCCCAGCTTTTCTTTCAAGCCTAGTTTCGACTACTCCCTACTTGAAGCACCCCCTCCTCTAGGTACCCACCATTTCCCACAGCAGCTTATAAGAGGTCTGGGGTAGGACTCCTTTCCCCGGTATCACGTTTCCCCGCGGAGGATGTTCCACGAGAGCCACAGTAACATGCCCGTCCCCTCTCTGTCTTCCCACTTACTCTCACCACAACGGAGGAGGAACTCATCTGACAAGGGAGCCTGGCGGGGAAAGCACGCATCTGTGGTCCAGCCTCTTCAAGAGTCCCTGCTTCCTCAAAGCCGCCTGACCTGTCCTCCACGATGCCCACAAGCTTAGCAGGCAGGCTGACGCCTGCACACAGGGCCACTGGCAGCGGCAGTGCCCACGGCTGTTGGGGTGGACACGGAAGCGTCGCACGTTGCGATCCCCACCTGCCTACTGCTAGCTCCTGAATCCTGTTAGTCTTCAACTAGCTCCAAGCTTGGGAGACAAAGGAAAGGCTGCTAATTTCCAACCCCAACCCCCCCCACTGCTCTGTGCTTTCACGTTTCCAGCGGGACCTCTACATGGAGGGCTCCCCAACTCCTCTGGGCTGGCCCTTGTCTATCGACTCAAGAACCACCTTAAGCCCAGGGGGTGCTGCCGCAGCACCCCCAACTAACCAGCCCACAACGGTCGAGGGCTGATCTTATTTTATTTATTTATTTATCTCTGCTTCCCTAACCGACAGGCACTCGTTACACTCTGTACTCTTATCACTATTCTTCTACTGTGCTGTTATCTGACTTCACGGATGTTTATGTCCCGTTTCTCCACTGGATCACAAACTCTCTGAGGGCAGGGGGTCTAGCACCGTGCCTGGCACACAGGGACAGCACCACCCTTGTTCAGCGTGTGAGAAGAGGGAAGGTCTGTGGTCAGGTGCCAGGCTGAGCCGCATCAACAGCGTGCAGGCTCCCTGTAGCCTGTCTGATGGAAAAGATGGTGAGGAGGCTCATACTCACGCGATCTGAAGGGCTCGGGTGCCCAGCACACGGGCTCGCTCATACTTGGTCATATATGGTGTGGTGATTCGCTTCTGGTTGGCCTGCGGTCGCTCTCCAGAAGGGAGGATCTCAACATTCTCCTGGCCCTCCTGGACACCAAGGAAGAAAAGAGGGAAAAATCTCAGGATGCATTATTGGGGGTGAGGGGCAGGATGACGACGACAACGATTATAACCACCACTATGCTACTGCTTATTACGTGCCAGTGACCATGCAACTGCCTTATTAACACCTCATTTAATCCTCACAATAACCTTATGTGGTGGGGATTACAATGCCCATTTTAGAGGCTTGGAGGGTTAGCTAACTTGGCCAAAGTCTCAGACCTAGTAAAAAAGCACTCATGATCAGGGAGTCCAAAGCCAGCTGCCTCATCCAGAAGAGAAGTCCTTGAGCACAGACAACAAATCACCCTAAGAGGAAGAGGAACAAGCACCCCATCTTTACATATTCATATATTTAACAATCACTTGTTAAGCACCTGTCATGTGCCAGACGTCATCATAGGCGCTGAGACAGGAAGCTAAGAGCTTCTGCTCTCAAAGGATACACAGGCTGGCGAAAAAGACAAGAGTAAACAAAACAACAAGTGCTATAAAAGTATGCAAGTGTGATGTAAAAGAATGAAATTAGAACACTCCCTAACACCATACACAAAAATAAACTCAAAATGGATTTGAGACCTAAATGTAAGACCGGACACTATAAAACTCTTAGAGGAAAACATAGGAAGAACACTCTTTGACATAAATCACAGCAAGATCTTTTTTGATCCACCTCCTACAGTAATGGAAATAAAAACAAAAATAAACAAATGGGACCTAATGAAACTTAAAAGCTTTTGCACAGCAAAGGAAACCACAAACAAGATGAAAAGACAACCCTCAGAATGGGACAAAATATTTGCAAACCAATCAACGGACAAAGGATTAATCTCCAAAATATATAAACAGCTCATACAGCTCAATATTAAAGAAACAAACAACCCAATCCAAAAATGGGCAGAAGACCTAAATAGACATTTCTCCAAAGAAGACCTACAGATGGCCAAGAGGCACGTGAAAAGCTGCTCAACATCACTAATTATTAGAGAAATGCAAATCAAAACCACAATGAGGTATCACCTCACACCAGTTAGAATGGGAATCATCAGACAATCTACAAACGACAAATGCTCAAGAGGGTGTGAAGAAAAGGGAACCCTCTTGCACTGTTGGTGGGAATGTAAACTGATACAGCCACTATGGAGAACAGTATGGAGGTTCCTTAAAAAACTAAAAATAGAATTACCATATAATCCAGCGATCCCACTACTGGGCATATACCCAGAGAAAACCATAATTCAAAAGACACATGCACCCCAATGTTCACTGCAGCACTATTTACAATAGCCAGGTCATGGAAGCAACCTAAATGCCCATCAACAGACGAATGGATAAAGTTGTGGCACATATATACAATGGAACATTACTCAGCCATAACAAGGAACGAAATTGAGTCATTTGTTGAGACATGGATGGATCTAGAGACTGTCATACAGAGTGAAGTAAGTCAGAAAGAGAAAAACAAATATCGTATATTAATGCACGTATGTGGACCTAGAAAAATGGTACAGATGAACCGGTTTGCAGGGCAGAAGTTGAGACACAGATGTAGAGAACAAACATATGGACACCAAAGGGGGAAAGCGGCGGGGGGGTGGGGGTGTGATGAATTGGGCGATTGGGATTGACATGTATACACTGATGTGTATAAAATTGATGACCAATAAGAACCTGCTGTATAAAAAAATAAATAAAATTCAAAAATTTAAAAAAAAAAGAAGTTCCTGTGGATGTAATCACACCTTATGTACTGTTTTCTATATAGCTTCTTCCACTCAATGTTATATTTGTAGATTTATCCATTCTGTTGTGTCTACCAGTACTTTGTTCATTTTCACAGCCATCTAGGATTTTATTGTTGGAATATACCACAATCCATATAATCGTTCAATTATAATAAGCATTTGGACTACTTTGCTATTATGCTATGCATTTTCTTGTACATGTCTTCTGGTCAACATAAGTATGCATCTGTGTTGGGTATACACCCAGGAGCCGGATCACTGGTCCCTAAAAAATATACATCTATACTCCCCTTTAGTACATAACTCCACAGAGTTTTCCAGAGCGCTGGTCCAATTTACACTTGGACCAGAATAATATAAATGTTGCTCCAATTGCTCCACATCTTTCTTCTCACTTGGTATTGTCACTGTAAGATGTTTGCTTTGTCTGGTTTAATTTTAGCCATCTCAGTGGGTGTGGAGTGCTGTCTTGTGGTTTTACTTTCCGGTTTCCTGTTGACTAATGATGTTAAGCTCTTTTTTATATATTTATTAGCTATTTGGATATTCTCTTTTGTGATGTAGCTGTTCAAATCCCTTGCCCCTTTTTGTATTGGATTTTCTGCATTTTTATGATTGATTTGTAAGAATTCATTGTATAGATGTACTTAGTTATATGTTTTGCAAATATCTTCTTTAACTCTTTGTCTTTCCTGTTCACTCATTTACTGGTTGTAATTTAATTCATCCAATGAGTGCCATTTCACTAATTTACAGAGTTGTAATTGTGTGTGTGAGCATGTGTATTTAAATAAATAAAATGGAATATCAAAGCACTTCAAAAAAAAAGTATGCAAGTGTGCCACAAACTTAACAAGAAAGTGAGAGACATCTGCCTCATACTGGGGGTTACGAATACGGTCCAGAGATGAGACTTGGGCTGGTCCAAAAGGATGAGTAGGAGCTGCCAAGCTAACAAGGAAGGAAAGGGCATTCCAGGCAGTCTGAAATGCATGCGCACAGGCACAGAGGAGGGAGAGAATGTACTAGGTCTGGACACCTAGTTTTGGGTATGATTAGAGCAAAAGGTGTGTACAGGGTTATAGGCAGAAGAATAAATTCTATAATAAAGAATTAAGTCAACAAATATTTACTGGGCGCTTACTATATGTCAGATAGTATTCCAAGCACTTGGGATAGTGTAGTAAGACAGATAAAAATTCTTTCTCCTATAGAACTTACATTATAATGAGATGAGACAAACAATAAACAAAATTAGTTAAGTACAATGTGTAGTATGAAAACAGAGAAAAGACAGGGAGTGCCAGGGTGGTGATGCTGGAGGAAGGGGTTAATGTGGCAATTTTAAACAGGATGGTCAGGAAGGCCCCACCGAGGTGACATTTAACAAAGACCTGATGAGGCTGAGGAGCAGGTCGCGTGCATATCTAAGGGAAAGGAAGAGGGAACAGCACAGTCAAAGGTTCTGAGCTGGGGTCTCCCTGGCATGACAGGGACAGCAAGAAGAGATAAGGTCCCAGAGGGAGCAGGTGGCCGGATCATGGAGGACCTTGTACATCTTTTTGGCATTTACTCTGAATGAGCTAAGAAGCCACTGGATGCAGATTCGGAACAGAGGAGAGACAAAGTGACTTACGATTTAAAAGGATCACTCTGGATACTTTGCTGAGAATATTCTGTAGGTAGAAAGCGCAGAAGCAGAGAGACCTTTTAGGAAGACCAACAGTAATCAATCACGTGGGCAGGTGAAAAAGACGACTCTGGCGGCAGAAAGGCAAACAGCAGACTGAGGGCAGGAAAACCGGCAACACATTTCTGCAGTAATGTGGGTGAAAAGCAATAAAGATCCAAACCAGGCTGAGACACAAAGAATGGAGAAACGAAAACAGGACCGAACCACATAGAGGAGGCAGAATCAATAGGACAGAGATGGAAAGGGATCAGAAGGATAGAGAAGGTTTCTGACTGTCTCTGACTCAGAGAACATATAACCTCAGAGTGCCAGGCAGACAGGAAATCCCAAGAGGGCCTTCAGCTTCCCAGCCTTAAAAAAAAAAAAAAATCGAGGGATCACTCTCTCTCCAAGAGACATAAAGCACTTCTCCTTCCATCAGTCACAAGGGACAGAAAGCCCTATTTTATCTATGACGCTAGTAACTCATTTACCTAGTTGCTCAAGCTAGAAACATGGGAGTCATCCCTGTCATCTCCCACTTTCTCAGCCCCATATCCAAACCACCAAAATATCTCTTTCATCCGTTTTCCCATCACCGACACCACCAGCACCCAAGTGCAAGCTACAGGTCTGACCTGGAAGTCTATGAGGGCTCCCTAATTGGGCTCTCTTTTACCCTTGCTCCTCCCCAATTCACTCCTCACTGGATCATGCCGCTCCCCAGCTCAAATCTTGTCAGTGGCTTCCCGATACCTTCACGCTACAAAATCCTGCCTGATCTTGGCTCTTACCTCTCCAGCCTTACCCCAGGTCAGTCTCCCCCTTGCTCTTCATGTAGCCCCACCTTGCAGAGCTCCTGGTACGTAATAAACATTCAACACATGTTTGCTCAATGAATGAAGGGAATATTTCAACTGTCAGTAAGCTAACTGCCCCAGAAGCCATGCGCTGTGCTCCAAGTGGACAAAAGCCTTCAGGCCCACCCTGAGGGGCTCCCGGACTAGGACCCAGGACTAGATCTCTCCTCACCCTAACTGGCGGTGCCCTGACCACAAACGGGAGGCAGATGCAGTCAGTCAGTCATCGCTGGCCGGGCTATGCAGCAGCCTGGGCTGCAGAGAGGGGAGCCCAAGGCTAAATACTGACCTCCTCGGCATTCTCCAAGTCATCTAGCCCTTCATCCTCCTCCACGTCATCGAAGTCGTCGCCATCAAAACTGTACAAGAAGAAGAAGCCAGTCAGAGCACCACTTAGTAGAATCAAAGAGGGCAGAGATCTGTGTCTCATCTGAGTTACTAGCATAGGAGGCACTCAATAAATAGCTACTTAATGAGTGAATCACTTAATAAATCATTAAGTCATTTGAAGTTCCTCGTCTAAAAAAACAAACAGAGCTTACTTTTCTACTCCCTCCTCACAGAGCCCTATTTCCATGCTCCCCTTGGGAGCAAAATTCTTGCAAGAGTTGTCCATCTTCACTGTTTCCGATTCTTCTCTCCCCATTCTGTCATCATCTCACTCCAAAGACTTTCACCTCCATGGTTCCACCCAAACCATCCTCTCAAGTTTGTTAATGTTTCCCACATTGCTAAACGTGATGGACTATTCTCGTTCTCATTTAGCCTGATGTGTCAGTTGGCCCACAGGACCGCTCATCTCACTCAAGACACTCCCCTCGCTTGACTGCAAGGACACCTCACACTCTTGGTGTCCTCCCACCTCACTGGCTACTCCTTCTCAGTCTCCTTTGCCCGTTTCTCCTCTCTTCCCCCGAAGCACTCCGTGTTGGGATGCTCTGACACGCAGTCATCTCCTCTTCTCTACTGACACCCGCCTGATGATCTCCTCTGTTTCTCAGCTTTGACTGATATACTTATGCTGAGAGCTCCCCTGTTTTTATCTTCAGGATAGACCTCTCCTCCGACACCACGCGTCAGGTAATCTCCTGGGCTCTAGCTTCAAAATAAATCCAGACTTCAAAACCACTTCTCACTACTTCTACTACTATCACCCTAGTGCAAGTCACTACCTTTTCTCACCTGGATTACTGCAAGCCTCCCAGACCTTTACCACCTCAAAGTCTCCCCAGACCCTCCTCGCGATTACTTCTGTACTACAGACCTACTACGCAATTCACACGACCCGGCATTATGTCTATGGGCCTGCCCCCTCTTCTAGAAAGGGACCCCACCTGGAGAGCAGAGACTATACCTAATACACCTATTAGGTATTGACACAGAGCCCGACTCAGCGGAAGTTTGCTGAAAGATACCTTTTTCAGTGATCCTCTCTGGACCCTCGAGCCGGGGTCTTTCTGTGCCCAGCCTCTGGCCGGGTCTATGCTGCCGGCTCACCGCCCTACCCTTCTCCAGCTCCGCGGGCCCCCTCAGCACCCCCAGTGCCCTCAGACACTGCCCCGCGACGCCAGGCTCCTCAACTTCCTTCGACCCAGGCTCCCGCTTCACCCGCCCCTTGCGAGGCTCCGCAAAAGTCACTTCGCTCCCGCACTCACTTGTCCTCGTTGTCTGACATGACACCCGCGCCACAGCTACCGGGCTCTGCGCCCCAGACCCGAGCGGAGGCCGCAAAGAGCACGTCTCCGCCTCGCTCAACGCCAAACGTACTCTGCGCCTGCGCCGTGACCTAGAGGTAATCACTTCCGGGAGGCAGGCGCGGCGATAAATGTACGCATGCGCCGCTCGGCGCGTGCGCGTTACCATGGTAGCCAGACAGACAAGCTGCGGGGTCTAGTCGCTGAGATCTCAAAAGTATTTCTACGGCGCCCCGGCGCGGGTTCTGCTTCAGAGCCCTGGTTACGATCTGCTGAGCGCAGCCTCCGCTCTCTGTGGGGAGGGACCACCCAGCCGGGGTCTTACTTTAGGGTGAGGTTTCCGTTTGGGCGTGTCACCCAGCAGGCACGGTTACCCTAACGCCCCTTTCCTCCCGAGGGGACTTCTCTGACACAGGCGCCGGGTCAGGTTGAGGTCTCTGTTCGCGTGTGGATCTGCCAGTGGATCTGTTCTGGGTGGGAGGATTGGGCACTGTCGCGATGTTCACAGACGGCATCACGATTCTCTTGCGATCCGATCCCTGCTCCCAAACTATGGGTGGTGTTGGGGGTGTGGGAGCAGAGGTTGGATCTGGGAGACAGGGGGGGTGTCGTTGCGTTTTTCCCTCCTCAGAGCCCTCCATGGCTTCCCAGGAGAGGGTGGAGACAGTGACCAAAGGAACAGGGCTCTGGCGCTGCCCCAAGCCGGCCACTTACACCCCAGAGACCTGCGAGCTGCTCAGAGGTCAGTGCGTTAAAGGACACAAGAAGAGCGGTGGTCACAGTTACTCTCTGTAACTCAGTTCTCCCCCGCATGACTTATGGTTTAGCAATTGCTGTTTCCATTTTACATATAAGAAGCCTGGAGTTCAGAAAGATTAAGGGGTCCTACAACTTGGAAGTGGCCAAAAGTCAAAGAACTAAGAATTTTAGAGTAGTTAACTCCCCTGCGTCCCTTAGATCACACTTTCAATTTCCCCAGGGAAGCTTTATTTCCTCCCCACCCGCCACCACAGTGCAACCAACCGTTAGGCGCCAGCACTCTACCAATACCTTTTCCTTTGTGGGCTTAGTAGTCAGTCAGATACTCAGTAGTCAATTTCCTTCATTGGCAACCTGTAGTCAGATACCTAGTGTGTCCCGTTGAATTAACACATCCATCTGCCCCTCTAGCTCATGAACCCCATCAGGACAGGATGCCTGTTTTGGCTACATTTGTAGCTACAATTGTAGCTCCAGCCCCTGGCACATGCTTAATGAATTCTTGTTCATTCATTCCTTCATTCACTCAACAACAACAAAAATTTAAGCCCACCATGTGCTTTAGACATCGTTCTAGGTGCTGAAAATACAGCAATAAAAAAAAAAAAAGAAAAGAAAAACAAAAAAATTCTTGGTCCCATGGAGCTAATATTCTAGTAGGAAGGTGACAAATAATGAGGTACATAGAACTTAGGTAGTGATGAGTGCTATAGAAAAAAAACAAAGCAGGAAAGGAAAGGAATTCCCTGGCGGTCCAGTGGTTAGGACCCGTCGCTTTCACTGCCAGGGGCCTGGCTTCAATCCCTGTTCCGGGAAACTAAGATCCCACAAGCCGCAGTGCGGGGGCGGCCAAGTACTCAGGTGCTGAATGGGGGCAGGAGGTGATACAATGTTAAATTTCAGTGGGGTGAGATAAAGGCATCTGCTTGTAGCTCAGGAGGCCTCACTGAAGTGCTTTGTCCTGCAGTGATGATGAAGGAATCCAAACTGACAAACTTCCAACGGCGCCACATCATGGACACCATGAAACGTAAGAGGCCACCTGCAGAAGCTTCCAGGGCAGAGGGATCCTGCGCCACATTTTTCATGCTTCTCCATATTAAGGAGTAGGGGACCTCATTTTAAAAGAGAAAAAAAAATTGAATAGTATTTCTGACTCTTGCTCCTGGGGAACTGACTTTGCAGGGTCTTTGCTTCTTCCCCCAACGTGGGTCACAGCACATGAGCCCCTCCTGCAGTCTGGCTCCAGCCAACCTTCCCAACAGATCACAGCCCCTTCGAGACTTCCTGCCCAGCCAAATACCCTGAACGCTGTCAAGTCTACAAACTAATCCCGCCCTCTTACACACATACCATATGAGCTCGCCAGAGGAGAGGACTGTGTGTGTCTCATTCATAGATTTTTTCATTCATAGCTTAGCTGGCAGGAACAAGATTACTGGCAGGCTTCCAACTTAGGAAAAGTATGCAAAACCTTTCCACAGCTCACCTCTAACCACACATTGTATTATTTATTTTTAAGGAAAACAAAAAAGTGAATGTACCTGGGCACAATAACAAGGTGCTCTCTAAGATCTTAAAAACAACCTTGCTTTCTGAGATTTAACTGAATCAACACGTAGTGGGTCAGAACAGAGATCTGTAGAGCTACCTTTAAGAGGATGCCAGAAGGTCCAAACCTGCCAAATTTCACTTGAATCTACCAATAGCTATTGCCGTCTCTCCAGAAAGAAGGTACCTATCAGGAGGCATCTGGTCAACCACAGAGGCATAGGGGTGGGAAAGTCAGAGAGACAAATATCGACAGTGCCTGCCCAGCACTGGCAGAGGGAGGGAGGCTCCGTCACACCAGTTCAGAAGTCAGATCTCCTTCCTCATTGTAGACAAGGACAACTCAGGCCGCCATTGCCTAGCACCACAACACGGCTGAGTCACATAACTCAATCTCCATACTCAGCAACCTACTAATCATTTAGGGTCCCCTATAACATGACTACAAAGAATATGCTAGAAATTCCACTAAAAGTAAATACCAGGAGACCAAGGACTGGGTCTGCCTTGTTCACCATGGTACCTTGGCTCCTAGGTGCTCAACATTAGTTGAAGGACTAATTGCATTAGTGGTTAGGGCAACACAAGTCACCAGTTTGCCTGGAAGTTTTGTTCTCCTTAAATGCTTTTCCTTTAAAATATTGCCTCCAAGCATTGGTGTTGAGTCTGGTTTCTTCTCCTAGAATCATCTCTCTATTCCTCTCTTCTTTTTTTTTTTTTTAATTTATCTTATTTATTTTTGTCTGCGTTGGGTCTGCTGCGCGCGGGCTTTCTCTAGTCGCAGCGAGCGGGGGCAACTCTTCCTTGTGGTGCGCGGGCTTCTCATTGCGGTGGCTTCTCTTGTTGCAGAGCATGGGCTCTAGGTGCGCAGGCTTCAGTAGTTGTGGCTCGCGGGCTCTAGAGCGCAGGCTCAGTAGTTGTGGTGCACGGGCTTAGTTGCTCTGCGGCATGTGGGATCTTCCCGGACCAGGGTTCGAACCGGTGTCCCCTGCATTGGCAGGAGGATTCTTAACCATTGTGCCACCAGGGAAGCCCTATTCCTCTCTTCTTAACCAAGTCCTACTTGTTGGTTTGAGGCTTAGTTCAAATTCTGTTGCAAGCCACAAATTCCTCTCCTTCACCTGAATTCCCAGAATTACTTGGGCCATAATTATTTACTGAGACTGAGCCAAAGGAAGAGGTAGCATTTGGTACTGGACAGGTAGAAATAGCAGAGAGAGTAGGAGGAACATTCTAGAAAGCACAGCATCTCTTCAGAGAAGAGAGATAAACCATGGTGTGGCCCTAGGTAGAGGGCGTGAGAAGGGAAGGGTAGTGGGGAATAATGGCAGCTCTATACTTCCGGTTCCTCAGGGCAGATACCTCAGAGACATCCTGCCTCCTCTTTCTCTTTCTCCCAGACCCCACATCCAACCCATCAGCAGTTCTGTCTGCTTGACCTTCAAACCATATCTTGACTGTGACTACCTGTACCCTCGACCCCCAACGGTGTTTTTTTTTTTTTTTTTTGGCCGTGCCGCGCAGCTTGTGAGATCTTAGTTCCTGGACCAGGGATTGAACCCATGCCCCCTGCAGTGGAAGTGCAGAGTCCTAACCGCTGGGAAGCCAGGGAAGTCCCAACGCTGTATTTTCAAGGGCAGCTAAAGGGCTCATGTCATTCCTCTGCTCAGAACCCTCCAATGGCTTCCCACCACGCACACAGTAAAAGCCAGTCTTTCCAGAGGCCTTCGAAGCCCGGTATGTCTCTTGCCCTCCGTGACCTCTGACCTCTATTCCCACTACACCCCACCCTTTGCTCAGTCCACTCCTGGCACCCTAACCTCCTGGCTGTTCCTCAGACACTCCAGGCACATTCCCACCTCAGGTCCTTTACTCTTGCCGTTCCCTCTGCCTGGAATGCTCTTCCCTGAAATACCTGCAGGGCTGGCCTCTTACCACTTTGGGGTCTTTTCTCAAATGTCTCTGTCTCCGTGCGGCCTTCCCTGGCTACCCTATTTATAACTGTAAATCCTGCTCCGACACACCCTGTGCTCCATGGCTGTACTGTCACTAACGTACGGTTTATTTTACTTGTTTTATCATCATCTACCCCGCAGACGTAAGTGCCATGAGGGCAGGGCTTCATCTTACTTACACTTGACCCCCAGTGCCTTGGGCCTGGCACAGGGTACACGCTCAATACGTATTTGCCAGATGGATGATAGAAGAAGGCTGGAAATGTAAGGGAGGTAGGCAGGGGCCAGATCAAAACAGTGGCTGGGGACTGTGCTGAGCTGGGCTTTAAGGCAATTGAGAGGAGGGGCCAGTCAACCAGGTAGGAGGTGACACATTTGGCTGGCCTGGGGGAGGAGCCCCAGGTCTGGGTGGGTCAAGGCCATTAACCGGTTTGAACCGGTTTGAAGAACGTGAGCCCCTGATGGGCCAGTTATGCTGGGGAGGGGAGTGTGTGTGGAGGGGGGAATCCCTGGGGGCAATGGACAGGAGGGATTGGTGTCTAGCACCATCCAAACCATCCCTCCCTGCCCATGGACCAAGCAGGTTTTAGGAATCCGTCTATAGAAACAAAAGCACCAGGACGAAGGCTTGATGTACAAGAATGTTTATTACATCATTGTTTGAAATAGTTTAAAAAAAAAAACAAACTGGAACTTGCCTGCATTTCTGAAACTAGGAGACTCATTGAATAAATAATGTTTCCACTCTAAGGACTAGTATACAGCTATAAAACATAAGTTATATATAAATGGAGTGATCTGGAAAGACGTCCATGACAGACTGTTAAGAGTCTATTACTGAATAGAATACAGTATGATCCAGTGTTTGAAACATGAATCTTACATATGCACACGTATCTTTGAACATGTTTATGTAAGCAACAAAAAGAATGGGCCGAGACCACCAACTTGTTACCATGGCTTCTCGTAGAGGGGGGCTCAGAGGGGAGAAGGGAAGACCCTTCTGTACTGTTTGACTTGTTATAACAGGTAGGGACCACTTTTATAAACTAAAAAAAAAAAAAGCCAGGAGGGCCCCCCCCACCCTGACCCTTCCTTCCGCAGGAGGAGACACTCTCCCCCTACAGTGTAGTCCAACTTCCAGCCAGAGGGTGTTGCCTTCCAAGCAGCCGGCCTCAGCCATCTACTTGCCTCCCATCCTGGCCGTCCGGTCCCACCTCCGGCCTGCCAGCATGTGCCAAGCCAACGGGGCCTACAGCCGGGAGCAGTTCAAGCCCCAAGCCACCCGTAAGTGAGGGGCCTCCACTAGAGCCCCTCTCCTACCGCCCTCCGAGGGGGTAGGGGGCAGGGAGACTTGCAGCCCGCAGAGCACTGAGCGGGCAGCTAATCAAATTCTCACGTTATTTATACCGATGCTCTTGAACCTCAGCACGTGTTAGCTTGGGGGCATTCAGGGTGCACGGGAAACCAGTTAGGTGTTCGTTTTCATACATTTTTCCAGAACTCTCTTTAACCATTAACTGGTTTCCGCCCATCTCTGATGAATGTTCGGCGGTCAGGCATCACGGCCACTGCTCTCTCAAGCTCACACGGTGCCTGGAACCCAGGGCTCCTCTGCGCTGCAGCCTATTTCAGGGAGTCGTTCCCCCCACCCGTTTCTACTTGGCACCTGACATGGCTCTTGGGCTAGCCCCTCCGACAGCTCCCAGGCAGCCTCCCCATCCCAGCTGCACTGCGGCAGTCACTGAGTTTTCTTAGCCTTGCTCTGCACCCGGGCAACGTGTGGGTTTTGACGAAGCTCTCTGGTGGGTCCTTTCAACCCCTTCCTGCCTACCTATCATGACTGACCAGCTCAGGGGCACCTAGGGTAGAAGGTGCTGGGTTTGCAGAAGCCCTACCCATGTTACCCTGGAGCGAGCGTGCCCAACTGGGAACACGGACCATGAATGCGGGTGCTCTTCACGCCTTAACTAGGCCATGTCCGGGCCCAACAGGAGATCTGGAGAAGGAGAAGCGAAGACTCCAAAATATTTTTGCCACCGGGAAGGAGCCAGCGGAACGGAAAAGAAAGCCCCCTCCTGTGCGACAGGAGAACCCAGCCCCTGAGCTGGACCGGTTTGAAGAACGTGAGCCCCTGATGGGCCAGTTACGCTGGGGAGGGGAGTGTGTGTGGAGGGGGGAATCCCTGAGGGGCAACCGCAGAACTGCTTCCTGTTCCCAAGAAAAGCAACCTGCCGTCCCTGCCATCCCTCCTGGGAGCCTGAGGGCCCCCGTTGCCCTGTACACTGACGGCCCTTTCCCTTTCCAGTGGTAAAGGAAATCCAGGAGAGGAAAGAATTCCTGGCTGACATGGAGGCCCTAGGGCAGGGCAGACAGTACCAAGGGATCATCCTTACTGAAATCTCCCAGGTAGGAGAAGCAACAGGGAAATGGAGCCGGCGGGGAGGGGGCGATGCACCCCTGTGAGTGTGGAGGACGAGATGTGAGCAGGAATAAAGGGTCAGCTGCGGCCATTTCGGGAGTCCGGCTCTAGCCTCCCCATCTGCGGTGGCTCCTGGAGTTCCTTCCCTGATCCCCAGCTTTCCCTGATGCCCTCTGCAGAAACTACAGGAAATGGAAGACCTTGACCACAAGAGGAGTGAGGAACTTAGGAAGGCTCTTGCCACCACTTAATCTGCCTCCGGAGGGGGGCGGGGGAGCCCAACCTCTACCATTGGAGCCCACCCCCTTGCCAAACAGGGTCACCCCCAGGTCAGCCCACCCACCCCGGCCTTCAGCCATGTAAATGGTTGTATAGCACTGCCCCCACCTAGGGCACCCTGGACATAGCACCCTAGAAAATGGACCACGTCTCAGAAAATGAGCTGATTCTCCTTGAGACTCTGCCCAGGGATCCTCGGTCAGCTGAGCCTCTGAGACCAGTCACAGATACAGACACATACACACACACAGAGTCTATTCTTGGGGAAAGAGCCACACACACAGTGAAAGCAAGGATCCAGGTCTCACCATCTTGGGTGTATGTCTAAGGGCATCCACTGGGCTCCCTCCCCACGGCCTCACCCACTGCGTGTCCCTGTGTCCGGCACATTAGTTTCTCTGAACTTAGTAATGAACATGATTCCTTTCTTCCTACCTGTCTTAGGACCTACTTATTTGACTCCTTACAGCTTTGGGCAAATATTTCCACCACTATGATTAACAGGTTAATAAAACACATTTAACGTAGGTCATTACGCGCACCACTTTGTTTTCAGAGGGATAAACCTTATTTGTGAGGGATAAACCTTGTTTGTTCAAGGGGTTAGAATTTTTCAAGCCCAGTTGGTTTCTAGCTGTCCTGCACATTTCAAGTGAAAATGGGGCGAAGGCTCCTGGAGCAGCCCACGGCCGGGCATTACGGCAGGTGCCGGTACCACTCTCGGCTGATTCTCGGTAAACGCCTGTGGTGGTTCGTTATCCCCGTGTGGAAACCAGGGCTCACCAAGATGCTATGACCAGAGTCATTTAACTAGCAAGTAGCCTACTCAGGATTAAAAGTTAGCTTTCTGTCTTTCCACCAAACGCACAGCCCATAGAAAGAAACCCAAAGGGGTGGGAGGGACCCAGACTGAAGGGGTCCTGCTTTGGAAGTCCACTCCCAGCCTGTGCGGTCTGAGCCCAGCGGCCTCATCTCCGATGGCTCGCCTGTGCGGCCGGCCTCAAAGGGCTGCTGAGGAGACATCCGCCCACAGGAGCAGCGCCCCAGGCCTGGCGCACAGCACACGGCAGTCCCCATGTCCTGACGACCACAAGCCTTATGGTCTGCAGTATTCTGTCATTTTTCTGTCCCCATAAATCAAAGTATTTCAGAAATTTCAACCAACCATCCCACTTGGAGGGATTCATATAATCCTCTCAGGCCACATGACCCAAGTTTGGGTTTGCAGAATAAACACGGCCCTGCAGCCTCAAACAAATAGAGAGGACCAGATCAAGGGCTGGGCTCTGTAACATTCTATGAGAAGCCTGTATCCACACACCCTCCAGAACCTGAGGGCCAAGGGTGCAGCATGACGAGGACAGCCGCCCTCCACCTCGAAGGCCCCAGCACGTGGCCCAGGGGCAGCGAACCAGAGAACCCAGGACAGCCCGGGACAAAGTCAGCCCGCCCGTGACACCACGGCAGCCCGCCCTTGATTCAAGTTCTCATCAGTTACCAACATTTACAAATCACACGCACGCACCATCTGGATTTCCAGTTTCTCTTGAAAAATGGAAAGATCTGGCCCCACCGGGCCCACATCCCACAGGCTACAGTTGACTTAAATGAGGAAGAACTTCCCCTCTAGTTGCGGCATATCCACCCCCATTCACCCCAGTCCCCACCACCCGGGTGTCGGGGGCCGTCCCTCAGGACACACCCAGCCCGGTTCACGTGCGTCACCTGCCGCTGGAGTTGGTGACCCCAGCTGCAGGTCAACAGGCATGTCAGGAAGGAGGCGGCCGGGGGCTGCACAGGCGCGGGAGCCACCTGTCCCTGCAGAGGAAGGGGTCCTGCCCTGGGGGCAGGCAGTGAGGGCCAGGGCCCCCAGCGGTGGACAGCCCCTCCACGCCCTCCTGGGCAAGCAGAGACGCCGGCCTCGAGGGCTGGCAGAGGCAGGGAAGAAGGCAGGCCTGGCGAGGGGAAGGCGCCTCAAGGCTGCAGGGCACTGGCGACTGAGGTGGTCTCCATTTATTGTCGGGGAGGAAAACCTTCTCAAATTAATACAGTGCAACCTCTCCCCATAGGTGTGCTGAGGGAAGGGGGCCCTAGAGGCACCCCGGAAATAGCTTACAGCAACAGTGCTTTGACCAAGAGCTGCTGGGCACACTCCGTGGGGGGAAGGTGGTGGCCCCCATCGGCTCCTCCGCTCCCACAGCCATCCCAGAGGCCGAGCGACCATGAGTCCTTCGGCAGCAACAAGTCGGGAGAGAACAGACAACAGACGAGTGTGAGAAGACAGGCTGGCAATGACCACCCGGAGTGGGTCCACTGCGCCCCAGCCCTGGGGTGGCGGGGAGAGCCTAAAGGAGGGGGCGGGCCGCAGTATGGTAAAGGACCAGGGTTAGCACCTACGGCAGCAGCCCCGCCTGCTGCTGATCTGGCCGAGGGGCAGGGCCAGAACCGCAGCTGGGCCCTGTGTCCCCGGGACCCTCCCTGCGGGGGCTCAGCACTTGGCTCCCACCCACCCCGGCACGGTGTCCTGGACAGAGAGACCTCCTACAGAATGAGGGGAGACGAGGGAAGCTCCTAGAACTCTGAGCAACACAGGGAGGGATCTGTCCAGGCCCATTCGTGTCTGAGGACACAGTAACTACCTCGAACTTAATTAAAAGACTTCATAAATAGAGGTCCTGAGTGAGGAGAAAGAGAGTCAGGGCCACCTGCACCGAAAGGAAGACAGAGACTCAGAACCAGGGCCGGGGCGGGAGACCCAGGCCAGAGGTCCACCCCGGGCCCACCTCGTGGGCAGAAAGACCCAGAGACTCTGACAGGTAAGGCTCCCCTCTGCACGTGGCATAGAAGAGAAGAGGGACCAAGAAGCTGCCTGGCACGGCAGGCCAGATGCTGGGTGGGACGAGGGGCGGGTGTGCTCGGCTGCGGCCGCTCCCCGGACCCAGGAGCCGGCTCGCTCCCTGGGTCAGTCACAGCATCTGGGGTCATCACAGCCAGGCTGGGCAGGGCTGAGGCGCAGCTGCCGGTGGCTCAGAGGAGAGGGAAGAAAACTCTTTGGCCCAGACGAGCCACAGGACCCTGAGGAGGGAGAGGCCATCACCCAGAGGCTCCCTCCCCTTAAGTCATCTTTCCCCTCGACTGATCCTGAAGGGAAGCTGGGCGTCCCTGGCAGAGCACAGCCCGGGGGCCGAGCCAGGAGTGGTGGAGTCCCCAGCTGGCAGCCCGCACTGTTAGCTCTTGTCTCCCGGGGACTTGCTCTTGGTATCACGCTTGTTTCCTAGCAGCTTCAGCACCTTCATGGTCTTGAACTTCCCCTTCTTCTTGCCCTCGGGTTCAGCCTCCTTCTGGAACTCTGCAGAAGGGAGAGGGGAGTCGATCGGGGCAGGCCGGGGATGGTGGTGATGGCCTAGGAGCACCGGCCAAGAGGCTCAGCCCACCGCTACCACCTCTCCTGGAACCGTGCGCACGCCCCTTCACCTTTCTGAGCCTCCAGTTCTTTGTCTCTAGGACGAGACCCTACCCCCTCCCAGTGTCTTGGCAGGGATCGGGAGACGAGCGCCCGTGAAAGCAATGGGGGAGCCCTACAGCGTGGCAGACGTTCATCTCTAAAAGGCTTGGTTCCCCTAGGCTGGTGCTCACAGCTCTGTGGGTTACAACACGAACACTGACTGTCAGAGGTAGAAGAGACCTCAGAAATCATCTCGCCCAGCCCCTAACTTATTATGGACGAGGAAAATGTGAGTTTTGAAACAGACTAACACCAACCGAGCTTTTTGCAGGTGCCAGGCCCTGGACTAAGTGCTTTGTACACATTACCTCAGTCATCCTCAGCACATGCCCGGGAGGTGGGTGCCTCCATCACCCCCATTCCACGGACAAGGAGAGCAAGGCCTAGAGGGGTGAAGTGGCTGGCTCAAAGCCACCCAGCTGGGAAGTGCCAGAGCTGGGACTGGAATCCAGTCTAACTGGAGCCCAGACTTAACCGCAAGGCCACAAAATGAGTCACTGGTGGAACCAAGATTAGGCCCAGGGCTCCTGCCTCCCAGTCCAGTGCTCTCTTAACCATTCTAGGCACTATCGTATCTGCGGGAGGGCCTGCTGTTTGGTCCCACAGACCCCTCCTAGACCAGCTGCAGATCTCAAGGAGGAACGCACAGTTTAAGGCAGACGCACCCTGGGAAATGCTCCCACATGCCACCGTCCTCCCTGTGGGCACCAGGGCATCCCACGCCCACTCTCCTGGCCGTAGGGTGACCTGCCTTGCTATCCACGGCCTTCTTGGCAAAACAGGGGCTAGGAGTTTGCACACACCGTCCCTGTAGCGCCCACTCCAACCCTCTGTCCAACCTACCCCCCACCCTCCAGGAGTTCAAGCGGGCCAGAGCCCCAGGAGGGGCCTCACCTTTCTTCCTGATCATGGCTTCCAACATCTTATCTTCCTCTTCCTCCCTGAAATGAGAAAGGGAAGCTGAGTGTCCCACGGGAGGAAGGACGAGGTAATCTCTCAGGCCCCTCCAGACTCCGAGTCCACGCAGGCTGAGCAGGCGGCGCTGGGATGACTGGCAGTGAGGGCCCCGCCCCCAGGAAGCCCCAGGGAACCCCTCCCCCAGCCACATCACCTCTGCCGGTCCTCATCTAGGCAGTTGACGATGGCGTTGCGCTGCTCGATGAGGGTCACAAGCTCCTGCATCAGCACCTTCTCTCGGACCCGGTCCTCTTCTGTCCAGTCCTTTTCTGCCCAAGGAGAAAAGTTGGGGACATGAGTCCCAGGAAGCGAGGAACTAACGCCTAAGTGCTAAGGGTGGCTGCAGACCAGCCCCACGCTGGACACTCTGAGGGAGGGGGCCCAGATGGGTGGGGATTACAAATTTTTGGAGAAATGAAGGTTGTCATAGGAGAGACCAAGGATAGCAGTCTGCCTACCAAAAAAACTCTCCAAGGGGGCTCCGGGAGGTCCAGCACAATACGTGTTCTGAGAACAGAGAACAGCACGTGCCAAAGAGTTTCCTGCTATGTTCATGCACTCATTCAACAAATGTTCACTAGATGGTTTCTTGGGGGAAGGGTTCAGGCTGGGTCTGCTGAGAGCCTCCAATGGCGAGCTGGCCAAAGTGGGGCAGCGGGGGGGAGATAACAGGGAACCCCAGGGGTCCTCATGCAGGAGAAGCAATGTGACCCAAGGGGCATATTGGGACATTCATCTAATGCCATGAAGGAGGGTGGACTAGAGGGGTCCCTGGGGGCAGGGAGCCCTGCCAGGAGGTGTCCCTGATGTCTCAGACAGCTGCTGCCCCTCCAGCCTCCTCTCAAGAACCTGAGCCATCCCACAGAACCACCCTCAGAGGCCCACCTGCACCTTGGTATTCCTCTCACCCAGCCCACAGGCTCCCAGGGGAGGGATGCCCACGCTTGACCTTCCCTCCACAACATCTGCCCCTACCACCACCTCTTGCCAAAACTGGAACCGTTGACCCAGCATAGTTCTGGGGACAACGTGGGTTTCAGTGTCGCCACCCCAGTTCACATCCCACTCCGCTGCTTCCCAAATCTGGGGCCTGGGTAAGTTACGTCCCCGACCTGCGTGTGGGAAAACCGAGGCTTGCGGAAGTTAAGTCCTTGACCGGTGTCGCACAGCAAGGGTGGAGCCAGTGCTTGTACCCGGCCAGCCCTTACAGTGCCTTATGGATCTCCAGCCCACCTGGGGCCTTATAAGCCAGTCTCACGCTCCAAAGGCAACAACCAGGACAGGATGACAAGCCCCGATGTGTTGCCACCACACAGAGGACTGGAGAAGCAACAACAAAAAGCCCAGGGCCAGGCTGGCCTGGGGTACAGAGGTGCTGTCCCCATTTCGACCACAAGGTGCCGCTGCGGCTTCCTCTGAGTGGCGGCCACGCCCCAGCCTCCAGAGATTTGGGAGTGATTCATAGGTGGCAGCAAGGAGCTGGGACATTCTGTGACTTCCTCAGGGACACTCCTGCCTCTGGGTCACATCCAGCCTCCCAAGTTCCCTGGTCAGTGGAAAAGCAGGGCCACTGTCCCAGCCGGCAGGAGGGGCTGCGTGTGCAGGGACATGCCCAAGTCAGAGACAGTGGCTAGAAGCCCAGCTCCACCACCAATGTGCAAGACTCTCAGCCTCTCTGGCTCTTCATTTCCTCATCTGTTAAATGGGAACAACGATTCCTACCACCTGGGCCAGAGGAAGTGGTCAAAAGCCCTGGCTCCAGCCTCTGGACACTCCACAGTCCTGTGCTCTCTCTCAGCCCACAGCTGTGCTCACCCCATGTCACGGCCAGACCCCAACTCAGCCCCATGATAACCATCAGCCATCAGCCCCTCATAGGGCACAGAGTGTTTCTACATGCACCGGCTCCTGGGCCTTAGAATACCCTCCCAGGCGGGCACCTTCATCCCTGTCTTACACATGAAGCCACTGAGGCTCGGTGGGGCTAAGGAAGCTGCCTAAGGGCCCCCAGCAAGTTAGCAGCAGAACGCAGGGCTGTGTGACGACACACCCAATCCTCCCATGGCCCCGCTCCATTCCCAGCACATCCCGTCCCTCCCTCCCAGAGTCACCCTGAGCCACGCTGTGCAGGGGCGCTTCCACTGGCCCTCCCCCCACCAGCAGAGCCCTGCCATGCTCTGGCCTAACGGCCATGAGCCCAGAGCTGCCTCTGGACAGGTACCGTACCTGCTCTCCCTTGCTCAGCAAGGCAGCCCTGGGCCCTGGATGGAGCCTGACCCCTCCCCACCAGGAGCCCACCCACACATTCCAGGAGAGGAGGGTACCAAAACAAGCCAGTCGAGACTTCCCTGGTGGCACAGTGGTTAAGAATCCGCCTGCCAATGCAGGGGACAAGGGTTGGATCCCTGGTCCGGGAAGATCCCACATGATTCGGAGCAACTAAGCCCATCCGTGCACCACAACTACTGAGCCCGAGTGCTGCAACTACTGAAGCCTGCGTGCCTAGAGCCCTTGCTCCATAACAAGAGAAGCCACCACAATGAGAAGCCCGTGCACCGCAACGAAGAGTAGCCCCCGCTTGCCACAACTAGAGAAAGTCCACACGCAGCAACGAAGACCCAATGCAGCCAAAAATAAATAAAATTCAAAAATATAAAAAAATATTAAAAAATAATACTTTATTAAAAAAAAAAAAGGGGGCTTCCCTGGTGGCGCAGTGGTTGAGAGTCTGCCTGCTAATGCAGGGGACATAGGTTCGAGCCCTGGTCTGGGAGGATCCCACATGCCGCGGAGCAACTGGGCCCGTGAGCCACAACTACTGAGCCTGCGCGTCTGGAGCCTGTGCTCTGCAACAAGAGAGGCCGTGATAGTGAGAGGCCCGCGCACCGTGATGAAGAGTGGCCCCCGCTTGCCACAACTAGAGAAAGTCCTCGCACGGAAACGAAGACGCAACACAGCAAAAATTAATTAATTAATTAATAAACTCCCACCCCCAACATCTAAAAAACCACAAGCCAGTCTGCTCCTGGTCTCGGTGCTCTCTGCAGGCCTGCCATCCCGACACCACAGACGTCACAGCCCCACGCTGGCCGTGCCGTTCCCTCTCCCGTCTTGGCTTGAGCTTATTTTTCACCTGTTATGACCCAGACAGCACCCCCTGCCCTGTTCCCAGACTCTGCCCGTGCATTCCCATCAGGGCCACTCCCCGGCCCACTCCTCCATGTCACCAGGCCCCAGGGCAGGCGTCTGGGGAGTGGGTGTGGCCACACTCACCTGGCTTGTTGAGAAGGCACCTGAGCTCATACTCCACGTCGGCCTGGCGTTGCTCCAGGTTCTGCTGCTTGAAGCTGGAAGGTGGGAATAAGGTGACTGTTAGTTCTGCGGCTGCCTGCCCTGTGCTGTCACTGATAAGGGAAGAAGGTGAAGATTCCCAGTCCTAAGCTCTCTGGATCCTGGGGGGAGGAGCCAGGAGCCAAGGGGAGCAAGGACTCACACATAGATGAGCTCGGACTCCCGCCGAACCAGCAGATGCTTCTCGTGGATGAGCTTGAACCAGTCCACCAGCATGTCATCCTCACGGCGCTCTGGAAACCAGATGCCCACTGAGGCCAGGGCTGGAGGCAGTCCCCACCCTCAAAGGGGCCATGGCGGCTCCTACCCTGGAAGAGAGGTTCCCCCTACCCGAGTCCCACCCGCCAGGCCCCCGGCAGCTCCCGCACCGTCCGCTCCACCACGCAGCTTCTCCTCCAGCAGGACCCCACGGTGTTCCAGGGTATCCAGCTGACGCTCGATGGTGTCCATCTCCCCATGGATGTCCTCCTCGGGGATGTACTGGTCAGCCTGAACCTGCCCGACAGCGCCCAGTTATCTGAAGGTCAGCCCGCCCTCCCACCTGTTGGCCGCCAGGAACAGGAACTTCCCTCTTCTCTCCGGCCAGCACTGGCCTCCACAGGCCCTGCGCCCTGGCTCCGTCCCACACCCCAGCGTGGCGAGGGACGGATGTAGGGACAGCCACGCCCCTGCCGTGCCCCTGGTCCCAGCTCCGACAGGCATGCCCAGAGGGCGATACAACTTCCTGCTTCTCTCTGGCAACTTCCTCCCCTCCTCTGCCACTCCAGAAAATATATCACAATGTGCGAAAGTGACCCTATTAGACAGAGAAACCTGAGAACACTCTAAGCTGTTTGTCACGTGAATGCTTCAGATCCTTGAACTATTATTAGTAACAATTTAAATGCATCACCCAATGCTTTTGGTCAGAGCAGCTAATCTGCTCAAAATCCCCCTGGCTGCAAGTTAATAAATCTCCCAGCTGTGCCTCCCAAGCATGCCCCCTCCAGCATCTGAGGGAAGCTGCCCAGGCAGCCCATCCTGTGGCAGAGTCCCACGGGAAGCCTGAGGCGGCCAAGGGAGGGGGCCCGGGCCCAGGCAGCCAGTTGTCTGGGGCTCCCAGCTGTACCTTGCGTTTGATGAGCGGAAAGCCGTGTCCTGGGGCAGGCGGTCTCGCGGGCTTGAAGCCCTTGGTGGCCTTCTTTACGGTTGGGGACGCTGTGGGTGATGCCTTCCGGTTAAAAGGATTCTCCTTGCAGGAAGACTAAAGGCAGGGAGACGTGGCAGAAGGTAAGTCAGGGAGGGGTCAGTAAGACCCAGGCAGCTTGATCACATGGGACCATGGAAAGCAGCGGGCGGTAGGAATCAGGCAGAGACAGAATCCCCCAGCAGCCAGTCTCTGAGGAACTCAGTCATTCAACAAACACTTCCACTTCCCAGCGCCTCCCGTTGCCGCACTGGATACTTCTCTACATTCCTGTTCAATTCTCACAACCACTCCACAAGGTGGGTAGTGTCGTGCCCACTTTACAGCTGAGTAAACTCAAGTTCAGAGAGGTTAAGTAACTGGCTCAAGGTCACGCTCTTCCCAAGGGCCCAAGCTGCAGTGAGACTCTATTTCAGGCTGGGGCAGCCCTCCGGCGCTGGGGGCAGTGGTCAGGACATGCAGTGTAGGGTGGGACAGAGCTATAGCAGCTCATCCAGGCCTCACAACCACCCCTTTTCCAGCGGGGATTCCGGGGTTCAGCTCCTTGCCCAGGGTCCCCCAGCCAGGAAGAGCAAAAACAGGGAACCCGCTATCAGTAGAGGGAGGAGGAAGGTAGCTCCCTTCCTGCCCAGGGAAGAGCCCCATCCTCTTGCATTTTTCTGTCCTTCTGGGGTAATCCCTGTCCTGAGGCCAGCACAGCCGGGCAGGCCCCCCACTGGGACAGGCCTTGCCTGCCACGCGGGCAGTGCCAGCATCTTCCAACCACCCTCCCCAGGCATCACTTGAGGCCATGGAGTGTTCCCAGGAGTATTTACCGGGCTTTCCAACAGCCGGGGGGAGGGAGGAGCCCCACTCACCTCACCTGTGCCAGCCTGGGGGAGATTCCTTCAGGCTGGCAGCTGCTCTGGGATCTGAAGCAAGGGAAGTGCCAGGCCACAGGGCAGCACCCGCCCAAGGGGCCTGCCTGTCTCCTGGCCCCAGTGTCTCGGGTTCTCTCCGAATCCTGGGGTTAGGGTAAGGGATGGGGCACCCCAGGAGGAAGTCCTCTTGGGCTCTGCCCACACCCTCCACAGTCACACCCAGAGGGGCCCAGCAGGGCCAAACAGCCCAAAGGCCCCTGAGTCCCTCAAGGGTTCTCAGCCACAGAACTCCTTCAGACCAACCTTTCACAGACCTCGGGACAGGAAACATACTGAAAGGCAGCTGCCTGTAGGGGGAAAGGGAGGGGCGTCCAAAATCAACTCCCTCCCCCACCTCCCACAGCAAGGAGCCCTGGGGCTCCTCAGAACATCCTGAGGCCCAGAGATGGGATGGGCCTTCTCCAGGTCACACAGCAGGCGGTGATAGAGCTGGACAGGAGGCAGCTGCCCAGGCCAGGGAAGGTTAAGTGGCATTTGAAAGGTGCACAGGCCAACAGCTCAGGCTCCTCCCCAGACTTATCCTCTGTCAGGTCGGTCAGACCAGGACTACAGCCGGGCCCTCAGAGGGCTGCAGGGTACGGGAAAAAAGGCAGAATCAGAACCTGGTGGTGCAAAGGGACTCTGGTGGCAGGAGAGGCCCCCTCATGAACTAGGTGCCCAGAGGAATGTCCTGACCCCTGGTTACCCCTGGTTCTTGGCGTGACACTGAGAAACAAGTGCTTCACCAGCCACAGAGGTCAAGTGGAAAACGAGCTCCCAGGGATGGGTGTCCAGCAGACCCTCCTCGTGCCCACTGCAGCCCCCAGAGGGGATGGAGCGCGGGGCAAGCCTGGGAAGGGGCCTGGTAAGGGGAGCCCACAGCACGGGCTGTCCGCACCCCTGCAGTGGCACACAAGAGAAGCACCCAGTAAAGCTGTTTCCTCGGCCCTCTGCCTGTTGAGGGCCGACCCCTCCTCTACCCGTCCCCGCCAAAAACAAACTCTACACAAGGCACAGTCATCCCAGTACCCTACCCCGACCTGTCTGTGAGCACCTGGGGGGCAGGGATCGCCACGGTCATCTCACCTCTGGAGCCCAGGCCAGCCCATACACACAGGAGGGACTCAATGAACACCATCTGCCCCATTCTATAGGAGGGAAGACTGAGGTCTCTGGAGAAGGAAAATGACCCCAAGAAGGGAGTCATCCCCTCCCCTCTGTGCTCTACCCCCGGCGGCCTTGTAGAACAATCATCTAGGCCTGTCTCCCTGAGCAGCTTGTGAGCCCCTACAGGGCAAGGACAAGGTCTCAATGCCACTGTGCCAGGGTCTGGCACAAATAGGACCTCAGTGAATGGAAGGGTGAACGGAAGGATGTGTGGGTTAAGTGGTGGCTAGTGGATGCGTCCCAAATGGGCACGTGCAGGTGCTAGGCAGGTAAATAAGGGCTAGATGCCTCAAGACATGGAAGACCAGGCAAGTGGAGACATGAACAGATGGACGGGAGGTCTGGCTAATGGATGAAAGGATGGAGAGGTGGAGCCGTGCCTCAATGAACGCAGTGGTGAATGGGTAGATGGGCACAGCCAAGGTCACCCAACAAGTCAGGGCCAGCAACGATGGAAGGATCAGAGACCCCGCCCTGAGACCAGGCCCATGGCCACTAGACAGGACAGCAGCCTTTAGCGAGGGTGAGGCACTCACCTTTACCTGGAGCTGTGGGGACGAGGTTCCAGGGGAAGGCGCAGGGCTCTTGTCTCCAACCAGCATGAGAGGGGTGGGAGCAGCGCCACTGCAGGGCTTGGCTGGAGGGGGACCTGGGCTGCCCCTAGTATTGGCGGCAAGGCCAGGGCTGGCTTGAGGTGTCCGGTCCACACTGGGCTGCACCAGCTCCCCAGAGGAGGACAGGGAGGAGTTGGCAGAGAGGCTGGCCGAGGTCCCAGGGCTGCCCGGCGCATGGACAGCAGGCTCTGAGGAGCTCTTGGGCACAACTGGTGGCTCCAGAAGCTCCCCACTTGGGGGCTGGCTGGAGCTCTCAGATGACAGGCTTTCCACGCTGAGGGCTGGCGACGGGGTGGCTGAGGGTGGCTCCGAGTGTGACAGGCGGGAGGTGTGGAGAGCTGTACAAACACACACACAAGTGGGTGCCACGTGAGGGGGCACAGTCAGGCTTTCCGGCCTCACCTAACACGCTCCACTCTCGACAGAGCTGCAGGCCCTGGCAACCCAAGTCCTCCACATCCAGACAGGCAAGAGCCCAGAGGACAGCAAAGGTGTGACTGGACCAAGGTCACTGGCAGACAAATCATCCCAAGTCACCCTGCGCTCCTCGGGCCCTGGCATGTGCCTCGTGGCACATCGCGGCCCTGGTTTCCTTACGGCCCTCGCTTCCCCATCCAGCGTGGCTGCAGCCTCCACTTCCCCTCCCACGTCTGATGTGACCCAAAGCAAAGCCAAACTGAAAAGGCCAAAAAAAAGCCTTGCTTCTGTCTGCCTTCTCTGCCTCTGACCCGAGCAGAGGTGGGAGGGAGAAGCAGGCAGCCCTGGCGGTGGCTGGCGCCAGGCCAGGCACTGCCCCATGCCAGTTTCATCCTCATGCGTTGAGGGACACCATGCTTCAGAGTATCTTCTGCGCTTTCCCAGGAGGCAACAGACTCAGAGAGGAGAAGGGCTGGGATTGGACCAAGCTGTATCCGACTCAGAGCTCATCCCATTGGCTGCATCTCCCACCCGGCATCACCTCCAATCAACTGACCCACCACGCTCAGCTGGAGGGTCCCAGGGCACCAGCAGGGGCCGGAGAGGGGGGCCTGGGCCACCTGAACACCGGCCTCCGGTCATCTCTAATGTACCCTCGGACCCACTGTCTGAGGGGCTCCCACTGAGGTCTCAGAGGCAGCTGGACCCCAGCCGTGGTGGAAGGTGGCCAGGCACAGGGCCCGAGAAGATTGCAAGACGGCGAGAGGGAGGGCTGGGCGGAGGGAGGCACAGCGCCTGGGAGCTGGCCCACCACCTCTATATCCCGGATGGGGAGACAGAGGACAGACACAGGGGAGGAACTGCTCAGAGCCACTAGCACCCGTGCCACGCAGCCAGGTCAGAGCCCGAGGCGCCTGGCAACTGGAGGAGAGTGACTAGATGGGCAGGGCTGGAGCTGCCCAGCGCTTTCCACGAACCTAACTCGGTGTTACGTACATCGATGGATAACACGTTTAATTCTCACAACAGCCCTGTGAGGTGGGTTACAAAGGGTTAAGAGTATAGTCAGGCGTCTGGGTTCAAATCCTGCCTCCACTGCTTAAGTGCTGTGAGGCTTTGGGCAAATCACTTACCCTCTCTGTGCCTCAGTTTCCTCACCTACAAAATGGGGTATAATATCTACCTCACAGGTTTGCTCAAGGATTGAGGACAGACATGACACACACGGCACCTGGCCTGGAGGGGATCCTGTGGCACCACGTGCCCTTCCCTGGCCTTGGGCTGACCCAGGTGCCCAACCCCAGAGTCCCAACTGTCAGGAGAGCTCCCGAGAACGGCACTCACCAAGGGGGGATGCACTGGGTGCTCGGGGGGCGGGGCGCTTCTTTGTCCTGGGGCTGCTCGTGGGGGTGATGCCGTACCAGGGGTGCAGGGACTTGAGTGTGGACTCCGGGTGAGTCGGGGCAGGGCCGGTGGCTGCACGGGGTGCAGCTGGGGGCTCTTCCTGCTCCTCCTCGAAGGGGTTGTAGGGCTTGGGCTCCGGGCCAGCCACCTCATGCACACCTCCGTTCTCCACCTGCCTGCTGTCCCGGCCCGGGGGCGGCGGCCCGGGGCTGCTGCTCGGGGGCAGGGGGGCTGGCTTCTTCTTCGGCTCTGCCTGCACCAGTGTGATCCATGGGGGGTCTTTCCTGGGGGCTGGTGTCCTGGACAGAGGCAGGAAGAAGCAGAAACCGTTAGGAGGCAAGGGGGGCATGTCCTTCTCTCCCCAGACAGTCTTGAGTGCAGCCCAAAGGGGGTGGATGAGAAACTGCACCCTTCTCCTCTCCCACCCCAGCCCAGTGGGGCCAGTCTGGGCCCAGAGCTGAAACAGAAAGAAGGGGGCCTCTCCCTTCCCCTTCCTCTGTCTCTGGCTCTCTCTCCCCGGCCCTCTCTCTCATGGACCATACAGGGGAAACACAGCTCCCAAAGAACAGCTGGCAACCGATGTCCTCGCCTGTGGCGCAGGGTCCCAGGGCTGGAGGATCTGAGCCAGGTGTACAGCTGAGCTCTGCTGTGTCTTCTATACTCTGCTGCTGACTCGCACGACTCCAGGAGCGAGGCCTAGGCCTCCCTCGTTCCACAGGCAGGAGAGGGGGTCCCAGGGGAGCCACAGGGAAGGGGGTGTGGGCACAGGCTCCTGCCCCCAGAGATGAGCCCCACCCCTTCTCGGGAGGGTGTGCTGGTGGGTCACACGGCCTTGTTACCCGCCCAGACCCCAGGGTACTCCCCTTCCCCCTACCAGGGCCCTGAAACCCCTCAGGGCCAGCATACCTCTCTGACAGCTTGGGTGTCCCTCTGGGCTTGGGGATGGGGGGTTCATGCAGCTTCCCTAGATGGGAAACGAGAATGAAACAGGTCTTCATGGCAGCCCAACAGCACAGTGGGGCACCAAGGGAGCCAGCCCAAGTGCCTGCCTTACCAAGGATGCCCTTCCGTCCCACCTAGCAGGTCATGGACTCCAGGTGGCCATGGCAACCTCACCTGCACCCTCCTACCTCCCCAGCCCAGCACTCAGGGAGATTAGATAAACACCAAAGGTGACAGGTAGAGAAGGTCAAAGGGGCAAGGCCAGGACACCTAGAGACCCCATTCGTATTTCAGTTAAGAAGGGGGAACCCTGGACTTCCCTGGTGGCGCAGTGGTCAAGAATCCACCTGCCAGTGCAGGGGACACGGGTTCAAGCCCTGGTCTGGGAAGATCCCACATGCCGCGGACCAACTAAGCCCGTACGCCACAACTACTGAGCCTGCGCTCTAGAGCCCGCGAGCCACAACTACAGAAGCCTGCGCGCCTACAGCCCGTGCTCCGCAACAAGAGAAGCCACCGCAATGAGAAGCCCGCGCACCACAACAAAGAGTAGCCCCCACTTGCCGCAACCAGAGAAAGCCCATGCGCGTCAACCAAAAATAAATAAATTTATTAAAAAAAAAAAGAAGGGGGAACCCAAGTGCCCCTCTGACACTTCCCCAAAGTGGACAGAAAATATTGTTTCAACTCAGCCCCAGGGTCACCTCCTCCTGCAAGCCTCCCCTGACTCCCAAGTGTCCTCCGTGAATCCCACCATAGCCTCTGCTCCCCCATCTTAACAGACATCTACATTCTACCAAAATCCTCATGGCTGTGTCCATCTCTCCCTCGAGACTGGCAGCACCTCAAAGGCACAAACAGGTCTGAACAGTATCTCTATCCCCAGCGCCCACCTCAGGAACGGGCCTCCACGAGTGCGGAACAGAACGAACAAGTCCCAGGGGGAGACCCTGGGAGTCTCCCTCCCCTGGGCCTCCTCTGATAAGAGTTGCCCAGCACGTCTCAGGTTACAAGGAACCATGTTTCCATGAGCTCATGGAAGCCCAGGGAGGTCATGTGGGAAGGTCTGACAATGAGGGGTGAGGCAGGGGTCTCCACTACAGAACAGGCCAGCCTGGGGAGTGCCCCAGGGGCCCATCTGACCAGGGACACACCCTCCCCTACCCCCAGCCCCTGAGCTGTCCCCTGCCAGACATCCAGATGTGGACAAGCACACAGGCTGGGCCTGGGAGGGGAGGTCACCTGAGTGTGGACACAGAACCAGACACACTCGGGACACAGGCACACATGATGTACACTCCCTACACCCTGAAACTGAAGCACACAAGATGGACACAAAAGGACACACATCCTGGGCACACAGAATGGGGCAGGAATCTGTGTCCTTGCAGCATGGAGAACAGAGCACGCACCGAGGGGCCTCAGTAACTGTTTGTTGCGTGAATTAATAACCTCAGCACCACAGTCGTCCCCAGCACATCCACAGCACACACAGGCAAGGACAGCACGGCCCCACGAATACTCCCAGGCACGTGTACGTTTAAACGCCAGGCACATCTGAGGAAGCGCCCAGCCCCAGTCGGGCCCTTGCTCACCATTCACCAGGCCGCTGCCACCTCCCTGCTCCACCAAGTTCTCCTGCTGCAGGCTGGACCGGGGCCGGGGCGTGGGGAGCGTCAGGGCTGTGCTCTCAGAGGCCTTCCTGGGGGCAGGTGTGGGGCGGCTGCCCGGGGTGCTGGCCAGCTCCTGTGGTTTGCCGGGAACCTGGGGCTTGGTGGGGATCTGGGGTCGGCCCTCGGGGCTGGCCTTGGGTACGTCCACCTCGGGCCCTGCAGCTGCATTAGGGCTGGGGCCGCCTCTCTCCACATCCTTGGCTTCTTCTGTAAGTTGCTGCTGCTTTGGCTGCGGGGGGAGTGCGGGCCTGGCCCCTGACCGCCCACCAGGGCCCAGCCTGGTGCAGCGCTCCGCACACACGAAGGTGCCCTCCTCCGGCCCACTCCTGTAAGCTCCGGGGAGCAGGGTGCTGGAGCACCGCCGACACCTGCCAGGGAAAACAGGGGTGGGGTGGGATGGGGGGATCAACTTAGCCAGGCAGCCCGGCCCAGGGTGCTGGCTACCCCTCCTCCCAACTGCCAGCCTGGATCCGTCTCAGTACCCAGAACTTCCCAGCGGAAAAGAAAAAGGGTAAATGTCAGAATCACACCAGGACAATAAAACCATGCGAAATCAGCAACATAAATTGTGAAACACGCCTTCAGTTTCTGCTGTAAGAGGAAGCAAAGGTTCCCCCAGCTCCTACGGAGGTTCCATCCAGTGTGCGGGCTGCCACTCATTAGTGGCTCAAGAAATCAATTTAGTGGTTTTCAACCAACCAGGCGTTTTTGGTTTGTTTTGTTTTGTTATGAAATAGAATAAAATAAGATACATCAGAATGTATCACACTTGTTTTATGAAACTCTAATTCCAGTTGTGCATCTATTCATACAAGTTTGATTTCAGAGATGTACTTACAATTGGTCATAGTGTCAAATGTATGTCACCATAAAAAGTATTTAAAACACTGCCCTGATGGCCAGACGTGACTATTTGTGCAATGGTTTCCTTCCTCGAGATTTTTCCCCCATGATACCTCAGTTCTGCAATCAGGTGCCTGGGGTTCCAGGTCCAGCCACCACACACACACACACCGCACACACACCGCACACACACCGCACACACACACCACACACACACCACACACACCACACACACCCCGCACACACACACCGCACACACACACCACACACACACACCACACACACCACACACACACACCGCACACACACACCACACAAAACACACACACCACACACACAACACACACACAACACACACACACACCGCACACACACACCACACACACCACACACACCACACAAAACACACAACACACACACCGCACACACACACCGCACACACACACCACACAAAACACACACAACACACACACACAACACACACAACACACACACACACCGCACACACACACCGCACACACAAAACACACACAACACACACAACACACACAACACACACACACCACACACACCACACACACACACACACCCCACACACACACCGCACACACACACCACACAAAACACACACAACACACACACAACACACACACCACACACACACACCCCACACACACACACCGCACACACCCACCACACACACAACACACACCACACACACACCACACACACCACACACACCACACCACACACCAAACCACACACCCACACCACACAAAACACACACCACACACACACACCACACACACCACACAAAACACACACAACACACATACACCACACACACCACACACACACCACACACACCACACACGCACCACACAAAACACACACACCACACACACACCACACACACCACACACCAAACCACACACCCACACACCACACACCACACACACACACCACACAAAACACACAACACACACAACACACACACCAAACACACACACACAACACACACACACACCACACAAAACACACACAACACACACACACAACACACACACCAAACACACACACACCACACACACACACACACACACATACTCTAAACCACAACTGAATACACACTATAACTCCCAGTCACTGGTTTCCATGAACTATTCAATTCTCTTTGCTGATTTTTTTTCTAACATATAAATCGTTTTCATACATTCTCTAAGCTATTTATATTTTCCCTGCCTCTTATTCCATTTTTCTTAAACCTGGCTTCCCCTGGGAACCACACACTGAAAGCAAGTTGTTACTATGATTTCTTTTTTTAACTGCTTTCTTTAGAAAAAAAAAAAAAAAGGAAGAAAAAAATAAAATAAGATTTTTTAAATGCTTTCTTTTTTCAACAGCTCTTAGAGCACATTCTGCTCCTTAATCACCATCAGGTACTTAGTCTCAAAGAGCTCTGGCCCCATTTCTGTCTCTAATTCTGTGACTGACCAAGTCTTCTCCCCTCACTAGGCCTTCGTTTGTTCATCAGTAAAATGGGGAAAAGCAAGATGCCCCAGCATGATGAGCCTGCCAAGGGGCTTGGCACACCATGGTGCTGGATCTAGGGAAGCTCCCTGCCCCCCAGGGCCCGCCCACTCACCGGAAGCAGTGCCGGTGGTACAGCTTGCCGTCGGCCAGGTAACGCTGCACCAGGTGCACGCGCTGCTGGCAGGCCGCACACGTGCTGCTGGGGGTCCGGCGGGCGCCCTGCTCTGACAGGCTGCCCGAGGAACACTCATCGCCCTGCAGGGAACGGGGTGGACAGACTGGGGGTTGGGTCGGGGTCACCAGCCTTCCTGTTCAAGAACACTCCCTGTTCCCCGCTCTAACGGTGGCCATCTCCCAAGAGTGTGCAGTGCTAACAGACTCCGTCAGAGCCCCAGAAGGGCAGAGGGTGGGGACTGTCACTGCTTTGCACATGAGGAAACTGAAGTCCAGAAAGGGGGAAAGACCTGCTCAAGGTCACTGAGTCAGGATGGAAACACAAAAATCCAGACTTCCGGTTTCTGGGGCCCTGTCCGCCAGGAAGGCAGCTTCCGGCTGTATAACCCCTTTGCCTGAGCTGCTCTTGTCCCGCTCCCGTCCCCACAGGTGGGCCTTGCCTGACAGGTGGCTGCCCTCTTAGGCCCACCTCGTCTGCCTTCTCTGTCCCCCCAACTAGAACCAAGCAGATTTAAGGCCAAGTTTCGCAGCTTCTAAGCACTGTGACCTTGAGCAAGCTGTCTTCGTCTCTGAGCCTTGGGTTCCTACCTGCCAAGTGGAATCCTATAACCCCTGCCTGTCTCAGCCCTGCACATGCTCACTGGACACCCACCGTGGGCTGGGCTCCCTGTCCCTCAAGAGGTCCTCCAGCAAGGCGCAGTTGGGAGCAGGTGGGAAAAGCCCTCTGCACACTGTGAAGTGCTGTCCAGACGTGAAACGCTGGTGTCATCCCCTAAGCATCTTGGAGCAGGGGGCTGGCAGTGAGGCCCCCACTTCCCAGCTGAGAGATCTTGAACAAATGACCAAACCTCTCTGAGATTCAGTTTCCTCATCTGTACGTCAGGACACACAATACCCACCTCCCAGTTTTGCTGAGAGGATTAAGCAGAATCCCCCTAGGAAGTTTAAAGCTCTGTCTCACGGGAATCAAGGGGAGAATTTGCTGTATTGCATGGGAGAGTCCTGTGAGTCCCATGATGGAGAGTCAATGCTGTGGATGCCCTGTGCCCCTCCCAGGCCTGCCATCCCCTGCCCCTACCGCCCTGGCCTGGCCTGTGAGAATCTAGTCCCAAAGCCAACGGGAAAGGGACCAAGAACACCCGCGGAACGCGGCAGTGGCAGCTGTCCCCCCACCCCACCTGCCCACCCCCGGCATCTGCCTACCTGAGCCCTGTCTCCTGGTTCCGCGGGAGTGGGTGCTTTGGATGGCGGGGAGGATGCTGCCAGGCCCTTTCTGGGTGATGAGACCCCGGCTGCCAAGAGACCAGAAAGAGACTCTGAGGCAGCTGGAGACCCTGGAGGTCCAGGAGGCCCAACCTGGCCTGAGCTTTGAGCTCCATGGCTACCACCTGAGGGCAGACCACTGACGCAGTAGGACCAGGCTCCCACTTCACACAGGCAGGGGATGCCTCCTTCCAAACTAAGTGCCAAGGGCAAGCTACCCAACCCTGCCAGGCCTCCGCAAAGTGGAACAGTGACTCCCACTGCACAGGGCAGCATGAAAAATAAGGCACCAGGGACTTCCCTGGTGGTGCAGTGGTTAAGAATCTGCCTGCCAATGCAGGGGACACGGGTTCAAGCCCTGGTCTGGGAAGATCCCACATGCCACGGAGCAACTAAGCCCGTGCCCCACAACTACTGAGCTTGCGCTCTAGAGCCCCCGAGGCACAGCTACTGAACCCCATGTGCCTAGAGCCCATGCTCTGCAACAAGAGAAGCCACCGCAATGAGAAGCCCGTGCACCGCAACGAAGAGTAGCCTCCGCTCACCGCAACTAGAGAAAGCCCGTGTGCAGCAACGAAGACCCAACGCAGCCAAAAATGAATAAATACATTTATTTTTAAAAAATAAAATAAGATAAGGCACCAGGACAAGCACAGAACCATCAGCACCCAACATGTGAAAGGATGGGTAGCTTCCTTCCCACGAGGCTGAACAGGTGAAGGGAAGGAAAGAAGAGGAACCACATGGCGCCGGCCTGAAGGTTCAGGAAGATGGGCTGGCTCCCTGGGGCCGAGGAGCTGCCCCACCCAAGCCCAAGTGGGCAGGTGCAGCCCGGAACCCTGCCTGCACGCCCTTGAACCAGAAGAAACCCATGGCCCAGCCCACCCGCCTCCTCCATGACTCTGCTCCTTCACTACTTCAGCAAATATCCACTAAGCACCTACTCTGTACCCAGTGATTAAAATAAAACCCCCAAATTCAGAGAACTGTATACCAAAAGATAAATCAATACTACTGTATGCTTTTTTTTTTTTTTTTTTTTGCTGTACGCGGGCCTCTCACTGTTGTGGCCTCTTCCGTTGCAGAGCACCGGCTCCGGACGCGCAGGCTCCACGGCATGTGGGATCTTCCCGGACTGGGGCACGAACCCGTGTCCCCTGCATCGGCAGGCGGACTCTCAACCACTGCGCCACCAGGGAAGCCCTATGCTAATTCTTAAAAATAAAATCCAGGGAACTCCCTGGTGGTCCAGTGGTTAGGCGCCTCCAATGCAGGGGGCCCTGTGTTGGATCCCTGGTTGAGGAACTAAGATCCTGCAAGCTGTGAGGCCCGGCCAAAAAAAATCCAAATTCCTCACTGGTCTAAGGTAGCATTGCCAGAACCTCAGGTCACAATCCATTAACGGACCCTGAAATCAACTGAGTGGACTGCAACCAGCATATTGTAAAGATGAATTAGAAGGAAATATCTGTGGGCATCTCATGTTTTAAGGGGAAGAATCGGTTCCTGAAACTTGTTTCAGTGACATATGTGTACATGAACATGGATTATAATGGGAAACATATTTCTTACCATGAGTCATGGTCAAAAATTTTGGGCCCACTCCCTACCACCACGACTACCCCACCCCCCCCACCCCCTACCCCCACCCCAACCCTGGCCTCACCTCCTCCTTCCCCCTCACTCCCCTGGAGCACACAGGCCCCCCTGCTGCCCCATTGCCTGGAATATTCCTCCCCAGATCTTCACATGGCCTCCTTCTCCTCCTTGTTCAAGGCTTAGCTCAAATGTCACCTCCTCAGAGAAGTCCTCCATGACTACTCACCTGAAATAATAGCCACTTCCTCCTCTCGTTGCTTTTTTTTTTTTTTGCGGTACGTGGGCCTTTCATTGCCATGGCCTCTCCCGCTGTGGAGCACAGGCTCCGGACGCACAGGCCCAGCGGCCATGGCTCACGGGCCCAGCCACTCTGCGGCACGTGGGATCCTCCCGGACCGGGGCACAAAGCCGCGTCCCCTGCATCGGCAGGCGGACTCTCAACCACTGTGCCACCAGGGAAGCCCCTCTCATTGCTTTTTATACCATTACCTTATTTTGTTTGCTTATCGGACTTATCTGCAATTATATTAATTACTTTGTTCTCTCTCTCCCTCCCCCATCCTTTAGACTGCAAGCTCTGTGAGTCTGTATCGTTCTCAGCTCTCTCCCTAGCACCTAGCACAGTGTCTGGCACACGGTAGAGGCGAAATAAATATTTGTTAAATGAATGAATAAGTGCCAGGTGCTGGAGTCATGTAGCAGGTCTACAGGGGAGAGGGAGTAATTGAGATACTATGACCAGAGTCTTATATGTTCACCATGGGGCAGGGGGCTATAAGAACACCTGGAGTATATCAGGGCAGGCTGCTTGGAGGAGGCAAAATGTGGGGTGAGAGGATGAGTAGGAAAGAATGTGCCAGAGCATGGGGGGTGAGGACAGGGACTGGAGGATCACCAAGAAGAAAGGCTTAGCAGTAAAGGAATGTGATACATTCAAAGCAGCACAAGAAATTCAGTATGACTACAGCTGGGGCAGTGAGCGGCTTAAGCTAAGTCGGGAGAGGCCCTCAGGGACCCCACTAAGAAACTGGGCTTCATCCTGATGACACCACCCCTGTCACCCTGGTAGGGGGGAGGTACCCCTCCTCTGAGTCCCTCAGCCACTGGGCTTCCTTCCGTCACACTCTGGTTCCAGACTAGGCTGTGGCTCCTGGAGGTCAGGGGTCAGCTGACATGCCCAGGGTCACCGGCCTCCACGGAGCCTGGCACAAGATGAAAGGAGAGCACGGCACGGTGTTGTCTCAGCCACGGCCAGCTTCCAAAGTTACCCAGTACAGTAAAAGTCAAGCCTGGTCAAAATTACCCTTGAAATCCCTCCCCTCACCCAGAAAGTACAGAAGAGGACCATCTGGGGGAGCCTAAGAGCCAGCTTCGCCTCCAGCGTTGGAACACCTCGCTGCATTCCCTCTGGTTGAGCAGCAGGTGGGATAAAAATGGTTTGCATTTAGGGGCCAAGCCGTATTGTAGCACAAGCTGTGCCTTTAGCAACAGGAGTTCCCCACAGGCCCAGGGGGTGCTCTTGCCCCGGCAGAACACGGGGAGCTGAGCCACCAGGGTGACCTCACCCCCAGGGTGCCTGGTGAGGACCGGGAACAAAGTAGGCACCACCGACAGTATTACCAAGGGCCCTGCTCCACCTGCCCAGCCCGCAGGTCCCCGGAAGGAGGCCTTCCAGAGAAGAGCTTAGTAGAGGGAGATCGGGGTTTGGCCACAGGGAACCCTCCAGAAGATAAGACTGAATTGTGATTCTAGGTGAGCAAGCTAAATTCTAACCAATGGAATAAAAAAGTAATAATAATAGTAACCTGGAGTCCTCAATAAGGACCAGACACAGGTCATCCTTCCTCATTTACTCCCAGTAACCCTGTGAGATGGGTGCTGTCCTTATCCTTACTGCAAAGGGGACCCTAAGCCGAGAGGTGACCCTGCGGCCCACTGTCACCCAGACAGTAAATGGCAGCACAGAAACGTTCAGTCCACGCTGCCTCTCACCAGACACTCGGCAGTTGAGAAATACTTTCATTTTTATTTCTAGTAAAATACATATAATGTCATTTGTTCCATTATAATATTAATCCCTAGCATTATGGGGGGGATGGGGAGTAACAGATTATTTTAATCTTTTAATTTTTATGTTTTCTATGTTCTAATTTTCTACAGTAAGCATGTTTTACTCCTAGTAAGAAAAAAAAAAAATCGGTACTTCCTAAAATACTTTTCTTTTAAGAGACGGGCTGAGATTGTCCACATGGAGAGCAGAGGCTGGAGGAAGGACCGACATGGCAGCGGAGGGGCAAGGTGCCCACCCCCAGAGGACCCCTGACAGCAGTGACACAGCGCAGGAGTCGGGACACCCGAACTTGGTTTTCCTGCTGTATGACCTTGAGCTCCTCCCTTCCCCTCTTTGAGCTCATTTCCTCTCTGCGGAAGACAAGGCCCAGGAGAGATTCCCACATGGGGACTCTCCAGGCAGGAGGCTCAGTAGCCACCCAGTGACCTGACTCAGGGCCGAGAAATACCCTTGCAGCCTCCCATCCCCCCACCCCCACCCCCCTATCCCACCCCACACAATTCCCCAGCCTCTTAGTTCTCAGGCCTTGAAGGTCACTGCTGGGGGAGATGCTGCACAACAGCCCTACAGGACCACTTCTCCACTGGAGGAAAAAAAACCCCAGGGAGGTGTCTGCAAACAGGAAGTAAGGGTGGGTGCCAGAGAGGTGAACTCACAGACAGTTGATGAACTCGTCCTGCTTTGTCTCCTCTGACATTATTAATTTTTTTTTTTTTTTCCCCCGCACCAAGTGGCTTGTGGGATCTTAGTTCCCCGACCAGGGATTCAACCCATGCTCCCTGCACTGGGAGCGCCGAGTCCTTAACGCTGGACCACCAGGAAATTCCCTCCTCTGACATTATTTCACTCAGTTACTGATTCACGCGTTTGTTGTCTGTCTCCCCCGCCAGACTATGAGCTCCCCGAAGGCAGCGATCTCCTTCACCGCTGTGCCCCCCGGGCCCAGCACAGTGTTATTTTACTCAATTAATATTTCAGTGAGTGAATGAATGATGAGCTGCCTCCCTGTGCCTGTTTGCACCTCAGAAGACAGTGTGACACATGCCCCGCCCCCAGGGCCAGCCTCCCTGAAGGGCTGCACCCCTCTCACCTTGGCCAGGGCTGGCGAAGTGGTTGTAATATTGGGACACGTAGGTCATGATGCTGAGGCAGTCAGGGACACTCATGGAGACCATGTCACTGGGGTCCAGGAGAGCAGGGATTCCCAGCTCCTTCTCAGCCACTTCAAAGGCCTGGGGGCGTGCAGATGCCAGGGTGGGGGAAGGTTTGAGGCGGGGGGGGGGGGGGGACGTGTGGGGTGGGGGGCAGGTGCAGGGGTGGGAGAAGGATGGGGGGTGCACAGAAGCAGTCACAAGCAGGAAGAGGAAGATGAGGCAGGGTCAGTGGGCGCCACTCTGCACAGACCCAGCTTTGCTCAGCAGGATGAGGGGGATGAGGGCAGGGGTGACTGTGACCTGGAGAAGGGGAAGGTCTGGTGCTCCAGGCACAAGTGGGCCAGAGGGGAGCAGGGGGTGGGGAGAGGAGCGGCCAGGGCCCCAGTGCAAGGCAGCTGCTCTGGGAGCTGGTCCATGAGCCCCTCACCTCAGCTCCTGCCCTGCAAGACCCCTGCCCTCCGACACACACCCTCCCAAAACACACAGCCTCGTGGGCTTCCATCTGTCTGGGGGACTCACCAAACGGTTATTCTCGAAGACATTGTCCTTGGAAAGTGAATCAAACTCTCTGCAAGAGACAAAGTGGGGGAGGAGCATTGAGGAGAGGGCTGGGGCAGGGGTGTGACCAGTGGAGGTGACCACATCCCAGCCAGCCTGGGTCTCAGCAGGGTTGGGGGAGGGGTCTGTGGACTGTGGAGGAGGAAACTGAGGCAAGGAACACGTGCTAATAGAGCGGGGGCTGCCGGGTGGGGCAGAGAATGAGCACATGGCCCCCGGGGGCCTCCAAGCAGAGGCTGGAAGTCACTCAGAAGGGGCGGGGTTGAAAAGCCCCAGCTTCAAGTTTATCCCCCAGGAAGCCATGTCCTGACTCAGGGGCAAAGACAAAACTAAGACCAGGACCAATGCTGGTGACAACAAGGACACCCACAGATTGCTGACCTCACGCTGAGCACTAGGCTGAACTCCTGTCTTGAATTTATTTTCAACTCTACTTGGCAGGTATTTACCCCACTTTATAGATAGGGACACTGAGGCCCAGAGAGAGGAAGCCACCCCGGGAAGAGGAAGCCGTCCTGGGAATCCACATTTCTGTTCCTTCCACTGCATGTCACAAACCTGGACAGCCACACCAACTTGCTGAAACCCTAACCCAGGCCGAAGAGTAATGTTGTCTCAATGGGGCCGGGAACAGAACAAGTCGGAACCAGCCTGGAAATAGTACATTCTCCAGAGCTGCTGGCACGGAACGGTCGGCCAACCCCGCTGAGCCACTCCTAGGGGCACCATCCTTCGGGGAGCAGTGAAGGGTGTCCCAGTTCCTAAGCTGGGACAGGTGAGAAGTGGCAGGGCCTGCCGGAGTAACCTAGCTTTTATTTATTCCCCTCCCCACCTCCTGGCTCCAGCTGCTGGAGTGGCTGAAACCAGCGGAGGAGACCCAGCCTTCTTGCCCAGCAGCCTCCTGGGTACACCCGCCCCAAGCCTTGTCCTTCTACGGCTGGAAACTGCAGCCTGACTGCCTGAGACGTGGGCCCAGAGGCCGGAGAAGGCAGTACGGCCTCCAAAGTCTGGGTCCCAGGCCCTGCTCTTCCAGGTCAGGCTGTGTGACCTTGGACGGGTCGGCAGTCCTTGTGGCCTTCATTCTCCCATCTGCAAACTAGGGGAAGCCCTCGTACCACCTCCCAGGCTGGTGGGGAGGACCAGGCTTGTTAGAGGCCAGCCTCCCAGACACAAGAGAGCCCTCCTCCTCCTGCCCACCTGCCTGCTAACTTCTCCAGGCAGAGATCAAGGTACAGTGAACGTGGGTCAAGGCAGGAAGGGGTAGTTTGCAAACCCCCCAGGAGGTGCCCAAGGCCAAAAGGCCGAGTGGACTGGGGAGGGGATTGTGTATGCACTTCAGCCCCTTTTGCCACCTCTGGCCAGACCGCTTCTTTCTCCCCTCAGCTGGGTCCCGAACTCCTCCCCTTGCTTGGCCGCTGCCTAAGAGTGTGACCCTGAGCAAGCTACACAACCTCTCTAAACCTCGGGGACACTGTGACACCAGCCCAGCCCCCAACAAAAGCTTGTTCTGAGGCTGAATGAGACAAAAGCAGCTTGTCTGGGCCGTTTATTTCAGTCTCCCAGCAGTGCTCTTAGGAGGCTAGGGTCACATTTTGTTCACGGCGTGCACTCAACACCCTCCACAGTGCCCGGTACTTAGTAGGCACTCCATAAACGTCTACTGAATGCGTAAATGCCGGAAACAGCGTGAAAACTGTAAAGGTCCCCGCGTACCACAATTTTTCCTCCACTTCTCCCTCCCCTACCTTCGTCCCTAATCAACATCTAGGCTTTGGAAACATATTTTCTGAGAGTTTTCGAAGGCTGCGAAGTTCTATTTGGCTCTGGGGGAGGTGAGGAGCACAAAAGTGAAACCCACAGGGTCCCTCAAGGGAGCTTAAAGATGCCTAGATTTGAGGAGGGGGAATGAGCCCACAGCTCGAGAAGCCTGAACCACTTTAGAAGATGGTGCTTGCCCTCGCCCCTACCCCAGCCCTACTCTCATGGAGATCCTCCCTAGCCATCACCGAGGTCCTCTCTATGCCTCTCTATGCCTCTCTGGGCCTCGGTTTTTCTCCCGTGCAATGGGCTGGCAGCCCAGATGCTGGCCTGCCTTGCAAATGAATGCCTGGACCTGATTCTGGATCTCTTCGCAGGAGGGAAGCCCCCTCCGCTCCACACGAACTCTAGCCACATCCCTCCCTGTGGCCCCATCCACCCTCCTTAGCCAGCAGGAAGCCCTAAGCACTCTGGCCCAGCCACATCTCCCAGCCCTCCCTGCCCTGTGCTATGGGCTCCAACAGTGCCGCCTGTGTCTCTGCTCAAGTGGTCCCCTCTGCCGGGAATGCCCTTCCCTCAGCCCTGACCCAGCTCCTGCTATCTCTTTGAAGTCTATGTGACTGCTGGGAGGCCTTCCCAACCTAGCCCTTTGATACAGCACTTCCCACGTGGAGTTATCAGCACTGCTTATACATCTGTTACCCCCAGAGGCCATGGGAGACTGTGTGGGGTTTGCCTCTTGGTTGGTTAGTAGCTATTTCCATTACCAGGCACAGTGGCCAGCACAGAGTATAACTCTGCAGACTGCAGACGTGGAATAAACGAAGGAATGAGACACTTTCATCATCCCTTCCTGCTTAATAACACTTCTTATAATAACTAATGTTAACTGAATGTTCACTGTCCCATTTAATTTCTCCCAACAATCCTGGGAGGTAGGTCTTATTATCAGCCCCCCTTTACTGACCAGGAAGCTGATGCCTGGAGGGATCCAGTGATTTTCCCAGCACTTTGTGCTGGCAGGCTCGGGTCCATTGCGTGGCTTAGCTTGACACCTAAGTCCTGTCACACGCTGGCCAACCCTGCCTCACCACTTGCCCCCCAGCCAAAACAGAAGACCCCTTGAGCCCTCCGCTCTAATGCGTGGGTCCAATCTGGGTGCCCTCCTTCTCCAAGCTTCAAGGCGTGGCTCCTGAGCCCCCTTACCCCGTGCCACAGGCCCCACAAGAGGCAGCAGCCCACCTTCATCTCCACCTCATCTCGTTCGCTTCTGCATCCACAACCCCCAAAACCCACCCCTCCAGGGCCCACCCCACCACCTACATGGTACAGAATAAGCTAAATGCATCTACACCATCGAATCCTTGAGGCAATCCTTCCCTTCCTTCCCTCCTTCATCAAAGCCTCCCAGGTGCTGTCTTTGGGGAGCACAGGAGGTGGAACAGACACACAAAAACTCCAGACCCTGTCAGGCTTGGGGAACCCTGTCCGAGGGGCTGTAAGCAAGACAGACAAGGACCATGACTCTTGTCCCCAGTTTGCAGATGAGATCAGAAGTACAAGGAATGGCAGCTGCCAGATAAACACGCACTCAGCGTTTTATGAATGAATGAATGAATGGAAGAGGTTCCAGGGCCCAAGGAAGAGGGAGCTGAGATAGAAACACCAAGTCAACTGTTCTGGGGTCTGAATAAATTTTCCCGTGGAACCTCACTGGGCACCTGGGGGCAAGAAGAGGCCATTTCACACCCTGGAGCAGCCCATTAGGGCTGTAGGTCAGACCCTAGGAGTCTTCATTCAGCCTCCCTGCCCCACTGAGGACAGCAGAGTCATGCGGAACACACCTGGGGAGACAGGTCTGTGTCCTAATGGGGAGGGGGTTACATCCATTCATCTGACCTCTATTAACCTAGGGTTTCCTCTGTGCCAGGCACTGTGCTAGTGCCCTGGAAACATGATCGCATGGGGGAATCAAAGCAAGGGGGCCCCACGGAGGGAACAGGCCTCAATGCCCCACGTGGAGGGGGCTGCTCAGAGTGCCTGTTTTAAGAGTTTAGTGTAAGAAAGGCCCAGGGTCCCCGAGGAGGGCTCGGTGCTCCTTCAAAGAGGCAAGGCCTTGGAGGTTTCGGTGTCCCTTGGGCGGAAATCAGTGCCCTGTGGGCGGGGCCAGGGCCTCAGCAGAAAGACCGGCATGGGGGGCGGGCTGTGTTCCAGTGGGCGGGGTCAAAGAGGCCAAGTGGGGGAGGGGTGCCCTGGATCAGAGGGTCTCCTTGAGGCGTTGGGGGCCCGCGGGAGGGTGGGAGTCTCGGCCTCCGGGGGCGGCGCCTGCCGCCGCCCCGGCTCCGCGTCACTGAGCGGGGCGGGGGTCCCCACCTCGAGCCCGCGCCGCCCTGCGCCCCGGCCGGCCGCCCGCCCTCCCGGCACTCACAGCAGGTCGGGCCGGTGCCGGTGCAGGATGGCGCAGAAAGCCAGGCCGTCCCGGAAGGAGCTGCTCAGGTCGCGGATGTCCACGCCGCGGTAGCCCTCGCACTGGCGGCGGCACCAAGCCAGCAGCGCGACCCGCGGCCCCGCCATGAGCCGCGCGGGGCTCGGGCCCGGCTCCGGGCGCCGCCGGGACCAGGCTTCACCCTTGGACCCGGCTCGGGCCGGTTTCCAGCTACGGCTGCGGCTGTGATTCCGGCGCGGCCCAGCCGGCGCGGCTTGGAGCTCGGGGCGCGACCCGCTATCGGCGGGCGCGGGGCGGGGAGGAGGCGGGGCCGCGGCCTCGGAGTCCTCGCTCCGGCTCCGGAGCGGGGTCCCGGATCGGCTGCCTGCTTCCCGCCCGGCCCTGCCCGGACCTGCCCGAGCAGCCGCTGCCCGAATGGCCCGGCCCGGCCGGCCGCCGCCTACTCACCGCCGCCCGCTCCCCTTGCTGTGGGCCGGCCGCGGGCGCGGGCGTCCCGCTGGTCTCGGTCCCCGCCCGCCGCCGCGGGGGAGCGGGGAGGGGGCGGCGGCCTGGCGCCCCACCCAGCGGTGGCTCCGCCCCCCAGACGCGGACCCCGCACCCCCACCCACCTCACGGGCCCAGCACCCCACCGCCCCTCTCCTCGGCGATCCCGGTCACCCCTTCCCACTCCCTGCCGTGGACTCCTCAAAGAACTCTGGGATGGCCCCTGAACCCCTCACCCACCGCAAACTAGCCCCTCCCCACAGTGACTTCTTCCTCCACCACGCTGCCCACCGGGAAGTCTCCTCTTCCTCCCATCCTGAGTGCTTCCCACTCTAAGGACCTGCAAATCCCCCACATTCCCCTGGCCTGAAACTTTTAGGAGGCATTCTCCCCACCCTCGGCCAATCAGGCAGTTCCCCTGCAGACCCCAAAGCACCCCCAGATGACCACTAGCTTCATTCACCCTGTCTCACCACTCCAAAACACCCTTGACCTACAGGTAGTTCTGTCTGCCACCTTCCCCTCCCCCCAGAGCCGGACCAGGAGACTCCACGCTCCCACCCATTGGACCCCGGGGCCCTTCCCATGGGACGCCCCCCACCACCACCACCACAGTGGTCCAGGTGTCCACTCAGTGATGTATTGAGCCTGACAAGGGGTCCTGCAGAGTTTTCCTCACCCCCCCCCCCGTGTAGGGTCAGGGATCTCACCCCTCCCCACTGGGGCATCCTGACTAGGGTTGGGGGGGTTGGGGTCCCATGGGAAGGACCTATGGGAAGCAGGCCCTTGTCTAATGGGACATTGGGTGTCTGGCCTTGGAACCTCTGCAGCCTCATTCTCCTGCTCCCCCATCCAGACCTGGGTTAGCCACCCTCCCCAGAGGCCTCTCCTGACCTCCAGGAGATGAATCAGCTTCCACTAGGCTGCCGTGGCAGTGACATCACTCTGACCAGTGCAATAGTTAGCTGGGATGAGTCTGTCGCACCACTCCCCCCAAAGGAAGGAGCGGGATCCTAGTCATCTCTGTCAGCCATCAGCCCTTGGAGGAATGGAAAGAACAGGGGTGTACCAACCCAGGCTCGAATCCTGGCTTTTCCCACTCACTCAGCGTGTGACCGTGTGCCTCCATGAACCTCAGTTGCCACATCTTAATAATGGGGATAATTCCTGCTTTACAAAGTGGCTGAGAGGAGTAAGATGTGCCTCACAATTAGTCTTCACTCATAAACTCTAACTATTGATACCTGGTGCCTGGTAAACGTGATAAAATGGATTGAAAACATTTTGTACCCAGCCTGTCCCTTGGACCTTTGTGAGTAAATTATGGAGGAAACAGGCCAACTTGGGGAATCCCACCTCCTCAAAGGTTCACTGAGTCCCAGCTGGGAATACAATTATGACCCAGGGGACCCCAGCTTGCCAGCCTGGGGCAGCCTCACACCCTGGATCTGTCCACAGCTGGGAGGCCACCATCTTGGCCCAGAACGCCAACTTTCAGGTTACCTAGGAAGGGGCTGCCATGAGCCAGGCTGCCTGGCCAGCCCCCTTGGCCCCTCACCAAGCCTTCGCTGCCACCTCCGGCCCTGACCCTGTGGGAAAGCAACTCTAAGAAAGGAGGGTTCCAGGTACTCTCATTAAATCAGGGACTTGGGCTCACACACCCACCTTGGCCTCCAAAGACCACCAGTACTCTTCATTAAAGCCCAGGAGGGATTATATTCCTCTCCTCACCCGCCTAAGGGGCTCCCTTCAGGTCCCTGAAGACAGTTTCAGATCTGACCTTGATCCCTTTGCCATGATAGTAGCTCACCCAGCCCAGCCTCTGGGCCCTAATTAGCCATTTGTGGGGTTTAGAAACTCATTATCTGAGTCAGCTCATCATGATAGGAGGTAAGGGCCTGCATGACCACAGCTGTGTGACCACAGGCCAGACAACTCCACCCCTATGAACCCTAATTTCTTACCCTATAAAATTGGGATAATAATCTTTGCCTTGCCTGCGTCCCAAGGTTGTGGGTAATCCGGTGAGATAATGAATGGAAAAATGCCGTGCAGACTGTAAATCCAGGGTTCAGGTCGGAGGTGGGACTGTGTTTACAGGTGAGGTCAGAAGCCACAGACAGCTATGCAAGTCAGGTCACCAGCCCAAAATCATACCAAAATATCAGGATTAGGACTAAGGGATTTGGGCCCTTCGTTTGGTGTATTTATTTTTTACCTATCAGTTAAGAAGTAAATACACTCTCCTTATCAAAAATTTTAAAATAAAGCTAAAGTTCCTACTTGACTGTCTCCCTCAACCCCAGTCCCCTCCTAAGATGTAGCCACGGTTGTCAGTTTTTTGTTTTTTTAATATTTATTTATTTATTATTTATTTGGCTGCTTTGGGTCTCTAGTTGTGGCATGCACACGGGATCTAGTTCCCTGACCAGGGATCGAACCTGGGCCCCCTGCACTGGGAGCACAGAGTCTTAACCACTGGACCACCAGGGAAGTCCCATGGTTGTCAGTATGAAGTCGAACCTTCCAGACCTTGTGCATGCATTTATATTCAAACATGGATTCAACAAATATTGACCAAGTACCTGCTCCTTGGCTGGGGAGCTCCAGGGTAGATAGGGTGAACAAGACAGGATCCCTGCCCTCATGGAACTAACATTCTAATGGAGAAGACAGGCAGGGAACAAATAAAGCAACAAAGATCATTTTAGATGGTGAAAGGGGCTTGGAAGAGAATAAAGTAAGACACTGGGACAGAGAACCATGGGAACAGACGGGGCTTCCAGGGAAGGCCTCTTTGTGGTGGGAACATTTGAGCTGAATGACACCCATCCCCCAAGAAAGCAAGTCGGATGCGAGCCAGTAAGAGATCATTGCAGGTAGTTGGAATCCTTCTAATTTATTCCCAGTAATAGCACGAGGCAGGATCCTGGCAGGGAAGTGCTGGCTAGTGTGGTGAGTGAGACAGGCTAGTGGCTACTCTTCGTCCAGAATGATAAGGGGCAAAGGAAAAAGAAGCCCCGAGGAAGAGCAGGCGTCCAGAGGAGGGTCCTGACTAGTCTGGGAAAGGGTGCCATACTTTCCACTTCCCATTCTTCCTGCCAGCCTGCTTTGCAGGAGGGCTGTGATGGAGGGAGATGCAAAGGCAGAATGAAGAAAACCCCCACGGGGTGGGGATGGAGTGGGGGGAGAAGCTGATGTCAAATGAGCACTGGTGGGAATGGCTGAGTGAATGAATGACCAGCACTTACAGCTTACACTTATTTTCACACACAGATCTCAAGGTAAATTTCAGAAAGATGAAAGGGAGAGGAACGGCCATGGTAGGGACCTGGAGAGGCTGAGGGGGAAAAGAATGTCATCATTGCCTCTGGGAATCTCTGGCTGTTGAGTCCCCACCTGACTCTGCGCCTGCTCAGAGGCGGGGGCTGGGGGCTGCTTCTCTCTCAGAGCCAGAAGTCCACCTGTGTCTGTGTGTTCCTGGGTGTGGGAGGTGATGCCTGGTTGGCCCCATTTCACTCACCACCTACTCTCTTTGCCACTGACTTGCTGGCAGACCCTGGATAAATATGTCACCTGTCAAAGGTTCAATGTCAACATCTATAAAAGGTGGGCCTTTGCCCACCTTGGGATGCAGCAGGCCTGTTTCTAGGCCTCTATCCTCCAGAAATACTATCCCAGGGGCCCCAAGATGCACATACAAAGATGGTCATTGTTCGCTAACAGCAAAGCACTGGGAGCAACCTAACTGTTCATGAGGGACAGCATAATTAAGTTTCAATACAGCTGGAAAACAGAAAACCACCAGCTGTTAAAAAGAGCACCCTGGGGGATTTCCCTGGCGCTCCAGTGGTTGAGACTCCACGCTCCCATTGCAGGGGGCACAGGTTCTGGTCGGGGAATTAGGATCCCACATGCCCCACGGTGTGGCCACACAAAAAAAAAATATCCTGGAAACAACAAGGTCCTACTGTAGAGCACAGGAGACTATATTTAATATCCTGTGATAAACCATACTGGAAAATAATATGAAAAAAAAGAATATATATATATGTATAACTGAGTTACTTTACCGCACAGCAGAAATTAACACAACATTGTAAATCAACCATACTTCAATAAAATTTTTTTTAACAAGTGTCATGGAAATACATCCTCAAAAGAAGTGAAAAAAGCTAGCTGTAAAATAACAGATATACTAGGATTCCATTTTTGCAAAACAAAATTTATATATATATAAAACATATATATCATGTATACTTATGTATATAAACATGTACATGTGCAGATATATGGAATTTTAAAACATCACAAAGAAAGGAAAAAATCTACCCAGATGCTGTCAGTGGTTCACTATGGGAGTGAGATGGGGGTGTGGCAAACGCACTTTTTTTTTTTAATAAACTTATGTATTTATTTATTTTGGGCTGCGTTGGGTCTTCGTTGCCGCGCGCTGGCTTTCTCTAGTTGCAGCGAGCAGGGGCTACTCTTCCCTGCGGTGCACGTGCTTCTCATTGCGGTGGCTCCTCTTGTTGCGGAGCACGAGCTCTAGGCGAGAGGGCATCAGTAGTTGTGGCTCACGGGCTCTAGAGCGCAGGCTCAGTAGTTGTGGCACACGGGCTTAGTTGTTCTGTGGCATGTGGGATCTTCCCGGACCAGGGCTCGAACCCATGTCCCCTGCATTAGGCAGATGGATTCTTAACCACTGAGCCACCAGGGAAGTCCCAGATTCACTTTTTACAAGTCATTATGGTCCGAATTTGTAACAACAGCTGGCATAACTTTTTAAAATAACAGTTTTGAGATGTAATTCACATACCATAAAGTTCACTCTTGTGAACAATTCGTGGTTTTTAGTATATTCACAGGGTTGTGCAACCGTTATTTTATTTAGAATATTTTCATTACCCCCCAAAGTCTGTGCCCATTAGCGCTCACACCCAATACCTGCCCGCCACCCCTGCCCCACCCCTGGCAACCACTATTCTGCTTTCTGTGTATCTGGCTCCCCTAGGCGCCTCCTATACGTGGAATCATCCAGTATTTGCTGCTGATGAATTTTAGACTCTTGCTCTGATCATAATCTTAGCCAGTCACCTGAAAAACGAAATGAACTTTCTCATACCAACACAACATCGTTTGCAGTTTAATTAACAGCGCTGGAAGCAAAAGGGGCTCTAATTTTAAAACAAAAGCAGCCCCAAATAAGCCAGAGGAGATTTGCTCACACAGAGGGCCACAGCAGATCACTGGAAGACAAGAAATCCGGGTAAGTCAGGTAGAGCAAGTATAACTTCATAATGAAAAAAGTAACAGGTGAGGGAGCAGGACTTTAGGAAGTGGACCATCCTTCCAGTCTGGACAGCTTGGAGCCTCAGTACCTATGAGCTTCTAATTCTAGGATTTCATTTTTCTAAGCTTCTCTGACTCCAAGATCCATGTGGGTCTGACCACTGTGCTTTTCTCTCAGGGCCCTGCCCAGGCCCTTGGCTCTGAGCTGCTCCCCGGGGGAGCAGGGCCCTGTGGACAATAGGAACATTGTGGGACCTCGGAAGCTGGGGCCTGGAGGCATGTGGGAGGTTTCGCTGCTCTCCTGGTCCTCACTTCGCCACAGGCATGCCCTGAGCGTGCCAGGAGAGCATCCTGCGCCCCCGTCCCAGCCCGCCGGATGAGCCTCGGTTTCCTGGAATCCCAGCAATGTCTGAGGATAGGCAGCTATTCCAAGCCGTTCTCCACAGACCCTACTGTTCCCCACATACTGTATATACATTCTGGAAAATCGGTCTGGGATTGGGCAAGTAAGTTTGAATCCTTACCCCAAAATGAAACAACTCTCCAATTAAACCCTCCAGAGCAGAGAGGACCATGTGCTGCCCGTCACTGGGAGGGTTCTCTCTGAGCTGGGAGATACTCCTACTTTGCCTTCTGGGTCTGTCCCCGGAGGGGAGGCAGGTCAAAGAAGCCACTGAAATATCCAGGCTGGAAAGGACCCTTTGGGAGTATTTAGCAAAGCCCCTCAGTATACAGGAGACTGGAGCCAAGGACGGGAGGTGTTTGCCCAGGATGGTAGAGGCAGTTAGAGGGGGAGCTGGGGCTGAGCCCCATCCCCAGCCCCTTACTCTCCGTGCTATAGGATGCTTGGGAGGCCTCAGCCTGCCACGCTGTCCCCCACCCCTTTTGGCTTCCTCTGAAACACGTATTGCTGCTGTTCCAAATCCTGCACAGGCTTCAAGGCCCAGCCCAGACATCACCTCCTCCCTGAAGCCTTCCCTGATAGGCCCAGATGGAAGCCACAACTCCAGGTCTTCTTACAGATTCCCACCCTTGAATTAGATGGAATCTAGAGGGGAATCCTTGCCAATTTCATAGAGAAATTTCCACATGCCTACCCTGGAGGGACTGGCAGGCCAGTGTGGGAGACAGACATGTAAACAATCACGAAAAACAGTCACAGAAAGACAAGACAAGGGAGGTGATATAGAGATGGACAAAGTGCTATAGCACTTCCACAAGGAGCCTCTCAACTCCTGTCCGGGGACTGAGGCTATATCCCTGAAGGCTGTGTGGAGGAAACGGCATTTGAACAGTGGCTCACACTGTGTGGCATTTATTTGTGCATATGTGCCTCTCCCCATTAGACTATGAGATCTGATCCTTAAGAATATTTTATCTAGTTATTTATGGCTGTGTTGGGTCTTCGTTGCTACATGCGGGCTTTCTCTAGTTGTGGTGAGCAGGGGTTACTCTTCATTGCGGTGCGCAGGCTTCTCAAGTCTTCTCACTGCGGTGGCTTCTCTTGTTGCAGAGCATGGGCTCTAGGTGCACGAGTTTCAGTAGTTGTGACACGTGGGCTCAGTAGTTGTGGCTCACGGGCTCTAGAGCGCAGGCTCAGTAGTTCTGGTGCACGGGCTTAGTTGCTCCGCAGCACGTGGGATCTTCCCAGACAAGGGCTTGAACCCATGTCCCCTGCATTGGCAGGCGGATTTTAACCACTGCACCACCAGGAAGTCCCCAATCCTTAGGAATATTGATGGCTGGAACATTCCTGGTGGTCCAATGGTTAAGAATCTGCCTTCCAATGCAGGGTACTTGGGTTTGTTCCCCGATTGGGGAACTACGATCCCATGTGTCAAGGGGCAAACTAAGCCTGCACACCACAACTACTGAGCCTGCGCGCTCTAGAGCCAATGCGCCACAACTAGAGATCCCACGTGCCGCAACGATGAGTCCATGTGCCACAACGAAGACCCAATGCAGCCTAAATAAATAAATATTTTTAAAAATATATTTTAAAAATGTATATGTATAGCTGATTCACTTTGTTATAAAGCAGAAACTAACACACCATTGTAAAGCAGTTATATTCCAATGAAGATGTTAAAAAAAAAATACTGATAGATAACCTTTACTGACACTAACCGTATGCTAGACATTGTGTGTGTGTGTGTGTGTGTGTGTGTGTGTGTGGTGTTTTCTTCTTTCTTTCTTTCTTTCTTTTTTTTTAATTAATTAATTTATGGCTGCATTGGGTCTTCATTTCTGTGCGAGGGCTTTCTCTAGTTGCGGCGAGCGGGGGCCACTCTTCATCGCGGTGCACGGGCCTCTCACTATCGCTGCCTCTCTTGTTCTCTGCGGAGCACAGGCTCCAGATGCGCAGGCTCAGTAGTTGTGGCTCACGGGCCCAGTTGCTCCGCGGCACGTGGGATCTTCCCAGACCAGGGCTCGAACCCGTGTCCCCTGCATTGGCAGGCAGATTCTCAACCACTGTGCCACCAGGGAAGCCCCTTTCTTTCTTTTTTTTTAATTTTGGCTGCACCACGCAGCATGTGGGATCTTACTTAGTTCCCCGACCAGGGATCGAACCTGTGCCCCCTGCAGTGGAATTACAGGGTCCTAACCACTGGACGTACAGGGAATTCCCATGTGGTGTTTTTCTTGTTAATGTGCATTACCTCTGGTTTCTCACAACTCTGTGAGCTTCACATGATCACTGTTTACTAATGAGGATAAAACTCTGAGAGGGTAAAGCCCTCTCGAAGCCACACGGCTGTCAAAATATGGTCAGGACGCCGTCTGGCTCTTTCTGACTTCACAAAGAACTTTCAGCACAAGGATGTGCCGCTGGTGGACTGAGGCCAGCATCGTGTCTGGTTCACCCCTGCATACCTAGTTTTCACTATAAGTTCATTCACTGCTATGTACCTGTGAGCTTGGTGAGCAAGAACCTCCCAGGTGCCCCATGTCTGCAGCCCCTGGCAGGCCTGGCAGCAATGCTCCTGAAACCGTGCACCTCACACTGGGACCTGAACCTACGTGCCGGGACTCGAACCCATGCGGCCGGGACTCAAACCCAGCCCAAACCCACAGCGTTCCAACTGAGATCACACACCTGGTTTCGGGACTTAATGAAGCTCAGGTTCTTGATGTCTCATCATAGAAAGAATTCAGTGAGAGACAAAGTGGTAGGTAAGAAGTGGATTTATTTAGAGAGAAACACACTCCACAGACAGAGTGTGGGCCATCTCAGAAGGTGAGAAAGGCACCAGGGTATGGGGGTTGTCAGTTTTTATAGGGGTGGGTAATTTCATAGGCTAATGAGTGGGAGGAGTATTCCAGCTATTTCTGGGGGAAGGGGTGGGGATTTCCAGGAAGTGGGCCACTGCCCACTTTTTGATCTTTATGGCTGGTCTTGGAACTGCCATGGCGCCTGTGGATGTGTCTTTAGCTTGCTGATGTGTTACGGTGAGCATATACTGAGGCTCAAGGTCTAGTGGAAGTCGACTTGTCCGCTATCTTGGACCCGTTTGGTTTTAATCAGTTTATGTCATGTCCTCGGGCTATGTTATTCTTTCAAAGGTTGTGCCCTGGGCTTCCCTGGTGGCGCAGTGGTTGAGAGTCCGCCTGCCTATGCAGGGGACGCGGGTTCGTGCCCCGGTCCGGGAAGATCTCACATGCTGCGGAGTGGCTGGGCCCGTGAGCCATGGCCGCTGAGCCTGCGCGTCCGGAGCCTGTGCTCCGCAATGGGAGAGGCCACAACAGTGAGAGGCCCACGTACCACAAAGACAAAAACAAAAACAAAAACAAAGGTTGTGCCCTGCCCCTTCCCTCCTGTTTCACTCCCAGCTCACTTCCGATGGCAATAAACAGGACTAGTACTGGAAGGCTAACAGGGTTGGTGCTTGGATGCAGATGGAATGTTCTAGGCCCTAAGTTGGGTTCCTGTGGCTCTGCAGTGGGGCTCAGGGGCAGAAATTTGGCAGGAAGGAGGGAGAGGGAGGCCAGAGGGGCCTGACTTAGAGTTGGGTCTGCAAAGCCAGCCCTCGTTTATGCTTGGACTCTTTAGGGGTGACTGGGGTTACAGTTGAGGTCCTGGGGCCTGGAGCCCTCTCAACTACCCCTCAGTATCAACCCGGCCAGATCTGCAAGTCAAAAGCAGGCAGGTGGGAAACAGTTTCTGAGCCTCCCTACCCCAGGAAGGTCACCTCTCCTCTGAGGACCAAGTGACAAGGAAGGGGCTGTCAGGCTGGAGAGATTTCGGTCAGCCAGAAGGTCAGACCACCTGCCAAGGCTGCCAGACACTAGAAAAGGACTGTTTGTCTCCCACCTACCTGACTGTCTACACGGAACTGTGAGCAAGGCAGCTCTTCCCATTTGAAACAGAACATGAGACTTTCCTGCAGAAGCTCTGAGTGAGTTGTTTTCCCGGTAGATAGAACAGAGGGAGGTTAGCAAGGGCGAACCTCATCTCCAGGTGACACAATACAACGCAACTGGGACGGGTAAGGTAACAGCAAACACTTGTATCATACTCGACAGCTTTATATGCTGAGGCTCAGAGGGGCCCAGGGAGGCAGGTGGGGAAGAACTACTCACTCCATTTGATGCACGAGGAAGCAGAGGCCCAGAGAAGTTAAGCAACCTGCCTGAAATCTCCCAGCTTCTAAGAGGGCAGTGTCAGGACTTGTATCTAGGCCCCCTGCCTGATCAGAGAGGGGAGAAGGCCACCCTCCCGGTCCACCAGCCCCAGGGAGAGAAATGGGAGTGGGGGTGGGAACAGGAGGAAGGTACCTTAATGAAGGGCGGGGCCAGGAATACGGAAAGCTGGGTTTTTCAACCACAGGTCTGACAGGAATGTGGAGCCACAGGAACCGGGATGACTTGCTGCTTCCCGTACCCGCTTCCTTTCTCGGAAACATCAGGAAAATTGCTGGTCAGGCTTTGGATCTTCAAGTTGGCCGCCCCCTGCCTCCCTCTCGACCTCTTCCTGATGTGCTTCCCCCACACCACAGCCTGGTTCCTGACCCCAAGCAACAGCCCAGGCCGGCCCCTCTCCAGTGTGCGGGGCAGGTGGGCACGGGGATGAAAGGCCATCGGGGGGAAGAGCCAGTGCGGCACACCCACACTCTTCATGTGCTGAAGAGTGAATACATTCTTCATTTATTCGCTCTATGCATCTGCCTTCTAGAAAGGATTTAAGGCACTCCATCACTTATTGATACACTTATTCGTTTCATTTGATGAACCCCGTTGATTCACTTCCTTGTACCTTCATCATTCATTCATCCAACTAATTCTCTTTATTGCAAAGGCCATTGCTCCCATCTGCTGCCTCCCTTTTCTCAGGTATTCGTGGAGGCTCCTGGCCCATTTAATCCTAGGATGTTACCCAGAATCCTAGAACCGCAGGGCTGCAGCCTTCGGGCGACAGCAGGTCTCAGTGCCTCATTTTACAGATGAGGAGGTGGTCAGTATCCACCGAAGGCCAAGGCCGTTCCGGGAAGAGAAGCCCCATCGTGGGCTTGCAGTCCAGTCCACACTGTGGAAAGGAAGCCGAGGCCACCAGAGGCTGGTCTGTGTGGCGAGGAACCGGCTCCAGCCTTGGGGTCTGAAGAGCAGGGTTCCGGCCCCAGCCGTTCACTGCCTCTGCCCAAGTCTTACGCCCTGGGCATCTCCACCTGGATGTCTCACAGGGTCCTTGAACTCCTGTCTGAACCCAGTTCTCTACCCACCTTCGCATGCTTCCTGTTTCAAACCTGCCCACTCACCCCATCTCAATCGTGGTTCCACTGTCTCCGCAGCTGCAAAAGCCAGAAGACTGGGCATCTCCCCGCCCCTGCCCCTGCATATCTGGCCAACTGCCAAGTCCTGCCCTCTGTAACCTCCCAAATGGTTCTTGAATTCTCCAGCCTCTCTCCACCCCTGCTGCCCCAACTCTGCACGAGCCCCAGCTCCTCTACAGCTGGGCTGCTCTAGACAAGTGCCTCAGCCTCTCTGTGAACTGGTCTCTACACTGTCCCTACACAGACTTGCCTTGGGTCCACCAACGAGCAGGGAGTAGAGAAAGCCCCTGGGTGAGTCTGCAGGCTCTGAGTCCCAGCTCCACCATGAAGTAGCCTTGCTGATCCATATAATCTATGCCTGTGATTTCCAAGGTCATGGCCAGCTAATAATAATGGACTTCATTCGCTAATCACACACTACAGCCAGGTGCTGTGCTAAGTACTTTATGTAATTTAATCAAGTGAAATGCTACCCCCATTTTATAGATGAGGAAAGTGAGGCACTGAGAAGCTAAGTAACTTGGCCCATGGTTACACAGCTAGTATGTGGAGTCGGGATTCAAACCCAGGTCTGGCCAAGCCCGAGCCACACACTTTGCTGTGCTGCCTTCTCCTGCCGGTGCAGGAACTTTTGGTAACTGGCACCACCCAGTGCTCCCCATTCCCTGCTAATTAAACCCTCCCTCCCTCTATGCGTGGGAGGATTATGAACCTGCCTCTTCCACTCCAGGCGAGCTGGAATAAAAACCCTGCGAGCTGGCTGCAGCTCCTTAAAGCCCTGCGTTCCTCAAGCCGTACCAGGCGGAGTTCAGCTGTGCCTGCCCCCTCACAAGGGCTGCCGGCTGCCCAGCACTGCCGCGGGACATGGGCCAAGACACTGGGAAACGGCCCAAGCCAGGCTCTCACACACTGGCTCTGTGTGACCTTGAGCTCCTCAAATGGCCCAGCACATCAGTGCCGAGGCTGATGTGTATAAAACTGATGACGAATAAGAACCCGCAGTATTAAAAAACAAACAAAAGAACCACTAATACGAAACTTTCTTTGGGTTATTTGTATGGAAATATGTTAATATAAATGTTTCAGACATTACATGAAATTTCTAAAAATCTTAAATGTTCTGGTATAATGTTATAAGTCATAATTCTAGTTATTACTTTAAAATGTATATCTCAGAAATAACTAAATTTCCTTGTCAATTGCATTATTATGAACTTTCATCAAATCTTTAACCGTGGTCATTTTTAAGTCTTTTGTCATTTACAGACAGTTCTGGGTGTACACTGATGCTTTCGCAAAAATGTTCCTATAAAAGGGTTCCATCTTCAAGGAATTCATGGAAAAGACTCTGACGAGGACAGGTTTCTGGTAACTGACTCTACTGCTGAACTGAATGAATAAGCATTTTCAGAACTCTAATGGAAAACTGATGAACTCATAAAAGTGCTAACAAAAGATGAAGATAAAAAAAATTACATGGGACTGAGTGAATTGATGAGGATGATTATAATTTTTGTGACTTTCTGTTTGAATAAAAAAAAAAAATCCCACAAGGACTCAGAGGCAAAAAATATACAAATCAATTTTCACTGCAAAGTAAAGGAGCTGTTACAGTGGAGGATTCCTGGACTGAATGTCAATATTACGACACAGTGTGAGTGTGTTTCATGTTTGGTAATTGCAATCATTGTTGCTTTTATTGTGGTCATCCACTTACAATGCTTGGTGTCAGTTTATTTATCTCTTGTAAAAATAAAATGCAGTGTGTGTGTGTGAAAAAAAAAAGTGAATGCATGTTATATTTTATTAATAAAATACACATAAAAGGGCTTCCCTGGTGGCGCAGTGGTTGAGAGTTCGCCTGCCGATGCAGGGGACACAGGTTCGTGCCCCGGTCCAGGAAGATCCCACATGCCGCGGAGCGGCTGGGCCCGTGAGCCATAGCCGCTGAGCCTGTGCATCCGGAGCCTGTGCTCCGCAACGGGAGAGGCCACAGCAGTGAGAGGCCCGCGTACCGCAAAAAAAAAAAAAAAAAAAAAAGCACATAAAATATTTTCCCCCAAACCTAAAAAAAAATAAAATTAAATTAAAAAATAAAATTTACTGTTAAGAAGCAGAAAAAAAAAGAAGAGTGCTGAGGGACCGGGTGAGACACAACACACCTTGACCTGGCATAATTTTAGTGATGGAGACAGGAGACTCTGACATGAATTATGAGACTCTGGTGGTGAAATCAAAACAAGTTAACACCGGGGGTGCTCAGGTGCGTCTATACCCTATGAGTCACCATTGCCAAATGTCAGGACTGGTTGTGGGTACAGAAGAGACGGTACTGCATGGGCCATTCTTAACGAGGCCAGGGAACCAGGGTGTACACAGGCACTGGGGGCGGGGGTGCAGTAAGGCCTGGCTGGCACTGGCCTGGCAATCCAAACGCTTGGCAGGATCCCAAAGCTGCCACTCGTTAGACTCCAGCAAGGTAACAGATGAAGTGCCTGGAAAGCTACCAAGAGCTCTATGAATGTTTGGACTTATTACATATTAACTAAGAGGCTGCTTTTGGTTTTCCTTCCTTTTGGAGGAAGGATGGCATCCCAGAGACAGCACAGGCTTTAGAACTGGGCTGACCTGGGTTCTGTCCTGGCTCCTCTTTAGCTCTGGGAACTTGGACAAGTTGTGTAACCTCCCTGGTGGAGAATGGCCTCCTAACTCAGACTTAGTCACAGCCTTTATAGTCTCGACAAGGCCTATATGACTCCCCATGATCGGGAGCTTCACTGGTCTCTGGCCTCTTCCTCCCTCGCCCTTGCTAGCTCTGCTCCAGCTGGCCTTTTCACTACATTCTCTCAACATACAAAACATGCTCTGACCTCAGGGCCTTTGCACTCGCAGTTTCCTCTTCCTAACACTTTCTTCAGGTATCTGCAGTGTGGCCTCCTTGCCCCCTGCATGTCTCTGACCAAATGATACCAATTAGTGTGATCTCTTCTGACCATCCAATTCAAAAGGGTAACTCCTACCCTTGATTTTTCTGCACAAGATACCTCGCCATCCAACATACTATACGTGCTTTACCACCTGTCTCCACTCATCAGAATTGAAGTCCCATAAGGACAAGGGCTTTTTTTTTCTTTATAACTTAAAAATTAAATTGTTATTTGTTTTCTAGGGGTTTTGTTTTTTACCCACTTCCTTTTCCCTCTCGCCTAGCAGTGCCTGGCTGGCTCACTTGTAGAAAAAAGGATACAACCTTCTGTGCATAAAATCCTATAATGTGCCTGATACACAGCAGGCATTCTATTAGACACCTAGAGCTGCCGCAGCAAATTACCACAAAGTTAGTGGCTAAAACAGAAACTTATTCTCAGTTCTGGAGGTGAAAAGTCCAAAATCAAGGTGTCAGCTCTAGGGGAGAGCACTTCCTCGCCTCTCATAGCTTCTGGTGGCTCCAGGCGTTTCTTAGCTTGCGGCTGCATCACTCTTATCTCTGCTTGTCTTCATGTGGTCCCCTCCTCCCTGTGTGTCTCTGTGTCTAAGGACACTTGTCATTGGATTTAGGGGCCACCTGGATAATCCAGGGTGCACTCATCTTGAGATCCTGAACTCACATCTTTATCCAAACGTCACACTGATAAGTTCCAGGGGTTAGGACATAGACGTATCTTTTCGGGGACCAGCATTCATTAACTACTAGGAAACAAGGATACAGAAGGGCTTATGAATTCCAAGCACGGGGGAGAAATAAATAACTGAGCATCTCACTTATTCCTCACGACTGCCCAGTAAGGCAGATTCTACTATCCTTGTTTACTTGCAAGGAACGGGGCTCCTGCAAGCAGGAGCTTCCACCCCAAGAGCCATACTGGTGTCCACCCGAGTGACAGGTGACACCCCAGATAAGGAGGAAGCCAGTTCACCCAGCTCCAGCCACTGCCATCCCCATGCCAAGCCCCTGGAGCAGGCCCAGCTCTGCCTGGCCGCAGGCTCTAGGGACCCTCAGGTGTGCCCAGAGGTCACATAGTAAATTAGTGAGACAATTCAGACTTGAATCTAGGTGTCATGCCTTCAAGCCAGCGGCTCTTTCCATGTTCTCAAGCTCCCTTATAACCAGAAAACTCAAAAAGGAACCAGCACAAAGCCTAGCTTGAGAATTCACAGCAACCCTGTCACTGGGTGGGGGGTAGCAGCTACGCCCATCCAAGTTCCAGGAAATATCCCCTTGCTTTGGAGCTAATACAGACCACGCAGCGCGGCACACAGGATCTTACTTCCCAGACCAGGGATGGAACCCGTGCCCCCTGCAGTGGAAGCGCGGGGTCCTAACCACTGGACCGCCAGGGAAGTCCCGACCATGCAGATTTTGATGGGGTATTTATTGCTGTTTCACCTCTTGCTGCCAGTCTTAGGGTAGGGATTTCTAAAGTAAAACCACAAGTTTGAGAAACGAAAGACCTGCCTTCACTACCTACTGCTTTGGCCTTGGACAAGCTATTTAATTACTCTGAGCCTCACTTTCCTCATCAATAAAATCAGGATTCCACATCTACCCGTCTCCAGAGTGAGATAATGCATGAACAGTGTTCAGACCATTCTGAGGGCCTTACTCCTGAATATAAAGTTTCTACAGCTCCAGGAACATTTGATCTTTGATGGGTAGGTTGTGTGAGTTACCTGAGACAATCAGTTTCAGTAAAGTTTGTTATTATTATAGATCAGTATGATCTGTGCTTTGCTAGGAAAGATTAGAAATTGGCTCTGATAACAGTGTGGGCTGCTCGGTTTTGGGATGCAGAAGATGCCATCTCAAAGAAATACCCAAGATGGCAGATCCCATATGGTTGTCTAAGGGAGGGGTGGCAGAGAGAGGGAAAAACAGACACAACTCAGCTGTGACTGGCCGTGAAGGTTCCGGCAGACAAGCAGTAGCTCCGAACCTCACTGAGGGTGGGAGAGGCTGCCCACGACATAAACCAAAGTTTTCAGTGTGAAAAGTCAGGAGACCTGGGAGCAGAAGACAGTAGAGCTTGGAGCCAACTCTTTGCTTTTCCTTATAACTACGTGATCTCGATCAAGTCGCTTAACTCCCCGAGTCTGTTTCCTCATCAGTGAAATGGGGATCCCACTAAACCCGAGCTGTGAAGTATAGGCAATGTACATGGATTCCTTTCAGCACAGTCCTGGCAGTAGGTGTTCAGTAGTTCCTTCCTGAAACCCAGCACTTCCACGAACATGCACGCAAATTATGGCAGGTCATTAACGCTCACAGGAGTCTTGTGAGATGCAGATAAGATACTGAATATGAAAATGTCCTGTATACTGTATAATGCTTTATGAATCCAGGGATTAAATAATTCAAACACCAATAACGAATGCATCAGGAGAAAGTATCTCATGACAAATGGGAAATTACATATTGCTGCCCTTGTCCACAGATGCTCCCCAACAATAAGGAGATGACAAATCTGACTCTAAAGAAGATTCTTTATTGAGACCTACTTAAAAAATTTCACTCCCTGATTTAAATAAACTTCAACTCAGTTGACTGGCTGATGGCTGAGCTAGGTAAAGGCTTCATGGTGGCAAAAACGTTCCCCACCTACGATGACATCAAAACAGGTTCCTGAGTAGTGTCAAGTATGAATATACTCAGGGTCTCTGTCCCATCTTCTTCAGGGTTCGATTAAGCTAGAAGAGAAAGAAAAGCAAAGTCAGATATGGCTTTTTAAAATTTGTTTGTTTGTTTGTTTTTGGCTGTGTTGGGTCTTCATTGCTGCATGCGGGCTTTCTCTAGTTGTGGTGAGCAGGGGCTACTCTTCGTTGCGGTGCACAGGCTTCTCATTGCAGTGGCTTCTCTTGTTGCGGAGCACGAGCTCTAGGCACTCAGGCTTCAGTAGTCGTGGCACGTGGGCTCAGTAGTTGTGGCTTGTGGGCTCTTGAGCGCAGGTTCAGTAGTTGAGGCGCACGGGCTTAGCTACTCTGCGGCATGTGGGATTTTCCCGGGCCAGGGCTCAAACCCATGTCCCTTGCTTGCATTGGCAGGCAGATTCTTAACCACTGTGCCACCAGGGAAGCCCAGTCAGATATGGCTTTTTCACCAAACCTTTTCCTACAGTGTGCACGATCACCAGGCCAGGCCGCCCCTCTGACATGAGCGTGAGTTGTCTACTATCATGTGTAAATGCTCGGTTAGGTCCTCCACCTGACATTCTGATGGTGTCACACAATTCATGCAGCTTGTTCTATCTGCCCTTCACACTCAACAAACACACATCCCATACTGCTCTGCCCATTTTATAGACAGGAAAGGGACCCAGGGTGACGAGGCTTGTCAGGGCTGTATTATTATCCTGCAGGAGGAGTCTGGTAGCACGGACCACAGCACAGCAGTGACCTCTGCTGGAGGACTCAAAGCACCAAGACGCAGTGGCTCTAGCTACGGCCACAAAAAGTGACCCACAAGACCTCTCCAAGGGCAGGATGTGGAATGCACCCAGTCTGTCAGGACAGAGCTTCATGGTCTCAGCTTGCAGAAGCTGGCCAGACCTGTCTAAGTCAGAGAGTAACTGCCAAGTGGTGAGGGATGGGTAAGAGCAGGCAGTGAATCCACCCATATGAGGAAATACCAGGGAGGGAGAAGAGAGCCGGCCACCCGCAGCGGGAGATCTTGGAAAGAGATGCTCCAGAGAAGGCTGACACAGCAACTCCTACAGGCCCAACCCCACTCCCCAAACCCCAAGCAGCCAGCCAGTCTAGCTCAGAAACTTAAAGGGCCAATTTCAGGCTTTCTTGAAAACAGAAATGAGAAATAAACAATTTATAACTCCCCACCCAGTTCCTAACCTCTGTCCCCAGCCCACACACCGCTCTCTCAGACCTCTCACCTCTTCAAATTTGTGAATCTGCCGGATGAAGAAATCCCCATAGCGCCTGGCCACCTTGGTGTCTGCAATGTGGATCATGTCCTATGGGAAAAGCAACCAGACAGGAGCGGTGAGGGAGAGCCGCTTTCGGGCCTGCAAACAGCAGTGATGCTAAGTGCCAGATAGACCCTATGGAAGAGCACTACCAGTCAAGAGCTGCTCTTTCTTTTTAGATGGCTGATTTTTATTTTCTTCTTGTTAATTCATTTATTTTATTTTCTAGTCTTTTTAACGAACACGAATCTTTTGGCAATAGTAACATTTAAAATAGCATTTTATTCTTATACACTGTTTATGAGTATAAAGTTGCAAATTAGTCTAGATTTTAAATTGTTTTTTAGCTCAAAATGTTTTGTTGAGCACCATTTTACTTGTAAATTATGACATAATCTAGGTTAAGATCCAAGAACTTTCTGAATCTCTTTGATAGGATTTTTTCAAGTCAAGGATGAAAAGAGCAAAAAAAATAGAAAGTAATTTGCCAAAGACAAACCTGAACCAATAAGGAACAATAATAAAAACATGCAATTAAAAACATTTTCATGTAGGAAATTTAAATCATATTATTAATTTAACCTGAATATAACCTCACAGCAAAATTTTATTTGTAATAACCAAGTTGCTAAATCTTGGGAGAAGTGTTTTATTAAAGACCATCCAGATGGTTGGGACCAGTTCAGCTGGGCCACTAAAAGGGATGGACGGATGGAGCAAATGACTGATATTGCCAAAGAACGTGTACATGTCAGGCATTGGGAATAAATTCAAAAAGGACTTTAGTTAGCTGACGTGATACTGCAGGGGACAGACAGTTCTGATATTTAAAAACATGACTTAAAAACAACATTGAAAAACTTCCCCAACAGACGTGTTTCTGCTTTTGGTGAGTCTGTTCATGGCAGGGATAGCCAAGTTCTGCCAAACACCAAGCCTTCAAAAAGCCATTAAGTCTAAAATGAGAGGATCTGGTTTAGCAAGATGAGCTTCCAAAAACAAACTACCCAAACTGGCCAAGCAATTCCACAACTAGGTATATATACCCAAGAGAATATTGTTCACACAAAACTTGTACACAAAAATTCATAGCAGCATTATCCATAATAGCCAAAAAGTGAAAACAGCTCAACTGTCCATGAACTAATGAACAGATAAACAAAGTGTGGTATACCCAAACAGAGGAATATTATTCGGCTGTAAAAAGGAATAAAGTACTGATACCTGCTACAACCTGGATTAAACTTGAAAAGATGCTCAATAAAAGAAATCAAACGCAAAAAGCCACATCTTTCATGATTCTATTTTTAGAAAATAACAAGAATAGAAAAATCCACGGAGACAGAAGGAAGATCCCTGATTTGCCAGGGATGGCGGGGGTGGGGGAGGAATGGGGAATGCTGTTAATGGGCAGGGATTTCTTTTGGGGATGACGGAAATGTCGTGGAATTAGATAGCAGAGATGGTTGCACAACATGGTGAACAAACTAATAATCATGGAATTACATCCTTTAAAGTGGTGAAGTTTATTATGCAAATTTTATCATTAAAAACTGTCAGCCAAAAATTAATTTTAAAAATTAATTTTTATTGGAGTATAGTTGATTCACAACGTTGTGAAAAAAGAGTATTTAAATTAAATAAATGAAAAGTAGTTGTTAGCAATGGATAAACACACACATATGTATGGTATAGTCTTGTGAGGTTCTTTGTCTCTTAGGGTTGTGTATCCCTAAGAGATGTTGTGTACATATGTGTATCGTAGACCAACAACTTTCTGAAAGCAACCAAAAATGTAGGATATTTTAAAAAATTGCCTCATAGGCGCTTCCCTGGTGGTGCAGTGGTTAAGAATCCGCCTCCCAGTGCAGGGGACACGAGTTTGAGCCCTGGTCCGGGAAGATCCCACGTGCCGCGGAGCAACTAAGCCTGTGTGCCACAACAAAGAGCAGCCCCCGCTCAGCTCAACTAGAGAAAGCCTGCATGCTGCAACGAAGACCCAACACAGCCAAAAAAACCCAAAAAACAAAAAACCCCAAAAAACACCGTTATGTGTACTGTTCAACAGCCAAAAACCACCCAAATGTCCACGAGCAGAAGAATGGAAACACCGTGGTCAGTAACTGCAGTAGAATTTGGACCATCCCACGTCACAGAACAATAAGCATGACTGACCTACTGCTACATATGACAATGGTGGATGGTGATTCTCTCAAATAGAATGTTGAGCAAAAGCTGGATAGAAAATACCACACACTGCATAATCCCACTATATCAAGTTCAAAGCCAGGCAGCACCAATCTAGGGTGGTACAAGTCAGGACAACGGCTTCCCACCCACTAAAGGACTTCCAGCAGCCTACTAAGCACCCTCCCCCCTTCTTCTTCAACCTCATCTCCCACCGCAACCTCCTCTCAGGCCACTCCAGCCACACTGCAGCTGACTGGGCTCGCTCCTGCCTCAGGGCCTTTGCTCTAACTGCTCCCTCCACCTGGAATGCTCTTCCTCCAGGTAACTGCTTGCTAATTTCCACACCTCCTTCAAGTCTTAGTTTCAGTTTCTCGACAAAGTCTGCCCTGAGCACCTTACTTAATACTGCAGCCTGTGCCTTCCACCACCATTACCCCAACTTACTCCACGGCACGTGGCAACTTCCAAACTACTACATGCTTGCTTAATTATAACGCTTCGTGTCATTTTTTTAACACTAGAATACCAGCACGAGGGCAAAAATCTTTGTTGATTTTGTTCAATGATGTGTCCCAGATGCCCAGAACAGTGGGCATTGAGAACCTAGCCCAAGGGGCAGTCATACCTTATCGATGTAGAAGTCAACCTCAGAGGCTGACTGAAATTCACCATCGAGGGCAGAGATGCCACTGGTCCACACCAGGTTCTTCATTTTGTGTTTGAAGACAAGAAGCTGGATTCGGAACTCCTGCTCAGTGAGGTCCAGGAAGCCGGCCAGCTTGGCCACAGGCATGGTGGTGTAGAGCTTGAGGAAGCTGCGGATGGTTGAGAGCTGGGCCTGCTGCTGCACCTCATCGGAAAACACCTTCAGCTGCTGTAAGAAGGGCTCCTTGTGGTAGTTGGGGTGTACGTTGTCATAGTTGGGCACTACAGGTGACAGGAATTTGGGGCAGGAGTAGCTGAAAAGTTCCTCGTAGACCTGTGGGTCACCTTTCTGCATGCGTAGCATCTTGTCCCCATATTTCTCCCGCAGCTGGAGGTGAATGCTCTCATCGATACGCATGGGGTACATGGTGAGGGCGATGGCCAGCAGGGCGTGCATCTGCTCATTCTGCTTGTTAATCTGGGGGTGGGGGGAGAGATCGGTGCAGGGTCAAATGAATGGGTTTTCTGAGGTCCCCACCATCCTCCCAAGTACACTCTGTACAGACCTCCTGACTCCTCCCTTTGTCTTACACCCTTCAGCTAACTTTCCCAATGTCTCCTCCAATCCTCCCTCTAGCTCTACGGAACTTCCGGCCTAGTTCCAGGTCCTCTGTAGTTGTTTCCTGGACTCTTTACTGGTACCTCTGCCTCGGTCTCACCAATCCGCCCTACACATCACTGGCAGGTCAATCATTCCACACCAAGTATGATCAATTCACCCAGAACTCTCTGATGGCACCTAATGCCTCCAGAATAAAGATTAAATACTTCAGCTGGGTCGTGAAGGTCACCCCAGACTCTAACACCCCAATCGGACTGTTCTCCTGCCTTCTAGCCAAAATGATTTATTGTGCCACTACATGACCACACTTCCAAGTCTCAACACCTCCGCTCTGCTTAGAAACCTGCTCCCAATTCTATGCGTGTTTTGAATCCACCCTCCTCCAGGCAAACTGCTTGAGGGCAGTACCCACATCTAACTGATTTTAAACACCCACAGCACAGTGAACCCTCTCGGCACCGCTGGGGAATAAAAGTGAGACAAAAATCCTGTCCTTATCATCAGGGTGTTAATGATCCGAAGTAATAGGTGTAACAAAGAAAACACTTAAGTAGGCTGGCCATTAAAAAATCATCCTACTGAAAAAGCACATAGAAGAGCAAAATTTTGGAAGGCATTTACCCAAAAACTATTGGCACAGGTGTGTCAGCTGGTCAGAGGCCTCCTTACCATCTCATATTTGTATGTGGTCCTTTGGAACATGCTCTTGGTCCTCTGGATGTAGAGAAGGATGTTGGCAAAGACCCGGATAGCATCCTGGTATCGACGCATCATCAAATACGCAAAACCGACATAATAGTATGTGGTAACCTGGCACTCGGGCACACGAGAATACATGCTCTGTGGAAGGAGGCAGAAGCAGCAGCCATGAATCTCAAGACCAATTCATCCCAGGTAGGATCTGAGAATTGCTGGGGCCTAGTGCCGGCTGAGGTGGAAGCACTGAGAGCTCCCTGCAGAGGCCCTGAACTACCCGGAGGAATCCTGGCTCTGAAGTCAGAGGCTCTGAGTGCAGGTCGTACCACTTACTGATGATGTGACCTGAGGACTCCATTTTCTTGGCTGTAACAGAAAAGGACTGGACCAGGTAACCCTAAAATTTCTTTCAGCTCTAAAATCATCTACACCTCACTTTCACATTCTTTCTTGCTTTCTAGTCCTTGCTTTCCCAAATAGCCCTATAAGAGAAAGGACAGATAAGATACACACACGTCAAACAAAAACGTACCAAGTTTCTGTGGCTAGGAAAACAACCACTGCTAACGTATCATCACCTGTGCCACCTTAGAACTAAGTAAGTCTTTCATTAATTCTTCAGTGCAAGTTGAAAAGTAAAAATCTGCCAGCATCAGTCTGGTTTGAAAACAGAATCAAAAGACTGCTGAATATTTTAAGTGTTGTTAAGCACCAAAGAGAAACCACCTGGTCCAGGTTCAGATCTTCCCTGCAGTGGTTTTCCCAGTTCTTGTCTCAGTTTTCCACTGACCTGGGGAGGAATCCTCTTTTATTCTCCGTGAAATCTGTCCTAATAATAGATCAGAGTCGCTCTTGAAGCAGACAGACAGACTTTCTGGCTCTGGGAAGGTGGGCCTGAGAAAACAGGGAATGAATTACCTTCTTGTTCAGTTCGATGTTCTCCAGCACCTTGATGGCCTGGTAGTAATCCCCCAACAGGGAGTGCAGACGCAGAAGCCCCACCAGGCTGAAGTAGCCAAGCATCTTGTAGAGGGAGTGCCGTCCATACTCCCCAGCCACACTCTCAGGGTCACCTGAGAGAGACACACGGACACTGTGAGCACTTCAGCAGAGGCAGTGGAAGGAGGGCAAGCCTGACCCTTGAAGTTTACCCTCAGTAAACTCTCCATCTACTGCCAGTCTCTAAAGCTTCCTGCAATAGGGAAAAACTGCCTTAGAAAGAATACCAAGAAACATCATGCCTGGCCTTATGCTAAGCTTACATTTCTAAGTCACCTAAGGGGTGTGGCAGCCCCCCCCATCCATACACACCTAAGAATATGAGAGGACCCCTCTCATCAATAAGAGTTACTTGGCAAGGCCCCTCCTTTCAGGAAGTCCATGAGATCAAAGCTATCTTCCTAATAACACTATTTAGGTGTGTTCCTATTTGTCTTCCTAAGATACTATTTGCCTTTCTCACTGAGTTGACATTTGCACTGATGGTGCAAAAACAACGCGGGTAAAACTATGGACAACTTAGCATCGATCGGGTAGTGGCACCAAACCCTGCTGTCATCACTGTATCCTTTACCACCACTCACCTGCAATAAAAGAAGCAGCCACTTCCCTTGCCCCACAAAACCCCATGTTTAACTGGCAAAATAACTGATACACAGACTATGAATAGAGACATGGGTATTTTCTCAAAAATGAGTGCAGTGAGCTTGTTAAGATGTCAATGAAAACAACTGGCAGTGTTTGCTGCCAATGAAAACTTGAGCTTTTAAGTAAAAATCAGAATTTCATGAAACTTCTATCTGCCACTATGAACTCAACAGCTCCCCAATGAAGACCTATCTGATAAGGTTGATGGTCAAAGTAACAGATGTGGTTTCAAAAAACTGTATAATTGGGACTTCCCTGGTGGTCCAGTGGGTAAGATTCTGAGCTCTCAACGCAGGGGGCCCAGGTTCGATCCCTGGTTGGGGAACTAGATACTGCGTGCATGCCGCAATTAAGAGTTCGCATGCCGCAACTAAGACCTGGCACAGCCAAAATAAATAAATAATTAAAACAACAACAACAAAAAAAACTGTACAATAAAATGTGTCAACTTTCAGAAAATCTTGATAGCTCAATGAATCAGTATTTTACAAAATCACGCATGGGTAAAAAAATTCATTCAAGCTGCAGGATAAACCAATAAACTTTAATGTAACAAAGTATAAGTTCACTGATAAGGCTTCAGATTCCACACTGCAACTAACCTGTATGAAACTACCCGCTGTCAACTTCTGATGCAGAACCAGAGAAGAGCCAGGCTACCTGTAAAGGCTACTGAGTTTCTCTTCCCTGTCCCAATTAAATATCTGTGTGAGGCCAGATTTCCCTCAGATACTTCAACCAAAACAGCATATTGCCACAGACTGAGTGAAGAAGCAAGAGACTCCAGCTCGCTTCTATGAAGCCAGACATTAAAGAGGTTTGCAAAAACACCACTCTTCTCACTGTAACAAGATCTGTATATAGATAAACCTTGTGATTCTTAATCTTTTAAGACTGTAAAGTGGTCCTCACACCAAAAAGTTTGAGAAGTGCTTATCTAAACAAAGGCCCTGGAGAGGGAGTAGAAGTGTTTACAAATGCAGCTCTCAGGAAGTGCTTGTTCAGTCTGTCGGCCAACAGACTGCCAAGCCCAGCAGCCCCCAAATCAGCCGTCGGCTCCTGTTCACACCCAAATACCAAAGAGGAGCAGCCCATCGCTCCTCCGCACTACCCGCGGCCTCTACTCACGAGGCACAGATGGCAGGCAGCACTCACCTCCACTTGTGTACACCTCCAGCTGTCGGTTGATGTTGGACTTGTCTACAAGGGAGTGAAGGACATTGAGGACACTGTGAACATTCCAGATTTTGGGATTGGAACGAAGGAAGTCGATCTCCTCCTCTGACTTCTTGGCAGTCTTACAGCGGTACTGACTAAACGACTGAAACTGTTGAGGAAGAAGGGAAACATGCAGCAGTGGCGTTAACGCCAAAGGGACAGCACAGCGCACAACACGCTACTGCTACCACTTCTCCCGCTACACCAGTCTGTGCACTACTGGTTCTTTCAAAGCCATCTTTGATTAAGCTGTGGATTTGTTCATTACTGACTATGTTACTTATTCCACAGCTAAGCAAAAAGCTCTAAAATGAGAGGTAATTTGTGGAAAAAAACATTCAATTTGGAGTCAAACATAGTCTAAAGTTACTTAATGTCTCTGGGCATCACAGTGCCATCAGCCTGGCCACCAGAATCAGGTGGCTTACAACAGATCTACTCATACATGGTAGAGATGGGGCAGGTACCTGCATGTGTGTCTTCCCTTCCAGAGCTGACCATTAATTCACCTGTGACAGGAACCCAGTCTGAGTCACCCCTGTCCCAACCACAGAGCCTGGACAAGTGTAAGGCACATATAGGGTACATACCACAGCTATTTGTTTGGGGCAGGGTTTCTATCTGGGACCAGCACTGGGCTGGCTCCATCTGTCACCCAGAGACTAGCATAGGAGACCTAGTTACTCTGTCAGAATTAAAAGCTCCCTGGTTGATTTCTGGTGCATACACAGGTTTGGAAACCAGGGACTTAGAATCTAGGTTCTAGATGACCTAAGATTACTTTTCAACTCTAAAATATCATCCTCCTCCAAGAGTGCAGGAGAAAACGTTTCCAAATTTATAATAAACAAATAGTACGGGGCTTCCCCGGTGGCGCAGTGGTTAAGAGTCCACCTGCCAATGCAGAGGACACAGGTTCGATCCCTTGCCTGGGAAGATCCCACATGCCGCGGAGCAACTAAGCCCACGCTCCACAAAGAGAAGCCACCGCAATGAGAAGCCCACACACCGCAACGAAGAGTAGCACCCACTCGCCGCAACTAGAGAAAACCCACGCGCAGCAACGAAGACCCAACACAGCCAAAAATAACAATAAATTTATAAAACAAAACAAAGAATAGTATCCAGAATATAGAAGGAATTCTCATAAGCCAAAAAGAACAAGATCATCCAATAGAAAAATGGGCAAAGGATACTGATGATCACTTCGAAGAAAAACAGACTTGGTCAATTAGCAGGGAAAATGCTCAATCTCTTCAGAGAAATGTAAATTAAAATGATTACCATTTCTTTCCTATCAAACTGCCAAAAATTAGATCGATCCCATCCGGTAGAGAAAACTTGCTCTCAAATGCTGCTGGTAGTAGTGTAACTTGACACAGCCTTTTAGGAGGGCAGTAATTCCTATTCATTAAAATCCAAAGTGACAAAATGTTCCATATCTTAATTGTGGTGGTGTATACATTTGTCAAATCTCATCAACTGTACACTTAAAATTGGTACACTTTATTGCACGCAAATTGTGACTCTACATATCTGATTTAATATAATTTTAAGGGCTTCCCTGGTGACACAGTGGTTGCGAATCCACCTGCCAATGCAGGGGACACAGGTTCAAGCTCTGGTCCAGGAAGATCCCACATGCTACGGAGCAACTAAGCCTGTGTGCCACAACTACTGAGCCTGCGCTCTAGAGCCCATGAGCCACAACTATTGAGCCCACGTGCTACAACTACCAAAGCCCGCGCTCCTAGAGCCCATGCTCCGCAACAAGAGAAGCCACCACAATGAGAAGCCCACGCACCACAATGAAGAGTAGCAACTAGAGAAAGCCCACGCGCAGCAACGAAGACCCAATGCAGCCAAAAATAAATAAATAAACAAATTTATAAAATAATTTTAACAGCGAATATCCTTCAGCCAACAATTCTACTTATAACCATCCCTAGAAATGGACTTTATCTGTAACACATACACCAGAAGAGTGGTACACCATGTACATGGCACAAAAGAACAAGGCAGGTCTCTACACGATGACTATCTTTCCAGACAGTAATTGATGCCTCTGCAAAGGCAAGGAAGGAAGACACTTTCACTTTACCTGCAGTTAAAAAAAAAAAATCTCAACAATAGCAACACATACATATATTGCTGCATCAATACAAATAAATGAAAAGAGTGGTGGGGAATAAGGAGCAAAAAAAAAAGTTTTGTTTTTTTTTAAATTTTAAAAAAGACAAAAAACAAGAATAAAGAAGAGAGCGGTGGGGAAGAGCCCCTCACCTCACCCCGTGCGGTTTAACTGGTGTTTTCTTCTTAAGCGGCTTCCAGTGCTCTCACTTTTCACAAAGACTGGCTGGTGGAATCACACCTGGCCCACACTGGACAGTCTTTGTTAGAAGCAAGAGCACTTAAACCCCTTAAGAGAACACCAGTTAAGCCCAGGGAATTAGGATTATCTTAAGACGGATGAAGAACCTTAGCACAGATGATCCTCGCTGACTTGCTGCTAGCCAACAGGACAGCCAATCTTCTAAGATTACGCCAAATAATAAGCCAAGGAGCCAGAGAGGGCAAACAAGGCCAGTGTGGTTTGTGGCCTTCACTGCACAAAGGACTGAAGCCTGTCTTGAGCAGGAAGCCTCTCTCTCAAAGAGCCCTAGGAAGGTTTCCTCAGCTCACCAACCACAACTTATCAGCACTCTGTACTCAAAGTCTCTTTGATCCGTGGGGCTCAAATAACTGCTTTATTAGGAAACTGATTTCTCCTGAAATACCTAGTAAGAACTGTGCCATCCCTGTAAAACATGGAAAAGATGTTTTTCCAAAATCAATTATTTTATGGTTTTTAGCAACAGCACTCTGAGATAGGTAATTTTTCCCTTTTGATAAAAATGTTCTTTCATTCTGATCCAACATATACTCACATCATTAGCACCACCATCAAGATATAGAATCTTTCTCCTGTAGGCGAGGAAAGAGAGGCTCAGAGAGCTAAGTAACACGTCATCACTACAGAGCCACCACGTAGCAGCCCTCAGACAAGTACCCACTCCTAGCTGACTCCAAAGCCTGGAAACCTGTGTTCTTCCTGCCAGACCACCTCTCAAGGTCAGTTAAGAACGTGGTGAATGTCAGGAGCTCAGTTCTCCAGACTTCTGAGGTCAGAATGGAGCTCTTAGACCTCACTGATTCAAAACTTCAAAACACCACAACATAGAGGCCACTTCCACAGGGTATTTCACACTACCCTAGGGTGGCTATACACCATGATCTTTTTAACAACACAAACAATGGCAACAGCTGCTCCTTGTCTGGACCAGTTATTTCAAATTAGGCCAAGGCTGACCAGATACCTGGTAGATGAACTCATCGATGATATCCCAGAGCCACTGGTTGGGGAGTTCGAGGGGAGCAGGACCATCAGCATCTGGACAGGAGACCATAGAAAGGTCAGACTCGATCAATGACTATATGCCCATTCAGTAAGGCTGCAGAATGCATTTTGTAATTTCTCTCGTAAAAGGACTATGAACCACAAGACTTCCCCCTCTTCCCACCTGCACACTAAAATCCTGCTAAAAAGAGCTGAAGGCCAATACGAGGTCTCATAACCTCAGACTCACTGAGAATGTAGTTGAAGAGATTGCAGTAGTTGTAATAGGATTCAAACCTCTGCTCCAAGGAGGGTCCCCCCTGTAAAGAAAGCAGAGAAAGGACACATTTAATCTAAATGCGTTCTACTAATGGCCTGCCACTGACAGGAGAAAACAAATACAGCTGATCCTTGAAAACACAGGGGTTTTGGTCAAAAATCTGTGTATAATCTGTGTATAATGTATCGTTGGCCCTCCACATCTGCAGATCTAACCGATGGTGGATCCTATAACACTATAAATATTTATTGAAAATATCCGCATGTAAGTGGACCCGCACGGTGCCAACCCGTGCTGTTCAAGGGCCAACTATATATGAGAACTGACGTCGGCTCTCCCCTTCTTAGCATGTGAGAGCACTCAAGTGACGGGGAAGACAGTTAAGTGCTACAGCAGTTCAAAGGGGCACTGAATACCTCACGCCAATGGTTAAGTTTTATACCAAAAGCTTTAACTGACCATTCAAGATCAGGCATATAGATCTGGCAAGGCAGAGGAGTGAGGGGAAGGTGTTTCAGGAAAAACAGGACTAATGAAGGCAAAGAAGTAAAATCGTGGTGCTTGAAGGTTAGGGAGTAAGGCAGGCAATGCTACACTGGGCTACATTGGGCCAGAAATGCAGAGGTCTTACAGTGCCAAACAAGAATTAAGCCAGGGGGTCAGCAAATCCACCATCACCTGTTTCTGTAAATAAGAACCTTAACTGGCACACAGCCACGTGTACGCACTGTCATGGCTGCTACAAAGCTGAATAGATTCGACAGAGACCGTGACAGCCCTCAAAGCCTAGGATACTCTCTATCTGGCCCTGTACACAGCAGGCTGCTGACCCCTGATCTAGACTTCATGTGGCTGGCAACTTAGAACCACTGAAGACTTCTGAGCTGGGGAACAACGTGATGTATGGTGTATTTTGTGATGGAGTAGAAAGAACACTGCCTTGGAGTCTTAGCCCCACTGCTTACTAACTGTGGGGTCTGACAAGGTACTTAATCCCTATGAAAAATGAGATTATGAGGTGAAAGTGCCTAATACAGTAAATGCTCTTTCAATGAAAACCTCCCCCTCCAACTCCCCCCCATCACGTACGTGAAACTGCCCCATCTGGTACCTAGTGAAGAGATCACGGGGTCAACAAACTTCTGCTGAATCTTCATCTACAGACCAGAGGAAAGATCAGAGGTGGCAACCAGCCATACTATGGGTTCTGATGCCACGTTCTGCCGAAAGCCATGTTATACAGGCTGGCTAGATTACTAGCCCAGCCTGCAAAGTACCTGAGCCATAGCATCAATGGTAGAAGAGAATCTTTACTTTCTATCAAATGAGGTAGTCAGAGAGCTCACTGGGATGCCAGAAAAACATGGCCCCCCACATTACTTTGGCAACAAGAACTCCTTCAACTACCGCCACTGGTCGTGGGGGGCTCCTGGGCCAAGGCCAGAGCTCTTGTCAGGTCAAGTCATCCTCAGGGGGGTGAGGGTGAGTGTGAGAAGCTGGGAACTCTTTAGATGGAAATACCCTAAGGAGACTGTGGTGGCAGCTTCTTTAATTTACACACGCACATACACGCTCCGACAATTAACGTGTCAACATGGGGGATCAGACACTGGATTAGAGCAGCGAGCAAGACAAAGTCCGTGCCCTGCTGGAGTTTACCCTCTAGTGAGGGAAGCAAGCAAAACCCAAGTAAATAAGACAATGTCAGAGAGCGATATGTGCTCTGAAGTGTCACATAGTATGACTAGGAGCCAAGGGAAGGAGGGAAAGATGCAGGAAATGAGACTGGCAAGGAAGTCAGGGGCCAGGTCAAGCAGGACCATGACTAGGACTTGGGATTTTATTCTAAGTATGATGGGAAGTCACGGTAGGATTGTGAGGAGGGGGGTGACTTGATGAGACTATGTTTTAAAAGGATCACCATGGTTACTAGGTTGAGAATAAACGTAAGTGGGCAAGAGTGGAAACTGACACCAGGTGAGCAGTTATGCCGTCATTCAGGCAAGAGATAATAATGCCTTGAACCAGGGTAGGTATGTGCATTTTTAAAAGATACAATGCTATATGCACACCTAACAGACTACAGTAACAGTGTAGCATAACCTTTTTTTTTTAAGATTATTTATTTATTTAAAAATAAATTTTTGGCTGTGTCAGGTCTTAGTTGTGGCACGCAGGCTTAGCTGCCCCGTGGCATGTGGGATCTTAGTTCCCCAACCAGGGATCGAACCTGCATTCCCTGCATTGTAAGGCGGATTCCTTACTGCTGGACCACCAGGCAAGTCCCTAGCATAACTTTTATATGCACTTGGGAACCAAAAAATTCATGGGACTGGCTTTATTGCGATATGCACTTTATTGCAGTGGTCTGGAACCAAACCTGCAATACCTCCAAGGTATGCCTGTAAACAGTGTAGATAGTATTTTAAGAGACTTAGGGCACTCTAAAATTCAGAAATCAGGAAGAAAAGAATCCAGCAAGTGCCCAAAGTTGGAAGAGTGTGGTAGAAAAAACAATGATGTCACAATAAGACAGGCCTAGCTTCAAAGAATTTTGCCATTTACTAGCTGCACGAATTTGAGAAAAAGCAACCTCTCTGCGCCTCAGTTTGCCTACTTTGCAGGATCACCATGGGGATTAGAGACATGCAGATGTGTGCCAAGTGCCTAGAATTGTGCCTGGCACACAGCAACAGTTGTATGTATTTCTCAGAGGGCAGGAGGCTCAGTGGCAATGCACTGAAGGGAAAAAGCAAGGGCATTCCAAGCAGAGGCATCCGAAGGTACCTGGGAACACACTTTTAGGATGATGTTCTGCAACCCAGTGCATGTGATAAGTGTCCAGTCAAGAACTGTGGGGATAAAGAAATTAAAAAGGATGGACAGGCTATGCAGTGGTACCATTTGCCTAAAACAGACACCCAGCTTTCTGGGTTCTATCATTCCCTCCATCCTTTCTTAAAAGAAAGCTCAGAAAACATGCCAACCACTCTTGGACACTGAACCAATATAAACTAGCAACTGTTTTCCAGGGACAAAAATGGCATAGAGTTTAAAAACTGCCAGCAACGTTTAGATACTCACACTGACTTTGGCATATATGTGCCTGTAGTATAATTCTTTGTACAGAATCAGAAAGACAGCATCTGAAAGAGATGGCAGAGGGGTGCTTTAGTAACCCACCAAACAACCGGGGTCTTCTGGCAATTTTAGCCCATGGTGGGAAGTAAAGTGGTAAATGTGATTTCAGAAACCAAACAACATCAAAATTCTAACACTTACACCCCAAGAATACATGCAACGAGAAACTTCATTTCCCACTTTATCCTTTCAACCTCATCTTAATCTCATTCAGGCCCGTTTCCCTTCACCACTTAGATATTTTTCCCATACAGTTGCTTAACCAAGACGTAAATACTAATGGCTCCATGGAAGGCGATATGACAGGATCAAAATTGCAAATACATGGGGATCTTTGACTTAGACATCCTATTTTAAGGAATTTATCCTATTGATATGATGCAACCATTAAAAAGAAAGAAGGTGGGGACCTCCCTGGTGGCACAGTGGTTAAGAATCCGCCTGCCAATGCAGGGGACACGGGTTCGAGCCCTGGTCCGGGAAGATCCCACATGCCACGGAGCAACTAAGCCCGTGTGCCACAACTACTGAGCCTGCACTCTAGAGCCCGTGAACCACAACTACTGAGCCTGAGTGCCACAACTACTGAAGCCCGTGCGCCTAGAGCCCATGCTCCACAACAAGAGAAGCCACTGCAATGAGAAGTCCGCGCACCGCAACGAAGAGCAGCCCCCTCTGGCCGCAACTAGAGAAAGCCGGCGCGCAGCAACGAAGATCCAACGCGGCCAAAAATAAATTAATTAATTAATTTTTTAAAAAGCGGGGATGAGCTCTTTGGATATCAATGTTGTGCAGAAGTTAACATACAGGTCTGAGACTATTAGCCTTAGAAAGGCCTGCTGCGAAAGCTGGTCCTTGCTTGGCATCTGGGACCTAGATTTCAGGAGGGTTTCCCACCAATCTCATAAGGGTGATCTGCTATCCCTAACAACTGTTTGTGCAAACAACATGGTTTATACTGAACACCTGCTTTCCTTCTGGGAGTCTGGAATTTCAGTACATGCTAGGCAGAGGATGTGCCTACACGACCAGCCCCCAATAAAATGCCTGGACATTGAGTCTGTAATGATCTGCTCTGGTAGCTCCATAGAAAGCCCCACAGCTGTCAGACTGAGTCCTATGAATCCTTCTAGCAAATAATCAAACCTGGGGGGGGTCTTGGGAGTCCTGGAGCTGCAGAATACTCTCCAAAAATATAATAAATTTTAAAAACGGAAAGAAAGAAGCATCTATCTAGTCTTTGTAAAAAAGGAACAAGTTATTCCTAATTGCTTATATATGCATAGACTATCAGAGGAAGGATAAACAAGAAAATGGTGAACACTAGATGGCTCCAGAGAGAAAAATGAACAACTTGGGATAGAAATGGGAGGGGGATTTTTATACCAAATCTTTTATACTTTGAGTCCTGTGAATCCTTACCTGTTTAAAAACATGTATTACAGGACTCCTATTGTGCTCAACATACACAATATTATATTCTTTATAGGCAAAATATTAAACAGAGCGTAATGTCTGAGCAACATGGAAACACATTTAAGAGTGAGTTCTAGCAAACGTATGGACACCAAGGGGGGAAAGTGGCAGGGGGGTGATAGTGGGATGAACTGGGAGATTGGGATTGACATATATACACTAATATGTATAAAACAGATAACTAATAAGAACCTGCTGTATAAAAAATAAATTAAATTAAAAGAAAAAAAAAAAGAGTGAGTTCTAGGACTTCCCTGGAGGTCCAGTGGTCAAGAGTCTGCATTCCCAATGCAGGGGGCACGGGTTCAATCCCTGGTCGGGGAACTAAGATCCCGCAGGCCACACTGTGTGGCCAAAAAAAAAAAAAAAAAAAGAATAGAGTTCTAAACCTGAGTAACGATGATGATACTAATATTTAGTATTCAAAAAACGTTAGCTGTAACAAAAGAAGTGAAAGACTTGTACATTAAAAAACTACAAAACAGGGTTTCCCTGGTGGCGCAGTGGTTGAGAGTCCGCCTGTCGATGCAGGGGACACGGGTTCGTGCCCCGGTCCGGGAAGATCCCACATGCTGCGGAGCGGCTAGGCCCGTGAGCCATGGCCGCTGAGCCTGCGCGTCCGGAGCCTGAGGCCTGCGAACCGCAAAACTACAAAACACTGTTGAAAGAAATCAAACACCTAAATAAATGGAAAGACATCCCATGTCCATGGATTACAGGACTTAATATTGTTAAATGGCAATACTCTCCCAAATTGATCTTCAGATCCCACATAATTTCTATTGAAATCCAAGCTGGCTTCTTTGCAGAAATTGACAAGCTGATCCTAAAATTCACGTGGAAATTCAAGGGACTCAGAAGACCCAAAGCAATTTTGAAAAAGAACAACAAAGGTGGAGGACTTACACTTGCCAATTTCAAAACTTACTCCAAAGCTACAATCATTTAGACAGTGTGGTTGGTACAAGCATAAGGATAGACATAGATCAAGGGAATCAAAGTGACAGTCCAGAAATAAACCTCTACATTTACATGATAACAGATTTCGGGAAGTGTCAAGACAATTCAATGGAAAAAGAATGGTCTTTCTGAAAACTGGTACTGGGACAGCTGGCTATCCACATGCAAAAGAATGAAGTTGGCTCTTCTTACTTCACACCATATATAAAAGACACCATCAGAAAGTGAAATGTGAGAGGAGGCCAGAGAGCCCATTCTGGAGCAACTGTAATGACCCCAAAAATTACGGAGGGAAAAGGAAACCAGTCAAGACAAAAATCCCAACTTCAGCTTTCACCACATATGAAACACCTCTGTCCCCTCTTCATCTATTCAGTTTTCATTCAACAAGTTATTTACTAAGGAATTTACTATGTACCAAACCCTGGGGAAATAAAACGGCGAGCAAAACAGACACAGATCGTCCTGAGCTTTCTAATGAGCCTCAGTCATAGGATCCCATCCAACACATGGGACACAAAACACTCACACCTACCGTTGCCAACCTGTGGAGCAATGGTTTCAGCCTCAGGCCAAGGTGTATTCTTGAAAAATCTTTCAGTCAACTTGGTCCAGCTGAAAAATCAAGAAAAAATATTCTAGAACTCCAAAACAGGAAGGAGCTGAGAAGAGACAATCCTCACATTTTATAAATAAGTACCCAAACTCCAAAAAGGGAAGAAGTCACGGAAACAGAGCCAGGGCCAGAGCCTCCAAGTCTACAACTTTCCTCAACCCAATTCTACACCCCAGACAATCCTTCTTAATAAGGTGAAACATTTCTTTTACATCAGCTAGGCACCTACCAAGCTCTTCAGGATCATCTCCTGCCTCTGTATCATGAACTCTAGTCATATTTCACTGCTTACTATTCCCTGACTTGAGAACTACCTTTTAGACACCCCCACCCCCCTCCCTCAGCTTTCCACCTCCCCTTCCACTTCCTGGAGCACTGTGCCTCCTCCCCCTCTCCAAACATGGAAGCAGATCAGTCTATTTGTTGCAGGCTGATGCCACAACAGCCCTCAAGCATCCAATGCAAACACTGCTGCCCAAGATGCTTCACAACCCTACTTCCTTGACGAAGTCTTTCCTGACTATCCAACTCTGATTGACCTGTCTCATTTCTAACGCCCATTACATAAGGGCCGTCCCCTCAAAACCAGAAGCAACCACTCAGAGCTCGGCTCACCCTGTTTTGTGTTGAGAAGTTGTCCAGCACAGTTTAGAAATTAGGTTCTGGTGACAGACTGGACAGGTTCAAAACTCAGCACATCCACTTAGCTAGCAATGAGATTTATCCTTACTGTGCTTTGTTTTCTCATCTATAAAATGAGGAAAACAACAGAACCTACTTCATGGGGTTACTGTGAAGGGTAAATCAGTAAATACAGAAAAAGCGCTCCGAACATTGCCTGATCTATAATGATCATACATATTATTGCTATTATAATTATTGATAGTGATGGTATTATTTTAGGCCTTGTACAAGTTCTGGGCAATGAGTTCAACAAAATAACATGGCCCTAGTCCCCAAAGAATCACAGAAACCCCTCGGGCACTCTCTTTACAGAGAAATGAATAACATCACCCCTTTTTAGGGACTGCATTACTAAGCCAGTCTCACCCAGTAAGAGATCATTTCAGCCAATGGCCCATACCTGTTCTCATAGATGTCCTGAATCTCATACACCTTCTGGTCAATGACATCGCTGGAGACACGACTGGCCTGTAGCTCATACACTTTCTGGTCAATTAAGTCTGAGACAGTTTTGTGGAAATACTGGATGAAATTTTTGATCACTTCAGGGATCACCTGATAGGTCTGCTGTTCATACTGACGTTCATAAGCCAGATCCTGCTTCGGATCTCCTAGAGATTAGATACAATAAATACTTCAAATCCACATACAGAACATAACAAAAGGGCAAGGCCATCCGCTAAACAAAATCAAGTCTATAAAATCGGGTATAATTCCCTTTTAAACACTCAGAAATATAAATCCTCTCCATGTCACTCCCAATCCCCACGGGCCTGTTTGCTCAGAACATTTTCCCACTACTTATTTATTTTATTTATTGAAGTTATTTATTTGCTTATTGTTTCCCGCACCAGAACCTAGCGTCTATGAAAGCAAGAACCCTGTCTGTCTTGCACCCAGGTGTACCTTCAGGACCTGGAACAGTTATGGGGGGAGGGGGGAACTGTGCGAAGGGCAGTAAGTAGTAGGCACTTAATATTTTTTGAATAAATGAATGACTGCCATTTTCTACCCATATGACTTGGTGCAAGTAACTAAACTTCTCTGTCCTCAAGTTTTCTCACCTGTAATGTTAATTTATGTCTTTGGAGAACTGCTGTAAGGGGTAAATGAAATACTTCACCCCAAGTACCCAGAACAACACATGGCACTTACTAAGTGCTAAATCAAACCAAGTTACTGTAACAACTCAGGAAACATCAAAAACCTTCCAAAAAAGATTTCACTTGGACTTGGTTTCAATTACTTTAATTTTTCACAACAAGATTTTCTTCTTCGGCTTCAACAAGGAAACCACAGTCAGGACAGTAACCCTTCCCTTCTGAGACTTTGAGGTGGACCATGAATAAGACCTGGTTTAATAGCTTTCCTGGTGAGAGCTAGTAACTGACTCTAAACCTGGACCATCAAGACCTAGTTTTAAGCAGGTGCCCGTCAGAGCTGCTCTGAGACACCCAAAAAGGTGCCAATCCCTAGAAGCTGGCCAGGCAAACCTGTAGACTCACCTGTGTGCATATCATAGTCGCCCGGGTAAGCATAGGGATCGTAGGCAGCCTAGAAACGAAAGAGACACAGACAAGACAGTCACCAGCTCGTGAATCCAAAATGCTCGTTCTAGGTTCTAAGGATACAAAGGTGGGTAAGACACAGTCTCGTTCTTTGAGGAACTCACACGCCTGTGAGAAAAGGGAGAATAAACAGACAACGACAATACCGCGTTACGGCTGCAATAAGGTAGAGCAAAGCACAAGAGGAAGAGGCTGTGGGAATCTGCGGGGCCTGACAAGACTGAACCCGGACCATAAGAAATCAGAGTGCAGTTACAGACACACAGAATCCTATAACTAGCCTCCGTTCCCGGACTTGGAAAAGGAGAGGACCAGGGGACCGGACACACGAGATGGGCGGGCCGAGGCGGGCTGATCAAGAACCGGGAGCTGCGGGTGGCAACGGCATGAGAAACGCGCAAGCGGGGAGGCTGGCTGGGGCTGGTCGCGGCCCGCGAGTGCTCCCGGAGAGGCCCGGACACCGTCTCCCCGCGGGGCCCAGCATCCAAAGAGCCCTGCCCCTGTCGCGGAGCTCAGCACACGCTCAAGACCAGATTACCTCAGACTCGTAATCGTCTGCAGGATACGACATGGCTGCGCCGCTCGCGGACCTAGGCCGGAAAGAACGGAAAAGGCGGGCCTCGCCTGCCTCTTGACGCCGGAAGTCCATCCCCCTCGAGGCTGCCGGGAAACCGGAAGCTCTTCCGGAGCCGCCGGAAACCTAAGGCAGCCATGTTTGGAAGGGCGAAAGCAACAAACCCATACATTATTCCTCCTTCAAATAGAGGTTCCACAAGGAAGGTGATTCTATAATACTCGCAAAAATTTAGAAATAAACACATTAAATATTTCGGCGTAATAAAGGATGGGCAAAGTAGTTGAAACAAGAAGTAATGCCACTCAAAAGATGGCTGACAGCTTCCTCGGCCGCCCTCTCGCAGGAAGGGAAAATCGGATATGGGGGGGCCTGATCGTGGATTTAGCTGCAAGAGGTTTGCCTGCGGCAAAAAAAAAAAAAAAAGTCTTGAAACGTTCCGCCCTCAAAAGTCTAAACTTACTGGGTGTAAAAGTTGAGGCTTAGTCCAATACAGTGAGAGGGCATTGAGAAAAGGCGCCCGCCGACTTTGGACGTTAAGGTTGGAGCAGGCAAAGATGAAGCCAGCTGTGATGTGAGGAGAGAGTCGTGGGACCCACCCTCTCGTGCAGCCTTGAGCGCTGTGGGTGGTGTTCGGAATCGGGCATGCGGGTGGGTTGGGCTCCTGAAGAAACCCTAGAGTTAGGGAGTGGGTTATAAAACAAACCAACACAAACCGATATGTAGGTCAAGGGCCTTAGTTTAGCCATTTAGAATAGCAGTGCCACGCCCCAACTCCTTGTACCGCGTTTTTGCTTTGCGTTCCCTCGTTGTCTGTTACCTAGAGGTGATAACCGTCGTGGAACTAAGCTTAAGGACCCATCGAGACTCTTCGTCGGCTCAAGGAGGGTAACCCAGCAACGTGCTCCTCTACTCCGATTTCTCCCCTGTCACACTTCCCCTTGTGTCTAGTGGCGTTTGGGATTCAGCTAAAGGAAATCCTGTTGGGAACATTTGAGTTTAGTAGGATATATTTATGTGACACCCTAACGTGAATAGTTATTGCTGGCCTTCTGTGTGTAAGATACACCTAGCCCGCTGTGATCAATGAGTGTCTTCAATGAAATAAGTATTTAAGGTTAATCAGGGCACTAGAATGCTTGAAATTACCTGAAATTACAGTTAATCTATGACAAAAATTTGATACAGTTTGCCCTCAACTTTGACAACTCCCCAAATGTTCATAACATTACTAGAAAAGAATTGTGAACTCAGAAGAAATTTTTTCTAAAATACAGTAATAAAAAATTTTTGATTTGACATGCTAGAGGAAAGACTAAATTATCTTTCCATTCTCATTGTGGAAAATGATACAAAATTGTTGTTGTCTAAAAAGGTGATCAAAGTTAATGCAACCTTAAAAAGAAAAATATATTATGGACGTGTTCAAGAAAATTAAATTCGTTTCTGGATTTTGTGATGTTTGTGTTGTCAGCTTTTTCAAATTACAAATTGCAGTTTGTAACTGCAAGATTTCTCCCACAATTTGTGTTGTGATTTCTTGTTCTAAATAAATATTCTCCTTCCTACCTAGTTTTGGTTTTGTCATTTTCTGTTCTTTATTCTTCATGTAAGCTTCAGTCACCAGAAACATGTATCCCTTGTTTATAACCATCTAACATATATTTTATTTATTTATTTAGGACTTTCTACCTCTTCCAGAATGCATACCCTAACTTAGAGAATAGTAAAGGCTCTGGGAGGACCTTCCTCACTGGCTACTCTTTTTCACTTTCCTTTGTGGATTCCTCCTCTCCAATCACTAAAATAGTGGACTGACCCTCCTCCCTGGGGTTGGTCCTTGGGTCTCCTCTGTTTACCTTCCCTTCCTGGGTGGCTTATCCAGTCCAGTTTAAATATCCTCCATCTGCCATTGACTCCCCACATTTCTATCTCCATCCCAGACCCCACCCATGAAGTGGACTCATGGCCCATGTGAGTACCTGAATGTCTAATAGGCCCTCAAACTTAACACTTCCAAACCAAGCTTCTGATTTTTTTGCCTCAACCTTGTTCCTCTCACAGTTCTCCCCATTTAAGGGCAACTCCATTCTTTCAGTCCCTCAAGCCAAAGACTCAGAACCACCCTTGTCTTTTTTTTTTTTTTTTAGATGTTGGGGGGGTAGGAGTTTATTTATTTATTTATTTTTGCTGTGTTGGGTCTTCGTTTCCGTGCGAGGGCTTTCTCTAGTTGTGGCAAGCGGGGGCCACTCTTCATCGCGGTGCGCGGGCCTCTCACTATCGCGGCCTCTCTTGTTACGGAGCACAGGCTCCAGACGCGCAGGCTCAGTAGTTGTGGCTCACGGGCCTAGTCGCTCCGCGGCATGTGGGATCCTCCCAGACCAGGTCTTGAACCCGTGTCCCCTGCATTAGCAGGCAGACTCTCAACCACTGCACCACCAGGGAAACCCCCACCCTTGTCTTGAGTCTTCCTCACAGCACACATTCAATGCATCTGCCCTTGCTTGGCTCTACCTTCAAAATGTTCCCAGACTCGGGGCTTCCTTGGTGGCGCAGTGGTTGAGAGTCCGCCTGCCAATGCAGGGGATGCGGGTTCGTGCCCCGGTCCGGGAGGATCCCACATGCCGCGGAGCGGCTGGGCCCGTGAGCCATGGCCGCTGAGCCTGCATGTCCGGAGCCCGTGCTCCACAACGAGAGAGGCCACAGCAGTGAGAGGCCCGCGTACCGCAAAAAAAAAAAAAACAAAAAAAATGTTCCCAGACTCAATTCTCACCACCTTGCCTCTATCATTCTAGTGTAAGCCACTATCACCTCATTTGTATTGTAGCAGCTTCCTCACCGTTCCTGCTTCCAGTTCTCCCTATTTGTAGAATTGCATTTGAATGGAAATTTCGGACATTGCTTGGCAGCACATTTAGTCTGCTTAGAAATCCAACTTTGACCTGAGAGCAGCTGGACCCCATTGTAGACTATGAAATGTTTGATCACAGGGTGTTTGATTTTGTAAGTCTCCCTGGTTAATGGAAAACCAGTACTTCAAAGGGAAAGAAACTGGGGGCAGAACAAAGCTCCTGGAATAATTTTACCTGGGAGAGTTGGCTGAGAGGATTCAGCAGCTGAAAAGCTACCCTATTTCTCTTGATCTTCTTTTGCTTGGGATTTGAGGCAGGAAATTCTGACTCAGAAAAGCCATTAGTTATGTTTTATAGTCGTCCTGTGTTCTTCAGCTATGTTCAAATTTCAAGCCCCACTTCCCAAGAATCTCCAGTTTGTTTGTAGCTCATGTACTGTCTGGTTTGTTTCCCTCTCCTGAGATGATCTCAGAAGCCTCTGCTCACTGCCTTTTGGGGCAGGAGTATGTAGGCCTTGAGAGACCAGTAGCTGAGTCTTTACAAATCAGAGCTAGAAGTGTCTTTAGGGATGATCTGGTATAGGAATCCACTAGACAGAAAAGAACAATGTTTCCTGAGTGCATGTTAAGTTGTAGCCTTCTTTCACAGAGAATATTGAAGACTGTTGTTCTTGCCTGCAAATAAATATTCACTTACTTTTCTTAAAACACAGTGCCCTCTCTCTGCAGTCTAAAAGATCAATAGATCAATTCTCAAATTGTTAAAAATATAATTGTCATGCTATATATCTTGATTGGGGTGGTAGTCACCTAAGTGTATACATTTGTCAAAAATCACCAGCCTTGTGCACTTAATCCCCTTGTGTGTGTGTGGATTTTACTGTATATACTTTATACCTCAATAAATTTGATTTAAAAATTATAAGTAGGGACTTCCCTGGTGGCGCAGTGGTTAAAAATCTGCCTGCCAATGCAGGGGACATGGGTTCGAGCCCTGGACCGGGAAGATCCCACATGCCACAGAGCAACTAAGCCCGTGCGCCACAACTACTGAGCCTGTGCTCTAGAGCCCGCAAGCCACAACTACTGAGCCCATGTGCCACAACTACTGAAGCCTGAGCACCTACAGCCCGTGCTCCACAACAAGAGAAGCCACCACAATGAGAAGCCCATGCACCACAACGAAGAGTAGCCCCCACTTGCTGCAAAGAGAAAGCCCGTGCACCACAATGAAGACCCAATGCAGCCATAAATAAATAAATTTATTAAAAAAAATTATAAGTAAAATTAACAACAAATAACTAACCAAAAAACTTTGGAACTTACACAATAGACAAAAGATTAATGCCACTAAGAGATTAAAAATGTAATTCTCCTACCAATAAAGAGTGAGCTTATTTAATCATTAATAAAGGAAACAACAGTATGACAGAGATGGCTTGAAAAGAATTTGAGAATAGTTATGGGCAAAGGAATGATGAAATACAATTACTAAATTAGATCCAAATCTGTTTCCTGCCCTACAGAATAATAAAACCATAACCTTTGGGGTTATCTTCTCCATTGGACATACAGAAATTATTGCACCTTATCAGTTTCCTAAAAGCTAACTTCTAACTTTACAGATTTATAAAACATCACCGAGTCCTAGTCAATTGTTAGTCAAAGTTAAACTTCCCCAGAGAGTCAGATGTCCCTTATGTGGGTTTATTAGAAATACTCTAGCATGACATTAGGGAGTCACATAATCACTGTATGTCATGTTTTTAGACACTAAATAATTTTCCTCCACACTAGTTTTCATTACTCCACATTTGATAAAGACAAGCGATATTTTAATTTCCTGTTAACTCCATTTAAGAAAAACAACGTCACTGGGAATTCCCTGGCGGTCCAGCGGTTACAACTCCGAGCTTCCACTGCAGGGGGCATGGGTTCGATCCCTGGTCGGGGAACTAAGATGCCACAAGCTGTGTGGCGCAAAGAAAAAAAAGAAAAACAACATCAAAAGTATGAAAAGTATGAGGATAGATGGCAATTGTATTTAGGCCTCAATGTGGAGGTAACAGAGAGTAGGAGAGTGGTGGGGACTGCAGCACGCTCCATCTCAAGAGGAGAGTTGCTGTGCAGCTCCAGCCAACTAGTCCTGTATTGCCATATCTTCTGTCTATTTTTTTTGGCCGCGCTGCGCGGCTTGGGGCATCTTAGTTCCCCACCAGGGACTGAACCCCGGCCCTCGGCAGTGAAAGTGCAGAGTCCTAACCACTGGACCGCCAGGGAATTCCCTCTTCTCATTTTTAAGAGAATCTGGAAATCAAAAGTTTTATGTTAAAGCTCTCAGTTTTTATATGTTGGCAACTAGTTCAAATTGCTCTTAAATATTGTGTAGCATACATGGAATCTAAAAAAATGTTTCTGATGAACCTCGTGGCAGGGCAGGAATAAAGACGCAGACGTAGAGAACGGACTTTAGGGCACGGGGCTGGGGGCGGGGAGGCGGGGGGGGGGCGGGCGGGGGGGGGGTGGCGGGAGGAGGGGAAGCTGGGACAAAGTGAGAGAGTAGCAGACATACATAAACTACCAAAGGTAAAATGGACGGCTACCGGGAAGCTGCTGCATAGCACAGGGAGGTTAGCTTTGTGACCACCTAGAGGGGTGGGATAGGGAGGGTGGGAGGGAGACGCAAGAGGGAGGGGATATGGGGATTTATGTGTACATACAGCTGATTCCCTTGTTGTACAGCAGAAACTAACACAACATTGTAAAGCAATTATACTCCAATAAAGATATTAAAAAGAAAACATAATAAACTGTGATTTGGGCATAAAAAAAAAGAAAATTCACTGATTATTTTGATTAATTAATTAACTTGCTTTAGGTGAATGGGAAGAAATAAAGTACATTTGTGGTATTTTGGAAAAAAAAATAACTGTGGATAAAACTACAGAAAGCCACAGCTTTCTTTATCACATCTGAAGCCACGGGAAGGAAGCGGCTGGTGGCATTGAGACAGCAGGGACAACCTGCTTTTCGATCTTTTCTCTTGTGCCCCTGTTGATACAAAGAAATAAAATATAAAACAAAAGCAAAAAAATAAAATACTGGGTAGGCCAACAGGATGAGGGAAAGAATAAAAGGAAAGCCAAGCCAGCCTGAGCCAGTGTCAGTAGCTGACCTAGAACAATACCTTCTGATGGGAAGATTGAAGCCCAAAGAAAGGAAACAGTTGCCCCCAAATCATGAGGTGAGTCACGGCAGAGTAGGACTGAGAACACAAGCTCTTGGATTCCCAGGCAGAAGCTTCTCCCCCAAAGCAACATTACAGGTACTTTCTTTGTCTCCTGTTAAGTGCTTCATGTTCTATTTGCTGATTGACCAAACATAAGTGACTTGTGTATGCATGCTTGCAGCACCCTTAGGTCAAGTTCATGCCAGTGTTATGTGCCCACAGTTGCATAGGATTTGCACGGGCCCTAGCCTGCATCTAAACTTTTTATAATAAGAACAATAGCTACCATATTTTGATCCCTAATTCTGTACCCAGCTCTGTACTAGGTGCTTTACTCACATTATTTATTTAGTCCTTGTGATAGCCACATGATATAGGTACTACTCTTTTATTTATTTATGTATTTATTTTTTTTGGCTGCATTGGGTCTTTGTTGCTGCGTGCTGGCTTTCTCTAGTTGCGGCAAGCGGGGGCTACTGTTAGTTGCAGTGTGTGAACTTCTCCTTGCGGTGGCTTCTCTTGTTGCGGAGCACGGGCTCTAGGCGCGCAGGCTTCAGTAGTTGTGGCGCACGGGCTTAGTCGCTCCACGGCACATGGGATCTTCCCAGACCAGGGCTCAAACCCATGTCCCCTGCCTTGGCAGGCGGATTCTTAACCACTGCGCCACCCGGGATGTCCGATATAGGTAGTACTCTTACCTTCATTTTATGGATAAGGAAACTGAAGATAAGCAAAGGAAAGTCACTTGCTCAAAGCTATAAACCCACTCAATTGTGGCTTCAAAACTGGTGGTCTGAGGCTTCCCCGGTGGCACAGTGGTTGAGCCCTGGTCCGGGAAGATCCCACATGCCGCGGAGCAACTAAGCCCGCGAGCCACAACTATTGAAGCCCGCGCACCGCAATGAAGAGTAGCCCCCACTTGCCACAACCAGAGAAAAGCCCACGCGCAGGAACGAGGACCCAACTCAGCCAAAAATAAATAAATAAATATATTAAAACAAACCAACAAAACTCATGGTCTTAACCACTGGGCCACTGTTTTTACTCATTCATTCATTTAATCAGTCAGTCAGTCAGTCAAATAGCTACAACATGCTGGTGCCAGTTGCTGAGCCAGGCATTATGAGGGAATACAACTTCATAGACCCAAGTTCCAGTCTAAAATCCTGCTGGTGAGGCTAACTGGGTCCACATTCAGCCCACATCCCGTTCTTCCAGTCCAAAATAACAAGTGGTTCTTGCAACACACAGAGGGTTGGGCTATGTACTTCAACAAAGTTGATTTAAAAATTAGAAGTAACAGCCACCCCTAGATGTTTAGGGATCCTGTTTAAATTAAAAGATTTCTGACAATGCAAACATCTTTGTAGACCAGATGGTTTGAAGACCCACTGGTAGGAGAAAGACACTGATTGCAAAGACAACTGGGTCAGAATCATCAAGGGTCTTGACTGCTAGGATAAAAGGTTTGGACTTTAGCCTGAGCTCAATGGGCGAGCAGATGCTAGAGATGTGAAGAGAATTGTACTTTACACAGCAAGTACACCTTTGGTTCTTCACAGAGGGACTGGAGGGATGACGACTATTTTGGAGGTTATTACATGGAAAAAGAGGAGAAATGAATAATAAAGTTATTTCAGGGTACATTCAGCAGGAGTGAGGTATACATATCCAGATGTCACTTAAATTTTCTGGAGGCAGATTTCCAGTAGGCTCTTCATTAAAGAGATCAGCGTGATGGAAAGAGAAGACTTTTCTGGGTTCAAATCCCAGTCCTTCAAATTTCTAGTCCCGTACCCCTGGACAATTCATATGACATCTAGGGACTACAATTCCCTAATCTGCAAAGTGGTTATAATAATATCTACCTGCTAAGACTCTTGTGAAGGAGAACTAAATGGTAAAATACATATCAAGCACTTGGTAAATGGTACGCGTTCAATGTTTATTTCTTTCCTCGGTTTCCTTCTAGCTACAAGTGGAGTTGCCATATGTCCTTCTCCCGCATCGGGCAGAGGAGGAGAGTTCAAATAAACATTTTTCTCCATACATTACAATGATAAACCTCATAGTGGTGTTCTGAGAACACTGCAAAATCTGGAAGTGTTTTTCAACTGTCAGAGAAAGGTTACATTTTCTTTTTGTTTTTCTAATTTTCTTTATTTATTTTTGGCTGAGTTGGGTCTTCGCTGCTGCGCGGGGTTTTCTCTAGTTGTGGCGAGCGGGGGGCTACTACTATTCGTTGAGGTGCGCGGGCTTTTCATTGCGGTGGCTTCTCTTGCTGCGGAGCACCGGCTCCAGGCGCAAGAGCTTCAGTAGTTGCTGCTCGCGGGCTCCAGAGCGCCGGCTCAGTAGTTGTGGCGCACGGGCTTAGTTGCTCTGCGGCATGTGGGATCTTCCCGGACCAGGGCTCCAACCTGTGTCTCCTGGATTGGCAGGCGAATTCTTAACCACTGCGCCACCAGGGAAGCCCAAGATTATATTTTCACTGCATTGAATGACAAGGAACAACTTTTGCCTGGACACAGCCTTCCTCTCAAGACAGCTGGGCCTCCATGAACAAGTCCGTGATCTCTCTGGTTTCAGCTCCTCGTCTATAAAATAGGGATGGTCCTCCTTGCTCACTTTATAGCAGTGTTTGTGGGATTCAGGGTTGTGAAAATTCTACAAAACAGTGCACCTGGGAGGGGTTGCTAAGCTCATCATAAGCTGTTTGCGGTACACTTCCGCTTCCGGCTCTGACTTCTCCCATCCCACTTGAGCGTCTCAGAAGGCACCGAGTCTGATTCTGCGTCCAGGACCTAGCACAGAGAATTACCTGGGTCAGTGACTGGCTCTCGGACTCAAGCGTCGGTCGCTCTGGTGTTGAATTATAGAATTCTTTGTAAATCAGTGATCAACCCCAGAGTTACCGAGAGAACGAACGGGATCTATCGCATTTAGAAACTATCACTCCACAGTTCGTGTTGCTAGCGCCACATTTTAACATATTCTCACTTTCCTACTTACATTCTGTATTTGTGGGAAGTTCTGTGTTGTTTTTTTTTTTTAACGGTCATTGATTTACACATTTTCTTATCTCTCAATTCCTTTCCTTTGCCTTCTTCACTTTCCTTTGTGATTGGCTGCAAATCATCTTAACATGACTGGCTAGGGCATCTGCCAGTTATCTTTCCCTTGATCCGATGGGAGAAATGGGGAGAAAAAAAAAGTGTCTTAAACTCCGCTGTTTTATTGGCTCCGCTTAGGGACGTACGGCGAGGACTTGGGCATCTCAAATTTATGATTGGTTCTTATATCCGTCAGTCACGCTGCAGCGAACCAAGTTCTTCGGCCCGTACTACTCCCGTTTGGCTGTAGGGGGTGGGGTTTAGGCTGGAAGGTTCTTCATTGGTCCGGAACTGCCCCGCTTGAGGCCCGAGCCCGCCCCCCGTTCGGTTGCCGTGGTTGCAGACCAGGCCCGCCCGCTTGTCCTCTGACAGCGAGCCTTAGGGCGGAGGGGAGCGGGTCGGTCGGTTCCTCAAGGACGAGGCTCCGGCGGCCAGGCCAGCACGGAGCCGTTGCCATGGCAGCCGCCGCCGGGGGCGCGGACGAAGAGTCGCGCTCTGGCCGCTCGAGCTCGGATGGCGAGTGCGCGGTGGCGCCGGAGCCGTTGACGGGTCCCGAGGGCCTCTTCTCCTTCGCCGACTTCGGGTCTGTGCTGGGCGGCGGCGCGGGGCTCCCGGGCCGGGCGGCCGGCGGGGCCCAGTCCCCGCTACGCTACCTTCACGTCCTGTGGCAGCAGGAGGCGGAGCCCCGCGATGAGCTGCTCTGTAAGATCCCCTCCGGACGGCTGAGGCGCGCCGCCAGGCCCCACCGCCGGCTCGGGCCCACGGGCAAGGAGGTGCACGGTGAGGAGCGCGGCGGGAGGCGGGGCTGGCCCTCGGCTGAGAATCGGGCCCTGATCTCCCCAGCCCGTTCAGGATGGTGTCCTCCGACGTCTGAGTTACGGACCTGGAGTGACCCCTGAGTCCACTTTCAGTACCAATAGTAGAATTATAGCTGCTAAGGACCATGAGTGTAAAAAAAGTAGTCTTCCTGCTCAGAACCAGTCCCGGTGGCTTTTCACATTTGGTAGTTACTGAATAGAAACTTTTCCTGACTCCAGGTGTTTATTTGTAGATAATAAATGGGATACTGGAGAATATTATGATATCAGAGCCAAGTCCTACCAACTTATTTCTTTAAATGCACAGACCTGGATTGGACTTTTCTATCTCATTTAGGTCTTACGCAAACTACAGAACCTTTCACCTTTAGTTTTCTCATCTGTAGAATGGGTATGGTATGCTTTACAGGGACGTTGCCAGAGTTATTAAGTAAGGTAAGGAATATATAGTTATTATTCTGCCTTTGTTGTGTGCCAAACACTGTTGGGTGGTTTCTGATCATTTCTGATCCTTGTCATAACTCACTGAGATCCAGATACTGTTCCCATTTTACTGAAGGTGAAACTGAGGTTCAGAGAAATTGTCTTGCTCCAAGTCACATAGCTGGAAATTGGCTATGCTGGTATTAGAACTCCTGCTCTGGTACTTCTACCATATTGTCTTTTACATTTTATGGATGCCATGGAAACCAACACCCTGAAAGTTTTAAGAATGGGGACTTTTAGGGGCCCTTTAATACCTACTCATATCTTAGTGGTGTTATGAAGATTAAATGAAATTTTGAAAGTGCTGTATGAATGTAAGGAATCGTTATATATATGAATTGCAATTTTTGTCCATTTCTCTGATGATAAAGGCATTGCTTTCTATTAGCCTCTAATATACAGGTAGTGTCATTGTGGAGAAAAAAGTTTCTCCATAGGAATCATCAAATTTAAGTAAGTCATTTGGGAGTGCTCTGTTTTGAAAGAGGATATAAAATTATCTGTGTAACCAGCTCACAGAGCGCTTCCGTGTAAATCACGTCATTTGGTCTTTGCAACAACTCAGGCCTGTCAGGAAAGAGCTCAATTTTGTTTTGCAGGTGATAGACCTGAGGCCCAGGGGGTTAACTAACTTGTTCACGGTCACCCAGCTCCGACGAGTGGCAGAGCCAAGATCTGGCTCCAAAGGCCTTGGAAGATTTGCTACAAAATGTGGCTTTTGCACCAGCTGTGTCACCTTTCAGGTTTCTCCTGGTTCCCGGGGTAGTGTCACTTGTATCCTGGCCCCTTTCTTTCTCTTTAGATGCCATTGTGGCTGAGTGGTGGGTAGCTAGGAAGCCATCACTTTTTGCTTCATCATGGCCGTTGCTGGTTTGTTTTTTTTTTTAACTGGCACTCTTATTGTCTTCACAGCTCTGAAGAGGCTGAGGGACTCAGCCAATGCCAACGATGTGGAAACAGGTGAGTGTGCGGAGTGAGTCCAGCTCCCTGGTCTGGTCGGGGAAGGAAAAATCCAGGTAACCGATACCTGGGAAGACAGTGCTTGAATTCTGCTGGCTCACCCCTAGGACCAGGCTCGCTGTACTTATTGTATAACTGCAGTCATCTTGCAGATGACAAGTCTGGCTCAGATGCTCACTCTTCCCATGCTTCCCTGTCACCCTGTACTTCCTGATGTCATAGCGTTTATCACCCTGTGGGCTCCATGGTGGTGGGGACCATGTCTGCTTTTGTATCCCTGGCACCCAGCCGCAGAGTAGGAGCTTTTTGGAACTTGTGGTTAATGGGAATGAATAGTCAATTTGAAGTGCCAGGAGAGCCACCACCTTCAACTGCTCCCTGAGGCCTTGTGGTAGTTGGGTCAGTGGTTCTCAAACTTCAGTTGACAGAACATCTGAAAGGCATGGGAGACGCTCCTAGCAGGACACCACTTTGTTTTTTGTTGTTGCTCTTCACCATTTGCTAGCTGACAGGGCAGTAGCAGCATCAAAGCTACAAGACAAGCTATAGGAAAAAAATTTTAATTGTGTCCACTGACTTAATTCTTTCTGTGAATCAGGGAAAAGTGGTATATGGGTTTTCTTTGGCTGCTGTAACAAATTACCACAAAGATAATGTAAAACAACACAAGTCTATCATCAGACAGTTCTATAGGTCGGAAGTCTAACACAGGTCCCACCAGGCTGAAATCAAAGTGTCTGCAGGGCTGTATTTCTTTCTGGAGGCTCAAGGGAGATCTGTTTCCCCGCCTTTTCCACCTTCTGAGGCCGCCCGCATTCCTTGGCTCGTAGTCTTCTACCTTCATCTTCAAAGTCAGCCGAGGGATGAGAGCCTGTTTACAGCAGGCGTGGAGAGAAGGTCGTTCCCCTCAGGGAGCTGGGCGTTAAAACACAGGCCTAGAGTGGGTCCCTTATCCCTGGCAGAGCATAGTGAGCAGGCCTGGGAACTGGAGGGCTTTTCAGCGCTCTCCACTTTTATCTCTTTTCCATGAACTTTAATATTGTGGAATATTTGGGTAGCAACCTATATAGCTTTTCAAGGAAAGATGATGTGTTCTCTTTTTAATATCTTGAGTGTGTGGCCAGAGAATATTTCAATTATACCTCCATTTCACAGAAAGTCTAGTTTATCTTTTTTTTTTAAATGGGTTTATTTTCTTTTATTTTCTTTCTCACATTTGTTTACTTATAGGTTTATTAATTAATTTTTTTTTTTTTTTGGCCGCGTTGGGTCTTAGTTGAGGCATGCGGGATCTTTTGTTGAGACGCGTGGGCTTCTCTCTAGTTGTGACGTGTGGGTTTTCTCTTCTCTAGTCGTGGCATGCAAGCTCCAGGGCAGGGCACGTGGGCTCTGTAGTTGTGGCGCACGGGTTCCAGAGCACATGGACTCTGTAGGTTGCGGCACGTGGGCTCTGTAAGTTGCGGCCTGCAGGCTCTCTAGTTGAGGCGCGTGAGCTCAGTAGTTGTGGCGCTCGGGTTAGTTGCCCTGTGGCATGTGGGATCTTAGTTCCCTGACCAGGGATCGAACCCACGTACCCTGCATCGGAAGGCAGATTCTTAACTACTGGACCACCAGGGAAGTCCCTCTCTCTTTTTTAAATTGAAGTATAGTTGATGTACAATATTATATAAGTTACAAGTGTACAGTATAGAGATTCACAATTTTTACAGGTTATACTCCATTTATAGTTATTATAAAATACTGGCTATATTCTAGTTTATCTTTTTTTTTTAATTTATTTTTGGCTGCGTTGGGTCTTTGTTGCTGTGCACGGGCTTTCTCTAGCTGTGGTGAGCAGGGGCTACTCTTTGTTGTGGTGCGAGGGCTTCTCATTGTGGTGGCTTCTCCTTGTTGTGGAGCACGGGCCCTAGGCATGTGGGCTTCAGTAGTTGTGGCACGTGGGCTCAGTAGTTGTGGCTCGTGCGCTCTGGAGCGTAGTCTCACTAGTTGTGGCACACGGGCTTAGTTGCTCCGCAGCATGTGGGATCTTCCTGGTCCAGGGCTTGAACCCGTGTCCCCTGCATTGGCAGGCAGATTCTTAGCCTTTACGCCACCAGGGAAGTTCCACATCTAGTTTATCTTGAATCAGGTGTCCACATGGTGGTTTTATTATTTTGGTGGAAATGCTGCAATCTTCCATTCAGAGTCTGTGACACACCCATCTTCAAATCTAAGTGGCTCTTAGATTTACCAGGCTCTTGCAGGACTCTGACAGCAAAAGTGGCTATAGATTAGCCTCTTCATTCCTTTTCCTGTATGGTTAGCATTTTGTTTAATCTTTCTCTGCATGTTTGTTGGTTTTTTTGGTATAGGTTAGCAATTACAGTGGATGTAAAATTTATACCCTGCTATCGTTAAATCGTAAGTGCCTTTCTGTGAATTCATAATCCTTTAAAAGATTTTAAATGTGAAAATAATATGTGCATTTAAAGTGTTTTGAAAATTAGAAAAATCTTCATGAAAAACATCCTTAATGTCAGCAAAGGAATCTCTGTTAATATTTTGGCGAATATCCTTCCTGTCCTTTTTCCTATGCAGAGGAATTTTCTTGAAGGGCTTGCAAACTGTGCTGTATACACAATTTTGTAGCCCGCATAATGTTTTGTATATCATAAACATTTTTCATAGGCTTCATAACCATTTATTTTTTCAAAACAGAAGCGTTATTTTTTCCTATTTATAGAATGAATATGTAGCTGTACAATTTTTTTGAAGCTTATAAAGTAAAAAGTAGAAATCACCTTGCAATTCCAGGCCTCAGTTACGACCACAGTTTATAGTGGATGCACATGATGCCTTCAGAGGGACAAAGCAAGAGTTATTTAGTCAGTCACATGTTTGCACTCATTTCCCAGGAATGGGGCTGTTACATCAAAGGATACGCCCATCTTGATGGCTTCTGACAGATGTTGCTAAAGTGCTTTCCATAAAGACTATAGCTGCACAAATCACAAAACTGGAACTATTTTAGCTTTGCTTTATCTCTTGGATACTGGCTCTCGTTTGGTGACGAACACGGAGGTGACTGGAAGCTTCTCCTTCTCCTCCACTCTCATAACCCTTTCCCACCACCTTCATTCGTTCATTTATTCAGTCAGTCAGCAACATTTGTGGAGCAGGGCAAGTCATATCTGGGTCCAAGATATTAAGAAACAAAACAAAAAAAACCTACAGAATAGTTGGAGAAGAAGAGCATAAAGCAACACCACTTCTAAGAAAAAAAAAACAAAAACCCGAGGAAACTGAAGTCCTGTATTTAGTTGGAGAGGTGTAAGTTCTCGAGCCAGAGAAACCTGGGTTCCTATCCCAGCTTGGCCTCCTGTTGGCTTGGGCTGGAGTCTGTCTCCTGATCTGTGCCATGGACGTGATACTGTGCTGAGTGGTTTGGCAGTCAGGTACCTGACGCCTGGCTGGTGCTCCGTCTACAGTCGTAGTTACTCTAAAAGAGCACAGCATATTAATGTGAGAGTAGCAGGATGAACAGGGCACTATGGGGACGCAGGAGAGGGGGCAGCTCACTCAGCTTGAGGAGATGAGAGAGATTCACAAAGCAGGAGACACCTGGATTCCATTTGGAAGGGCTCAAGTCCTTGAGGAGTTTGCTGGGGGGTTACTAGAGCATTTTGTTTCTTGCTCTGAATGATGTTTGGTAGCAATTTCTGCCTTTCAGTGGACGTGGGCGTGTAATACATAATGCCTCACATTTTATAATGGCTCTGTACTTTTCAAGGACGGAATTTCTCATCCATTATTCTCATTACAGCAACTCTGGAGGTTAGCAGGGCAGAGATTCCTCCCATTCGCTGGTGAATGGGGGCCTAAATCTAGGCCTTCGCACTGCCCCATGCTGTTGGCAATGAACTCCTTTCCTTTTTGCTTAGTTTAGCCTGGGACTTGGTCTGTGTGGCAGAGCCTGTGCTCCGTCCACTCTAAAGGGCTGCCTCCTGGGAGCAAAGTAAGAATCAGCCCACAGCTCGCTCGGCTGTGTCCAGCTGGAATGGATGTGCAGCCAGATGCAGGGAGAGGGGCGGGGCCAGAGTCTACGCTGGGGATTTCCATGGCTCCCAGATTTCTGACCCTGAGGGCCGAGATTCTTCTATGATGTTTTATCCCTAGACACGTAGTTTGAGCACCCAGAATACGGGCCCTCAGTTGTGCCCTCAGGAGAACAAGTCCCTTGTCATGGCAGTCCCCATGGGGCCAGCATCTAGGAGGGACTAGCTCTCCCAAGCATTGTCAATGCCTTGCCTGGAAGGGCCCCTGAGCATCCCCATCTATGCCCCGGGGCTAACACTGCCGCTCTCTCCACTTGCTCCCTCTGTCTTCGTGGTGCCAGCGCGGCAGCTGCTGGAAGATGGCGCGGATCCCTGTGCAGCTGACGACAAGGGCCGCACAGCCCTGCACTTTGCCTCCTGCAACGGCAATGACCAGATTGGTGAGTCCTGGGGAGGGGGACGGGGAGGGAGGGAGGCTGGGCGAGTAGCATCACTTCAGAGGGGCTGGGGGAGGATCTGCTGTCTGCTCAGCCGGGTGCGGGATATAAGGAAGACCCAGCCCCTCTCACTCCTTTAGCCTGTGGAACTGGCACTGCCAGACCGGGCCAGGGGTCCACCTGGGGAAAGAATATGATTGCCTCTGAGGTCGGACCAGTCCTTCAAGACGTTCACGCAACATTTACTCAGTGCTAAGGGCAGCAGCGGGACAGCCCCCCCTTTTTTATAAGTTTTTTTTGGATGTGGTATAACTTATAAACAGTGAGCTTTCTGTGTGTATACACTGCTGTAACCGCCTCCTGGATCAACATATAGAATATTTTCAGCGCCCAGCAGCCTGCCTCATGCCCCTTCCAGTCCTTACCCCTGCGTGGACCTTGATCACCATAGATTAGTTTTGCCTGTTCTTCAATTTCACATAAATGGAAGCACAGAATATGCACTCTTTTGTATCTTGAATTCTTTCACTCAAAATTATATCCTTGAGGGACTTACCTGGTGGTCCAGTGGTTAAGACTCTGCACTTCCAATGCATGGGGGAGGGTTCTATCCCTAGTCGGGGAACTAGGATCCCACATGCTGCGTGGCCAAAAAAACAAGAAAAGGAATTACATTCTTGAGACTCATCCCTGAAGGTTGTGAGTAATGGTAGTTCTTTGCTCTCATTGCTGGCTGGTGTTTCATCGCGTGACGGACCACAGTTCACCCGTTCTATTATTGATGGGCATTTGTGTTTTTTCCAGGTCTGGACTATTAGGAGGAGCAAAGCTGCTAGGAACATTTTTGTACATGTGACTTGATGGATATAAGCACTTATCTGTGTTAGAATTGTTGGGTCACTGGGGTACACACATGTTTAGCTAGTGTGTACTACCGAACTTTTCCCAAAGATGGTTCTACCCATATACACTCCCACCAGCATTGTGAGAGAGTTCCACGTTTTCCCACATCCTTGGCAATGCTTGGTATTATCTCTTTTAAATTTTAGCCCTTCTAGTATAGTGGTATCTCCTTGTGGTTTAACTTGCGTTTCTCTGATGGTCAGTAATGTTGAGCACATCTTCAGGTATTTATTGGCCATTTTTGTATCCTCTCTTGTGGAGTATCTGTTCAAGTCTCTTGTCCATTTTTTTTAACAAGTTGCCTATCTTTTTCTTATTGATTTGTAGAAATTCTTTATATATTCTGGATATAAATCATTTATTAAATATAAATGACTTTTTCTCAGCTTGCCTGTTTGTTCTCTGAATGTTCTCATTTGATGAACACAAGTTCTTAATTTTAATTTTATTTATTTTTATTTATTTATTTATTTATATTTGGCTGCGTTGGGTCTTCGTTGCTGCACATGGGCTTTCTCTAGTTGTGGCGAGCGGGGGCTACCCTTTGTTGCAGTGCACAGGCTTCTCATTGCGGTGGTTTCTCTTGCTGCAGAGCACAGGCTCTAGGAGCACGGGCTTCAGTAGTAGTGGCTCGCAGCCTCAGTAGTTGTGGCGCACGCGCTTAGTTGCTCCACGGCATGTGGAATCTTCTGAACCAGGGATCGAACCTGTGTGCCCTGCATTGGCAGGCGGATTCTTATCCACTGCGCCACCAGGAAAGTCCCACAAGTTCTTAATTTTAATGATTCCAATTTATCAATCTTTTCTTTTTTATGGTTAGTATTTTTGTGACCTGTTTAGGAAATCTTTGCCTGTCCCAAGGTTATGAAGATATTCTCCTGTTCTCTTCTACAGGCCTGACTGTTATAGCTTTCACATTTAGGTCATGGTCCCTCCTGAATTAGTTTCTGTATATGTTGTGAGGCTCAGATTGACCTCCTTATATGAGTTAGTCTGCCTGCACATCCATCTGGGTAATTGGTGAGCCCTGGTGATACCACAGCCCACCCCTGATGTGACCTAGAGACTCGTAAGGAGGGGGTGCTCAGCATCTTCTATTGGCCTAATTCCCACTATGGTGCTTGGCTGTGGAAGGAGCAGAAAATGCCCTTGAGAGCCTTCACTAACAGCCACTGCTATTGGGAGAACTTTCTTTAACCCCTAGAGTCTCAGTCCCGTAATACGTGCATAGGCCAGGGGGCCCTCCCACAATCCTCAGTTCCTGGCCCTAGAGTCCTGCACATGAGCCTTAGGGGCGAATGAGCCAGTGAGTGAGTGAATGAAACAGCGTGGGGGACTGTGTGAGCTTTCAGTGTCCCCCACTTTGAGCGAGCCTCTTTAGCTAGGTTACAGGTGGGGTTAGGGTGCTGCTCATAGAAGCCCCCAACAGCTCCTCTTGGGTTTTCCTGTTTCCAGTGCAGCTGCTTCTGGACCATGGAGCCGACCCCAATCAGCGAGATGGGCTGGGGAACACACCACTGCACCTGGGTAAGTGCCTGGCAAGCTGCCAAGACACCCTTCTCTGCAGCACAGACAGGCTCCTCTGATGGAGAGCGTGGGGTCCTGCAGGCTCCCAGCAGGCTCTGCTATCATCTGGGAGGAGCCTGAGCCCCCAGGGCCACGCTCCCCTTGGGCTGTGTCCCATGGCTGTCCCCATCCATCACTAGTTGGCTGTGCCCTGAGCAGAGCTGACGCAGCAGCAGCTCTGTTAGGGGAGGTTCCCGCCTTGCGGCTCACTCACACTGTGGCTCACGGTGAGGCAGGTCCCGTCTCCAAGCCTCAGTTTCCCCAGGTGTACAGGGAGGGAGTCGGATTTGATCACCGAGTCCCTCCCAGTTGCTGCCTTGGTGATGCCTTCTCAGGGGGCGTGATCTGGCATCGGGACCCTCAGAGACAGTCCTGCTCCTCTGGTGGGCACCCAGGCCAAGCCCCAGTGGTCCTAGACTCTCAGTCCCTGTTTTTCTCCCTCAGCGGCCTGCACCAACCACGTCCCTGTCATCACCACACTGCTGCGAGGAGGTGAGTGGTCTCCTCCCCTTCTCCCTCCTCTCTCCCCCTCACCCCCAGCATGCTCACCTCTGCCTGCTCCCACAGGGGCCCGGGTAGATGCCCTGGACCGAGCGGGCCGCACGCCCCTGCACCTGGCCAAGTCGAAGCTCAACATCCTGCAGGAAGGCCACTCCCAGTGCCTGGAGGCCGTGCGGCTGGAGGTGAAGCAGGTGAGCGCCCCCCTCAGCTGAGCTGTGGCCCCAAGCAAACCCTGGGCAGGTGCTGCCCGAACCACAGACATGCCCGCCTTCGGCACCAGGGCTCCTGGGTGGCTTCACGCGGACCCCAGCTGGCACCTGTTCCACTGTGCCCCTCGGCAGCAGCATCAGGCCGCTCTGTGCCTCCCAGCACACCCTCAGCCCACCCTCTGGTTTCAGATCATCCAGATGCTGAGGGAGTACCTGGAGCGCCTGGGGCGGCACGAGCAGCGGGAGCGGCTGGATGACCTCTGCACCCGCCTCCAGATGACAAGCACCAAAGAGCAGGTGAGCCGCAGCTGCAGGTCCAGACCCAGGCCCTGGCCGGAGCCTCAGGGCCAGCCCACCCCTGCTCTGACGCAGGAGAAAGGCATGGCTGCAGGCAGGCCTGTCGCCCACTGTGGACCTCAGAGCCTCTGTCCACTTCCTTTGAAGCTGCCCTGGCCCTTCTCTCTGGGGCGGTCTGAGACCACCTGGCAGCAAGGATTCAGCCTCAGACAGCAGCTCCCTAGTCATGGTGAAGCCACCACATGCCCTGCGGGGAGAGACAGTGTCTGCCCTCCATGCCTGTGGTGCTGCTGGGGGGACCCGGGGGCACCCCATAACAGAGCCTCGGTTTCATCCCGCAGGTGGATGAAGTGACCGACCTGCTGGCCAGCTTCACCTCCCTCAGTTTGCAGATGCAGAACATGGAGAAGAGGTAGCAAGAGAGGCTCCCTGCCCTGCCGCTCCGCCACTCTCCCCCGCCCCACTGCTCTCTCATTACAAAGGAAAAGCCCGGTGCCTGGGACTTTGTCTGCCGAGGCCCTCGCCCCCAGCTGCTGCGAGGCAGAGATGCTCTCTCACTGACCTCAGCGCCACTCCCAGCTGCGGTCTCCATCGTCCCTGGAGGCCGGGACAACAGCCCACAGCGTCTTCCTTTGGCTCCCACGGCGCCGCAGCCACGCCTCACTCAGCTCTGGCCGACGCGCTATCCTAGCAGGCCTCACTCGTCCCATGGCCTCCCTGGCATCCTCGGCAGGCCCCAGACCCTTC